>NC_072740.1:79909117-80252238 GCF_026930045.1 Uloborus diversus
GTTCAGGGGAAGTAATTTTTTTCTGTTTTTTGGGGGTTCTCGCTATTGGGGGATCTTCGCAGTATTTAGGGCTAGTGTGCCCTTGCTCATGGGGGGATGGGCACCCATATGCACTCTTAATTTTGGAGAATAGCTCCTCACGTATGTGGATACTGCGAAAAAGAGATTTTGTGATCAAATCATTAAATCCGAATTTTGGAAATCGTTTTAACACGCAATGAAAAAAAAATCCAACAATTGAAAGTTTTTAAATTTCTTCTGTTAATTGCAATTGCATTGACAGGAGTGCCCACCTACGGGGGGGGGGGGGGGCGGTCATGGCGCAGACTGCGCCATTGAAAATTTTAGTGGAGGTTGTTTTGAGGGGGTATTTTTTTCTTTTTTTGGGGAGGGGCTCTTGCTTTTTTGGGGGGGGGGAGTCTCTGCGATATTGAGGGGGGTGAGCCCTTGCCCTTAGAGATGGGCACCCTTGACATTGAAACGCAATAAGTTGCATATTTGATAAACGAGTGACCATCGAAATGCCGGTAAATATTTTAAAAAAGTGTAAATCGTTCGGCGGGCCATCGAATTTTACAGATAGAAGATCACTGTCTTAAAGCGATTGTTTACAACAGTTTTGCCGTTTTCTTGACAAAATGAAAATTTAGACCTTACAAAGCTAGGTTTGTTGTGATTCATTTTTGGCATCATTGATCGCAACACTCTCATATTATTTACGGCTTGTCTTGAAAAAAATTTTAGAACTACCCTTGAATGCATATACAAGTAGCGAGGAGCATCTCCAATAAATGGATTCCATAAATATAGTCCAATTCCATCCTCCAATAAATGCATCTCCAATAACTTTCCAATAAATGAATACTTACAATCCACAGTGCAATCAATGTACAATTTTATACATACATTTAACATTTATCCTATCTAGCAGGCTCTGAAAGCAACCCCCCTAGAAATGTCAGTGCCATGACCCCGCCCCCTCCCTGGTGGGCACCCATGCTATATATGTATACGTATGTTCAGCAAATACAATCTGATCGTTTTACAATGAAAATTACTTGTACATGTTTAGGGTTTACTATAGGAAATATATATAAATTAATAATTCTTAAATTGGTTTCCTCTTCACGAAAGTTATAGAAACTTTTCGCTAATGATTGTGCTTTTTATTTTTTCCTAAACAGTTTTCAAATAGGAAAATAGATCTACTATTTATAACAAAAGAAAATGATTTAAACCTGCCTCGTATTATGAATGATTTAATCCTATTACTTGAACATTTTGCTGATAGATGGAGCCAAGGTCTCTTCTGATAGAGTAAAGGTTTAAATTTCAAAATCCCAATGGTGTTATCAGAGCCTTGAAAGAATGAAATTTGTTTTAAGGCCAAGATCACAAATCTCTTTCCATTCACTTCCTTGACGTTTCATTATCTGTTTATACCTTCTTGCACATTAAAAACTTCAAATCCTAAAATTGTTTTCAAAGTTCTTCACGGGGATGGACTGGTTAACTTAGACCCAGTTGGCAAAAGCATATTTTGCACCACCACCCACCAATATAAGTTGAAGTCAAATATTGTATATTTTCGGATCCTTGATTTTTAAGAGGCGGAATCAGGTACGTCATTTCGAAATGTTCGGGAGGGGGGGGGGATGCTCTTTGCAAAAATTATATCGGGAAAAAAAGTCATGCCTTCTATATGTACATTACGTTTAGAGAGTGTATAAAGTGCCCCCCCCCCTTTTTCCAAAAAAAAAAAATAATGATAATAATAATTTTTCAAGTCACACACCCTCTTATATTCTTCCTTTCATGTCAATTATAAAAAAAAAATGTTTCATAGAGATTGAACATGGGTAACCCCTGTAAACTTGCGTCTGAAAGTATGAACCAGAGGTAGGGGGAAAAAAAACTTCTTTTATAAACTCAAAATTTCATGTTGATTGAACGTTGCCCCAAAAGCCCCACATGTAGCACAAAAACATTTATTCAAATTTAAAAACATTTGGTGTTCCACTTCAGGCCTTAAATTTTTTTTCTTCGAGAAATTGATTTCTTTTTCTATATATTTTTTTCGCTTTAGGCATAAAATTTTATAACTTTCTTCAAAAAATTGATGTTTAAATTTGCTTATATATATTTTTAAAAAATGTAAGGTAAATCTTCAGAAATTATCAAATATAAACAATAAAGTAGATAATTAGCGCAAAAAAAGAAGTTTTTGCTCTCAAGACATGTTTTAATGGATTTTTTCAAACTAAAGTTATAAAGCTCAATTTTTGATTTTTTAATGCATTGTTTTATCAATTCATTTGTAAATCTTGGTTTGAAAAAGTATTCGCTAATAATTTTTCAACTTAATATTTCATTTAAATTTATATGCAATTAAAAAAATGAATTGAAAAATTATTTTTTTGAAGAAAATAATAAGTTTTTTAATAATAATTAGGCCTTTTGCTGGATACTTAAATATTTTTTAAATTGAGATAAATGTTCTTGCGGTACATATGAGGATCTATGGGCCAAATTTTATACTCAGATTTCCCAAAAAGGTTTTTTCAATTTGGCCTAGTACAGAAGTACTGGTTCTCCTTTTCAGACTCAAGCCGGCACGGATTTTCCTTTTTTTCTTTCTTTCGTTTTATTTATTTATTTATTTTTTTATTTTAAAGAAATGCTTTGATATAAAACGAAAAGAATACGAGAGTATGCGATAAAAAAGATTTGAATTTCATTGGAGGGAGGGGGGGAGGGACATGAAATTTCAAATTTCCAAGAAAACAAAAAGTTTTTTTTTGTTTTTTCGATTCGGCCTAGTACACGAGTGCTGGTTCACACTTTCAAGTGCAAGTCGTCACCCCGAAATCATTCAGATTAAATTATTTTTGCAATAATTGTCTTGACATAAGTAGGAAAATGTAAGAGGGTGAGCTCAGGGTCGTCGAGAGGAATTTATAAAAAAAAAAAAAAAAAAAAAAAAAATCCAGAGAAGTCTAGATTTAAATTTTGAGTCATAAAACTGCTCTTTTCGCCACCGTTGACTGAAAATTTTACTATTTCTTTTTTTTTTTTTCTAAATTTAAGCCTCACAGTTGAACATGCGTCACTTGACACAACTTTTACTTTCGAAGTAGACTTTGCGACACCGGGCAACGCAGCTGGTATATATATATATAAATTGATTTATGTGGGTAGGTGTGTATGCTCCTTATACAAAGCCACAGTTTGCGCCGGATCTTTGTCAAATTTGGCACAAAGGTGATTAATGCTCAAGAGTTCGCACAGTTTTTTTTTTTTTTTTGAATTTTACAAATCCACAAAAATTATAATTTTGAGTCTTAAAACCGCTTTTTTTTTTACACGTTGACGAGATATTTTCGCTATTTTTTTCTTTCACTCAAGCCTGATTCTTGAACATGCGTCACTTGACCATTGGTGTAGCCAGAATTTCATTTCGTAGGGGGTCCGATTATATGCAACATTTAAAAAACGGGGGAAAAACCATCCCAATAAGAAGTGTCCTCGAATAATTTAATGCGACAATATAGCTGTTTTCTTAAAACTAGAAATTTTGTCTTTAACTGGTTTTTGAAATAAACGAACCAATTATACAAGGAGTAGGAGATATAGTATATAACTAGCTGACGAAGTAAACGATAACGAGTGAATCATTCTTGCTCGACAGAAGAATTAAAACCCGGTTTTTAAAGTCATTTTTTGCCTTCATTTCGGGTTGCTGTGCACTAAAGCAATGCTTAATAAAGCTAGAAAATAAAATGGAATTGATGATTCTATTTTATTAAAATATCTTTCAAATGTTATGCTGTGGTTTACCATGTTAAAATTGATCTTGTTTCCCGATTTTAACAACAACAAAACTAGCTCAGAATCCTGTATATCGTGGAAATTTGAATCAGAATTCTGCGGAAGGAAATATGTCATTAAACTGCTATATTTCGACCCATGGGGACTCAAACTCTCGACTGAGCCGATGGGTCTCCACTTCGAGGATGCTATGCGTTGATGCAATGCGTAATAAAAAAAAATGGATAAATCGTTTTCTCTTTTGAAAAAACAACCGAAACGTGAATCGTCTCTTTATTTTTAACGAAAGGCAGTGAAATTTTTTTTAAATGTTGCCTTACTTATGAAGTTTGAGAAAGCATTGATAAAATTATAACACTCCATTAAAAAAATAATAATAATAAAAAAAAAAAACCCTTGAGAAATAATAT
Source organism: Uloborus diversus (assembly GCF_026930045.1). NCBI lineage: Eukaryota > Metazoa > Arthropoda > Arachnida > Araneae > Uloboridae > Uloborus > Uloborus diversus. Next base: position 79,913,356 of record NC_072740.1, read on the forward strand.
ATATGATTGCATGTTCTCGAATTCGAGTTTTTTTGCAAAATGTAGGAAAACTATGAGTGAAAAACTGGACATTTTCATTGTTAGATTTTCTTACTCATTTCGGGGAATATCTCCTTTGCCCCGCCACTGCATTGACGCAAGTTTTATTGTTGAAGTAGACCGTGCAACGTCGGATGACGCAGCTGGTTATGAATAAAACTTAAAATTGTGCTAAATAGTTATATTATATTTTTACTGCTTACTGAAACTTAAATTCCACTAAGACTGGGGGGGGGGGGACGAAATTTAACTGGAACAAAAATTTCTACTTAATTTATTTTTTAAGTGAGATTTTTTTTTTTCACGCTTTTTAAAACATTTAAGAAAAAGAAACAAAATTGAAGTTTGGAAAATGCTCCATTTGCTCGGGCGTGACATTTCTAAGCATATATTAGCACTTTATCCTGGAATTTTATACCATGACTTTTAATTGCGATATGTTCGAGCATAAAGAACCATTTTGTATCGTAATATGAAGTATCGAATTTTTAAAAAAATATTTTGTACTTGACAAATAATGATTTGTATATATTGAGGGTATGACCGCTCGGTCATTTCCAAAAGAAAAAAAAAAGTCAGCTTTAGTGGCACCACCCAAATACCCCCCCCCCCCTCCCGCCACCCCTCCGTAATTTATTTGTCCAACACTTTTTAGGTGCACCAGCCACCTATGATGCTCACAGATTTATTTACACAAGTTAATTATCATTTTACACGTCAGTTATTTTACACGCTTAGTAAAACTTACGCAGGCAATGAAAAAAAAGGGGGGGGGGGATAAAAAACAAAGAGAAAAAAAAGAATTGAGCCATTATTAAAAAATATAATTTTTGTTTCAGTCAATTGGAATAAAAAAAGAATTAATTCGAATTTTAGAATAATGCATCTAGATGCATTTTGACCTGACCCAAGCTTTTTCATCCCGAAATTAAAATTTTGGTACTTCTCGACCTTATCATTTGACCTGGTGATGACAAACAAACACACACAAAGAAACTCTCAGTTTCAATAATATTTTTAATTATCTATTTTAATAATGGTATACGCAGTTTTTTATTTATTATTTTGAGCAGTGTAAATGATGCGGGAGTAAGTTTGATTTATTTCTGATGATTCGTTTATGGGGTTGAAATGTTTACGAGCAGTAGAATTGCATAATGTCCATGTTTATTTGTGATTGTGTTTCAACTAGCTAGAGAAAGGAACGGGATCCCAATTCTCCTAGAGTTACAACATCCGAGATCTACCGATTTTTCTTATTTAAGAGTTAGTCGGTCTTTATTAATTAACATCATACAAAGAGTCCGACGAAAGTTATGAGCCAGGAAAATTTTTTTGAGTGAGGAAAAACGCTCAGGCGCCACAAATGACAAATTATTTCTTTCAGTTAATCACGTTTAGTGGAAAATTTGGTCTGACATGACTTGTCACTGACATTTCGTGATGAACAATTTACTTTTTGAGTTAAAAAAAAATTAAAAAAAATAATTGAAAACTAAAACGAAGAAAAAAAAAGAGAGTTTAACGAAATATTCGAAAAATACATGTCTTCTGAAGTCTCTAAGACTAAAAAAAAATAATTTTATCCGAAACTTCAAAGACATTTTCTTAGCTCAGATTAAATTCTTTAAAAGATACAAAAATATATTACAGTTGTATACAGTGATGGGATCCGTAATGTTTAATTTTAAACCGACAACTTTTTGAACTTTGTTCAGTACCAAATGATCAAATTCTTCCTTACTAAATGTTTTTTTTTTAATACAAAATTGATCTACTTTTTTACATCAGTTTACAGACACGTGAGTCGGTCGTTAATAAAACGTTACTCATAATAAAATATGTATGTTAATGTTGAGTTAGAAACCTGAATTTTTCCAAGTTCAAACATTGCTTCACATGTAAAATATCATTTTACTTGGAACTTAGGAGACGAAGGAGAGGTTGAAAATACACTAAATTGAAAATTGTATTAGAAATGGGCATCTTCCTCTCTTTCTGAAATAACTTGTCGTCAATGTTTTTTTTTTTTTTTTTTTGGTCGCCCCAGCAACTAGCCGCTCGGGATTTGTCGTAGTCCAGTCATTCAATGACCAGGATTATATACAGTGAAACCTGTGTAAGTTGACCACTCGCGGTGCAGTACTATGGTGGTCAACTTAGACAGGTGGCAACTTATAAAGGGCGGTAATGATTCTTTTTATTTTTTGTCATTTCTTGCATCATGTATTCATTTTTTGAGTAATTCACCCGTATTATTTCTGTTCAACTCACTTTCATTGTTTTTACATGATTGAAAGTGAAACAATAATTAAAATACTATTCAAATAATTTTGTTATTTTTTCCCTGTTTTTAACTATATTAGACACTGTAGTTTTCGAAATTCCATATGTGCCGGCTAATTTTCTCTTGCTTTCTCCATTTTCAATTAATTTTAATATAATATTTCATACTTTTTATTAATCTCAAGTTCAACAAATTTCTTTTTCAAGCCTTTTTTGTACAACTTATAGCACAAAGAGCAATAAGCGCGACTCTCCCAGTTCATAAAGGCAAAATTAAACTGTCCTATCTCTTAATCCTTTAATCAGAAGCATGTAACTTTACTCATTAGCAGGTCCAGATCTGTGTATCCGCAGTGCGAGGGGCTCGCGTCTTTAAAGGAGCTTACAGCCCTAAAAATTGAAGAAAAAAAAAGAAAAAAAATTAGCACTAAGACTTATTCACTTTACAAATAGACACTGCTGGCCACTAGAGAGGGGCCCTACATATTTTGTTTTAGGCCCAAAATGTATAGATCCGGTCCTGCTCTTTTTAGCACAATTCCTGTGTTGCAACAACATATTGCAACTGAAAGAAAAGACTTTGAACTTTTCTACTGACACCTATTTTCATTGAACAGGGTACAAAAAGGTATCTCAAATGGAACAACAAATGAAAAACAAGTTTGGAGAATAAAGAGCAGCATAAGCTTTATGCTGCTGTTTAGTTAGTAAAATGCTAGTCTGTCATCAAAGCATTAAAAACTTTTGGAAAGCTAACAAAAAAAAATAATAATAATGAAAGAAATAATAATAATTAATAAATAAATAATAAAATAAAATAATTTGCTGAAAAAAGTTAAAAAAAAAAAAAAAAAAGTGGTCAACTTACAAAGGGTTTTTTACAATACTCCAGACCAAATTTGGCGTACATTAGTGGTCAAGATAGACAGGTGGTCAAGATAGAGAGGTGGTCAAGTTACAGATGTTTTCCTTCATTATATGAGATAGGACTAATTCCGTTCCTGACTAAAGCGGTCAACATAGACAGGTGGTCAACTTACAAGGGTGGTCAACTTTATAGGTTTTACTGTATTCACTTAAAACTAGTAATTAATAATTAACTATCACTCTTTTTGCTCTTAATGCATCTAATTTGCTCCTATTGCACTTAAGAATGGAAATTAGTTCTCAACTCTCATTTCATTTATCTAAATAACGCATAAAAGATTTTATTTTTTACACTAAACTACCATTCCCTTTGTCAGTAGAATACACTTGAGACAATAAAAGATTAATATTAAACTGAAACCATACTTAGTTTAACTATATTTTCTGATCAATAAATAACTATAATACTTTTACTAATACTTTTTCATAAAATCAAAAAGGATCTCCTAGTTGTAAAACTTAAAATCACTATACGCTAATTGGTCATCTTTCAGTTCTAAGAAACTGAGATGGGAGGAGAAATGTAAATAAAATACAGTTTCTCTCTTTGACCTATCACCTGAAGGTTGTTTTTCATTTTTAAACAACAATCTCGAAGTGTTTCTAAGAAATATTTCACCGGCAAGTTTCAAGGGGAATAAAAATTATCTTCAACTGTTTCTATGGTGAATCTTCGATCAGTTTTTTACTGAGAGTATTTGCTGGTAGCAACAGCACAGAATCCTAGTTTTCGAAGAGTCAGTACTGTACTCTGAACTCTGGCACACTTGTTTACTCTATTATTAGCGGATAACTTGGGAGGAAAGAAGCTATATCAAAACCTCCTCAAAGCGCCGACGATGATTGATTTGCTGTTTTCAGAAGCCTCAATTCTAGAAAATAAATGCAGGATTTGTCTCAGCGATAATACTGACGATATCTTGTTTTAGATTGCTATTCTTAAATGATTGGCGACTTCCGTGAGAACAAATTCCTTTCCAAGAACTGTTAGCTCGGAAAGTCCAGCACGGTTTTTATTATAGAGCGGTGTCCTCCAGGGAGGGGGGAGGGGCCGCCGTTAAAGTTTTTAGGGGGAAGGGTTACGGGATTTTTTTCGTCCTGTGTAAAAGATTGAAAATGAAAAACATATTTTTAATAATTAAATTCTTATCTTATTTAATAGAAAATCCTCGTTAAAGATAGTTTTTTAAAATATGTTTGTAAATTTAAATTACATTTATTTTTTGTAAATTTAAAACGTTAAACCAGTCTCGTATATAAAAAGATTAAATATGATAAAGGGAATCTAAATCATTCAATTATTAGCTCAATTTTGAGATGGTTTTTAAAATCATGTTTCCGAATTGAAATAATGAAATTAGTCTCGAATGTAGAAAATTTAGGGGCTCATGCATCTCAATTTTGTTTGATTCGAGCGAATTCTATCCACCAACAGCGTATAGTGAGAAATGTTCTTCTGGCCGGGGAAAAGGAAATTCCTAACTTCGCGATTGGTACAATTGGTCGAATTCTAATTAGAGTTGAATGAGCCCCGTAATGTACTTTCGTGAATCTAGGACGTTGAACTATATTTAAACGTAAAAGGATTTCTTCTAGAGTTTTTTTTTTTTTTTCAAAGAAGGGTGTGTTTTTTGCACGAGACTAATTTAATAATTTAAATAAATTATTAAATTAGTCTCGTGCAAAGAGCGTTTAAAGAAGATTACATGAGCTTTAAATTCTGTATCTCAGAGCTAGATTAACGCAAGTCCAAAAGTAGGAATTTCCCTTTTATTAGTGCATTGTGAGTAAAAGCCTATCCCACATCAAGCCATGTGAACGTAATTCTTGAATAAAAATCCTTTTCAATTTCTTACCAGGGTTAAAAGAGCACGCGTCCCATCCTTTGCATGCACCAAAAAATTTTTTCCCTCTCTCCTGTAAAGTTCCTGTAAAGTTGCAATCGTGTGACTTACGTCCGACTGGCTCTGAGGTACAGAATTATCGAAGTGTTTTCTTGTATGAGGGATTCTTCACCGACTCCCATCTGTCAATTGCACAAAATGTGACAATTGACATCTGTCAATGGCATTTTGTGTGTGGGTAATTGAGGTGGGAATTTGTGTGATGTCAGTATCCTACTAAAACAAACTAAATCACAATATTAAAAGAAAAACGACAAATAAACATAAGCATTTAGCATTTGAGACACTTGTGGAAGAAATAATAAATAAATAACTATATACTTTTAGTTAAACAGGTTATTAAGCAACATTAACAGTCACACCAGGTGTGTGATATGCCACGGAAATGTTACGATTTATAATTCACATGCTGTGAAATAAAGAGATATAAAAATAAAAATTGTTATAACAAAAAGGTTGACAGATTTAAATGAGGATATTTTTGATGACATCAAAAAAAAAAAAAAAAAGTTAAATGAATTATCCCTTAAAGTTTTTACTGTAAAAGGCATGTGACAGCAATAATACAATTTTTGAAGACTAACCCTTATACTATTAAATATTATATCTATGACTGCAATGTTTCAATATTTAGGCATTCTTGGAGCCTATGGGCTCGGCAAAATATTGCTAAATTGGCATCATTTTTGGCGAGAAATAGCTAAATTTTGCCAAGTTTGACGACATTTGTCTACTTTTCGAATCTTAAAGGTCATCACTGCCATGGTCACGTGACATCTGTGATGACGTCGTCCACCCAACTGCAATCAGAGGCGACCTTTAGATGAACATAGACATACATATGCAAGCACAGTTGGATTTTAATGGTATAAATTTTGATTTTTTACTATGCTTAAAAGTGGTCAATTACTGGCGAAATCTCCTTTTCCAACTAGTATTGAAAATAATTTGAAATATAGTAAATAAAGCAGAAAAGTAATTAGTTATTTAATCCTAGTAGTTTTATTGACACGTAGAAGCACTTTCAATTTTTTTCCTTTCGTTTTTCCAGTGAAATTAAATGGAACTTGTAGAAACTTCCATTCCACCTAAAAGGCAATTACTGGTGGATCACCCAATACCGCTCTTTTTTTTGCTTCAATAATTACCATTATCCGTGTTGTTCTTCTGGTATAGCAATATATTCCCATCTCATTTTCAATACGGATCCTAACAATTTTGAATTTGAATATCTCCTTGAATTTTAGTCGTAAAATGTTACGATTTTTTTTGTTCTCTTTTGTTTTTTTTTTACTTCCTTTAACGAAGTAAAGGAAGTATTGTATTCGCGGAAAAAATTTCACCACAAAATAGGCCTTAAATTCCATTTTGCTCGCCCCCGAATGAATGTTGAGTTGATTTCTCAACCCGACCACATGTGGATATATGCCTAAGAACGTATAGACACCCGAAATATCCATTTTAACGATCCCCGAATTAATTACAACGAGTTTTTTCGTGACGTCTTTATGTACGTATGTATGTGCGTACATGCGTATGTATGTATGTATCTCGCATAACTCAAAAACGGTATGTCCTAGAAAGTTGAAATTTGGTACGTAGACTCCTAGTGGGGTTTAGTTGTGTACCTGGGGATCTGAGGATCGTATAAAAAGTGTTATATTTTATAATTTTCGCTTAAAATTTGATATCTTAACTGTGCATCTTATGTTGACCATTTCTGCCATTGGCAATTGGAAGTATGCATCTATCATTAACGGTTGCGAATATAGAGACCTTGCAGGTTAAACGGGGATACGTTGTATATTCCAAATATAATTTTACCTTTACAGTCAATAATTTCCTCCCATATGCCATAAGTAAAGCATTTAGTATCAAAACTAGCTAAATCTATTGTTAAAATTTTTGCAGTCGAGACAGAAAGCATTTCACGCTCTGTCCACTGAATTTTTCCAAAAGTTTTTTTTTATTTTTTTTGTTTAAAAACATTAGATTACGACTTCATCTTTGTTTTCCTTTTTAAATTAATAGTACTGTCAAATTAGACAGATGAAAATATTATTTTATTTGTTTTTCTATTTTCTATTCAAATTTCAAATAAATTCCTTTAGTTTCCCACTGTTATGCCATGTACTAGCCTGTACAGTAAAAAAGGTGAGATGATTTAGCAATTTATTGTTAACAATGCTGTTAATGTTACCCGTACGTTTCTATAGTGGCGATATGGTAAATATAGTGTTGAAAAAAAAAAAAAAAAAAAACAGACTTCATAACTGTAGCTGGAAATTTCTCTAAAAACTAAAACAGTTTTATTCTTGGAACACCATCAATACTACTTTTAAACATAATTTTTGAAGTCGGCCCAAAAACAACAGATAAAATCACACGTAAATGATTCATTCACGAATATAAGTTTTAATGGACCCAGGTTCTTCAATAGCATTAGCATACATTAAATTAGTAACATATTTGTGCAACTTCGTTTTTAGTTTTGAGTAGTTTTTCTGAAAAATATAAACTAAATATTGTTACACGTTATTTTACCCATTGTTTTGCGCCGACTTCAAAAATTATGTTTAAAAGTAGTATCGATTGTTCCAACAATAAAATAAATTTCTACTGTTTAGAGCAATTTCCGGCAGCGGTTTTGAAGTCGGTACTATTTTCTTTCTAATTATATTTATTTCATTCTTTTCAGTGTTCATACATTTCATAACTAGTATGATGTTGGCATCAAAAAACATCAACGTATTTTTTCATATAAATACTCCAACTATTAACGCGTATAAAATTTTTAGCGATGGGCACTGGAACTAGAGTTCTTGTTCCTTTCTGAGACTTATTTGTTTGCTAATTTAGTTAGTTCCATATAAATTTCAACGGTTTCACAAACAAATATTTGATTCACAGCAATACATGTCACTTAACTCGTGATGAAAGTCGTATATCTAGTTACTTGGCTCCGTTATACATGAAGGTAAAAATACCACTAGAGCAATGACAATGAATAAATTTCTTGTTTGCTACAGAAAAGCCTTACTCAAAAGTTTCATCATGATGACTATTAATATTACTGTTTTATAGCAACCACTATCTTTGACAATACGTTTTATAAATTATCATCTAATAGGGAAATTACGTGAACTTTATTGTTTTTTATCCATACCTTTTTTCTAATGAACAAATATGGTCCAGCAAAGATAATGGACCTAAGTTTGACCACCCCTACCCATTCAAAAAAAAAAATCTAAATCGTTTCACTAAGTGAGACACTATGAGCTAACAAACAAACCGCTTTAAGTGTGCACATAAAAATAAGGTTTCTCTCGATTTTTCCAGGAAAGCATCATCAGCCCTGAACCTGATGACCATAGAAGCATTTGGAAAGCATACCTTTTCAAAAAAAAAAAACTAATCGGTCCTAGCGTCTTCGATGAATCGGGAAACATACATAAAAAGATTCCGATGAATTTATAACCTTTTTATTTTAAAGTCGGTTTAAAATCATGAACCGACCTAGTTTTGAACTGTAATGGGTGTTTTACAGCGGTTTTAGCCTAATTGAGAGAGATTCGTTTAGTACAGACAAAGAAGTATCATATTTTGAAAAAACCTCAATTTCAAAAAATCATGGATTGATCTGGTTTTTAGACTAAACACCTCAATCATAAAAAGGTCTCCATACCAAGTCTACGAAAGTTCTGGCGCCTCCGTATCTTTATTTATTTATTTGCTTGTTTATATATTTACTCATTTATTGAGAAGAGAAAATAATTGAAGACTTTTATCAAATTGTCCGTGACATACTTTAGCAATCGATATGTTCCACTGCAGTGATTCAACAATCTTTCAAGCAATATCATCTTCCTAATCAGGAGAGGTAGATAAACAACAGTTTTAAGGTCGTTATAGATAAACAAAAATAAATTTAAAAGAGCTAAAAAAATCTTATAGAGTTTCAAAATTCCTGTTTCAGGTAAAAACAACACGGTAAGGAAGAAATTTTGCAATGAAAATTTCACACGTTCATTTTTAGAGCTGCACTGCATAGAATGAAATTATGTGACGAGACAAAAATGTTTATTATTATCAATATTTCGTTTATTTGTCTATTTTTTCCTCTACAAAGATCGTGTATCCGATTTTTACTGAAAATTTGTGTGAAGATTATTTTTTTTAGCATGCACCCAGTACGAAGACACAAGTGGTTTGACAAGTGGTTTGAGTAAAAATTTTACGTTGCGTAAGTCCAATTTCTGCTACATATTCTCTCTTCTCGATTGCCTAGATACTGCTCAGTCATTTCTGGCTGTTATGCTCGGCTCTTATTTGGTTTAATCCGTCAAAGAAATATAATTTAGAAAAGGAGGTAAACCACCCATACGTCATAACACCCGTACAGGCCATACATGCACATGCAATAAATGCCTGCTATTCCACATACCACACTATCAAAATTAATGACAATTTAAGTTTGTTAGAATGTCTCTCTTCTCGACGGATAATAAAGCATAAAGTGTGAAAGTCTGGACTTATGTCTGTCTGTGACGCTCCAAGCCGTTCGGACAACTGTCACGAAAATTGGCACAAAACTAGCTTAAAACATGAAAGTGTGCACCCGGAAGCGTTGTTTCTAAAATTCGATATGATTCTTTAATTAATTCTAGTTTTTAGCTCATTTTTTACATAAATTTGCTAACATGGGAGCGAAATATTTCATGTACATTTTTAAGTTTTAAGTCATTGGAAAGCTTGAAATTTTCTGAATAAGATATTATTTGTTCGAAGTTTCTGTGAGAATGATTCAGTTCGAGAATAAAACGCTTCGAAGTGCCCTAGAACCTAACTCAAGGTTAATCCCTGTGACCCAAATTCATCCGTCTGGACATTTTTTTCAATGCAGAAGTTGAATAACAATAGAATTTTAGAAAATGAGAATTAAATGTCTTTGAAATGTAGTAGGTTGCCATTTTATCCATTGTGTCAAATAAGCTGTTATTTTACGCTCAAATGAATTTCAGAATTGAGTTTTAAAATTTGATTGTGAAGTACATTTTTTGAAAATCAACTATTTTTAATTTTATAACTACGAAAATTCATCCCCTTATTTCCTATCTTGTTCATACCAGGAAAAAAAGTGATGTATATGTTAGCAGCTGTAAATTATGACGCATGAGTTATGGAATCTGAAATACCTCTATTTTCGCAACGGTTAGTACTAGATTCATACTTCCAATTGCAAAAATGTTCAAAACCAGATGCAGAGTTAAAAAGATATTGAAAGTTTGAAGCAAAAATAAAAATGAGTCAAAAAATATAAAATTTAACTTTTTATACGGGACCTAGGTCCCTTAAATATTATTTAGGAAAATAACCTCCATTGAAAGATATTACTAACACAAAAATTTTGACATCTGTGCGACAAAAACTCAAGGAGATATTAGAGTTCAAAAATTTAAGGGACCATTTTGAAGAAGAGATTGGAACTTATAGCCCTTTCAGAAGAATGACAGGTTGTCGAAGTAAAAAAAAATATATATATATTTTTCATTCAATTCAAAAATAAATGCCAATGTTTTGCTATTATTCGCAAAAACACACTACAAAACCTCAATCACTTTGAAAAACAACACTCTATGTACACATATAATTTAAACCCTTGTTAACTGCTATATTCCCCCCCCCCCCCCAAAGGTGTTATAGAGTGTAAAGTGGTTTAAGTCACAAAACTCTGCGTTTCATATCACGGGGAATATTGGACGCACTAATGTCAAACTTTTTGTGTTGGAATTATTTTTCGATAGAGATTATTTCCCTGACTATAAGTTAGGAGAACTAGGGACCGTATAAAAAGTTAGACTCATTTTTATTTTTGCTTCAAACTTTCAATATCTTAACCCTGCATCTGATTTTGAACATTTTTGCAGTGGAAGTATGCATCTAGGACTAACGGTTGCGAAAATAGAGGTATTTGCAAATTAAAACGGAACACCCTGTTTATACATAAAATACACCGCCAGCTCAGTCATTCCATCCGAGGAGTGCAGTTTCATGCTTTTTTGCACTCACCTGCCCGGAATAGGAAGTAACTGAGATGGAGGCTGAAAACCTCTTAAAGAAGCCAGAAGAGCCAAACAAAATGGTAGCTACAAAATACCTAGCTTTGCCACCAATCTTTGAGTTGAACGTACCATTGCTGCGGTCACTCGCCTGGTGTGTTAATTCTACATTAGTTACTTCCTATTCCGGGCTGATGAGTGCTAAAAAGCACGAAACTGCAGTCCTCGGATGAAATGACTGAGATGGCGGTGTATTTTATGTATTTCTGCCTTAGTCCTGGCTTGGTTTAGGGCGGTAACTTACTACAAAGTACCCTGTATATATTTCGTGGCACACTACTGTCTACAGTGTCATTTTTCTACTAGTTTATTTTTTAATGTAAACAATAGCTTTAAATAACTAAACTATAATTTTTTTTTCTGAATTCAAGCCAGAAATTTGAAAATAAATGTTTTTCTAAAATCTAAATTTTCGTAAATGCTTTTAATATAAATTTTTAATTAAAAAATATGTAAAAATATCATTTATGTTGTTTGTCTTATAAGTTAATGTTCATAAACTAATAAGATATTTTGCATATCCGACTCTTGAAAATAGACAATTTAAATGATCAAAGTGAATTTTAGGAAAATTTTCGTATATGTGTCCTACACGCGAATGAGTTAAGATTTATTTTCATTCTTTTAGCACTCTTAAAGTAGTTATATGTGTGTTGTCCAGATTTCTCTATCATCAACCACTATGATGATGAAGTGTTAAGATATTTGCGTTGCTATTTGATCCGACGGCTAAAATCTAATCTAGTTGTCTCTACAGTAAATTTACTACTGCGCAGCAACAAATGCCCCGAATTTCCACTAGTTTTGAAGAAACAGTGCGCAATTGTTGTCAATCACGAGCCAACTGTAAACTGTTAGAAACTAAGCTCGTGGCGATAACGAGCGAGCGATATATTGAGGGCTTTTAATGCACCTAAAAGACAGAAATAGAATGACTAGGAGTGGTTTTAAAAGAAGGAGTTGTTTCATTTCAATTATATTTTTGCGGTTTCATGCAAAGCGAAATATATTTGAGGCGTTTAGTATAAAAAATAGATGAATCCATTCTTTAACTTATTACAGGAGAGACAAAAACATAGGGGCGCCCCGATGGGAGGTCACGACAGGTCACTGTGACCTTCCAAAAAGTTCCTAATTCGGCGAAATTTGGAGTTCTAGTCGGTAAATTGAGAATTTCCGCTCTCACTAAAATTTAAGTTCGGGGCGCATCTGCCAAAAAAATCACGCTCAGTCCACTTAATTTTTCCAATGGAATTAATTTTCGTTTGAATAACCTTTAGTGTACTGCTACGTTTTATTTTAAAAATTAGCAGCATAGTCTACTTTTTAACATCTACAAATAATTTGGACTCGGCTGGTTCTGAAATAAATTGCTCTTTTTTCTCCATTTTCATTTCGAACTCCAATTTATAACTCATGTGGTATCTCAATTTTATGCTATGTATTAATCCGTAAAATAAAACTGCGGCTTGATTAATTATTTTATAATAACAAATTTGCTGAGACACATTTACACAGAGAGATGTAAAAGCATGGATTGAGCTGGTTTGTTGTAAAACGGTTTTTTTTTTTTTTTTTTTGTCAGCGGTTATCAACCTGATCGGGAGGGATTCGATCCAAATTGCTTTATAGAGTGATAGTATCGACCAAGAAGTATCAAATTACGAAATAATAATTAAAAAATTACTCTATTGCAGTTGTATTAACGAAATAAAAAAATTCGTTGATGTTAGCCCTGCATTTTTATACTAAGAGAATTTAAAGCATTATTGAGCTGGTTTCAAGCAAAGCGGGTTTTTGGCAGCAGTTTTGGACCTGATCGGGAGGGATTCGAAACAAATTGCTTTTTAGCAGGATAGTGCCGAACAAGAAGTATCAATTTGCGAAATAAACTTTCGAAACTTTATAGATTGAGCCGGTTTGGATACGAAATACCTGATTTTGAATGAAGTTTCAGATTTAGTTTCTTGTGCATTTAGATACACCCTTAAATATAAAACAAGCATAGATTTTGTGAAGTTCAGCATCACTGAAAACAAAAATACGTGATGTTCAATAAACATATTAACTTAGTATACTTATATAATAAACTTAAACAATATGTGTGTGGGCCCTTCGTGGCTCTAAAGTAGAAGCTTAATTTCGAATGCCGGAGGTAGTGGGTTCGATTCCCACTTTAACCTTGGGTGTCATTTCCTGACTTTGTGCACTAAATCTGTCTAGTGTTGTCTTATGTGTTTAGTAAAGAAGTCCAACTTTTCGAGGCAATGGCACCCCATACCTTCATAGTGACTTACTATGACAAGACAGTAACAACAACAGGGTGTTTATAAAGTCTTGCACTGATCAAAAAATTGTATTTAAAGCAAAAAACTATTAAAGATGTATACATAATTCGGTTTATGTATAAATATTTAATTTCTTTGTTTTTTAAGCAAGCACGGATTACTTATTGTTCTCATTTGACAGTTTTAAGCGTTCGTCCTTGCATTTTTGGAGCAACTCCACTTTGGCCATCCCCTCCCCATTCTGATCTTCCAGTGAACACCATCTTCAGGTTGCATCCATATCCTGCACACACACACACAAGCATGCACGCCGACACACACGCGCACTCCTACACACACATGCCTACGCACAAACACAACTCTATTTTTTTTCCTTTCTACAGATTAAGACACCCCCTATTTTTTTTTTTTTTTTTTGACATTTATGCATTTATGCATAAGATCACTCATCTAAAATTTCAGCTTTCTACTCTTAATAGAAGATGGCGCTCAAACACCCATCATTTTCCCGCTTTTTCGGGATTTTTCAATTTTTGAGTCATAGACTGAAAAGAAGTCTTCCACAAAATGGATTTTTTTCAGTTTCTCTGATTTTTCAACATTTTAATATTAGTTAAAATAATTGGAAACAGTTTGTTATCTGTTGGATAGAGTGATTCAAAAAAATAAATAAATAAGTAAACGAGTAAAGACGAAAACAACCCCAGTTTTTTTACGCCTGTCAGCGTTCTACTCTTATTTTAAGATAGTGCACAACGACTTTTCATTTCTGAGCGTTTTTCTTGTCATTTCATTGTTTTCAAGTTTTAGATTGTGCACTTCTCCCACAAAAAGAATTGTTCTTAATTATTATGGGTTTTCAACACATCAGTACTGAACACAATGGTTGGGAAACCATTTTTATGAGCTGTATCTAACAGAACTTTAATACAAGGAACCATATACTTGTATGTGTGTGTGTGCGTTCTTTTTCCTTTATTTCTTTATTTTTATTTATTTATTTATTTATTTATTTTGTAGCACACAATGTATTTGTTGAAAGATGACTCATAAATCAATTTCTCTTTTGCTCCAAGTTTTCAAACTTAACATTTCATCAGCAATTGTTCTTCTTTTTGCAAATTAGGATTCACTTATTTTGTTGTACTTTTTCAGCTATTTCTTTAAAACTTCATAACATAAAATAATGTTCTGTGTACTTTAATTTTGTATTAATTAAATAGTGAATTTGAAATAGCAATTGATTACTTTTGTTACTTGCTACTTTAAAAGCAAAAGCACAATACAGAAATATTTACTCTTTATGTTACTGAAATGGCTTCAGCAAAACGTTTGACTAATGAAGTTTTTTTTTTTTTTTTGGACCCACAAGTTTAGAGTCTTTAAGCATCCTGAAACAATTACCAACAGTGAAACAAGAGTTCCTGGCGGTTTCTTCATCATTTAAGAGAAATAAGTCCAGTTAGAAATGTCAGTCATATAACAATTCAAGAAGTAATGCTGGTATGGCAGAAAATGTTCATTCCTACAATGCTCGTAAATCACGTAATAGAAGCACATGAAAAAGTTCATGGTAAGTGGCTTTTATTGAAGAAAAACAAGATACGTTGCTCAAAAACTCAGCAAAAACGAGTTTCAGTTCGAGAATGAATTATAGGTTCTCTTTTTGATATTGCTCATACTGATGCTTTAAATCTAATAAAAATCAAAGAAGATTGTGATTTTCTAATAGATCAACGAAGAGATGCAAAATGTATTTGGATAATGAAGACAAAAAATATATTTAAAAAGCAGAAGAGAATCCTTAAAAGAAAACAGCAAGAAAAAAAGCGAAAGATAAAATAGGCAGAAGTTGCTGCAGCATCAGGTGTTTGTTCAATCAATGATTAAACGAACTCTACTTCTCAGTTTCTCAGTCAGATGATGATGATGAAGATTTCTCAGGAAATCAAAATAATACCCTTTGTGATAATGTCAAAAAAAAGAAAATCAATGTCAATGACACAATTAGTTCACATTATATATTACTGGTTCTTTAGATAGTAACAAGATATCTAACTGAGAAACACTTAGCTTGATAGTTCCAGTCGTAGCAGCTTTGGGACATGATCCTTCTTCTCTAGAGATCAAGAAAAAAAGCTTAAAAAGAATTTGCTCATACAAGCCAAATTAGAATTCTAGCCAGACTGTCCTCTGGTTCTTCACTGGGATGGCAAACGTTTGCATGAAAGTTTTGGATGCAGAAGAGTGGATCGACTACCTGTGGTAGTCATTTTAGGTGTGGTGTTTCAGGTTACGGTTTTAAAGCGGAGTTCTGGGGGAATCGCTCAAAATATAGCTAACTCTGTTTTAATGCTTTTAAAACAGTGAAATGTAGAAACAAAAATTCAGGCAAGTTTTGACACTACAAGTGTGAATACAGATTGTATTCAAGTGTCCTGCATACAGCTGGAAAAACTAATTGGACATGGACTATTGTGGGTAGCCTGCCGTCACCATGTGATGGAATTGATCATGGTAAAGGGGTTTTACTTTTGGCTTTGGTCAATTATGTTCCCCAGAAATTTCCTTTTTTAATTCAGCAATGTAACTTTCGGGGTATGGAGCTCTGAGAAGATACTAACAGATTTAAAGTTTTAACTGTAGCCTTTCTTTCATCCATAGATGAATCTCTAATTATTAGAGATGACAATAAAGAAGTAGTTGATATTAGCCATTTTAGGTAAGCTACCTGAAAAAATTCAGTGGAGAGCACCAGGTGCTATTTACAATGCTAAACTGTTATATTCCTTCAACATTTTCAGATCAAAAAGAGTTCTTAATTTAACGAAGAGAGAACAAACAGAGCTACGACGATTTGATCCGTTTAGTGCTCTTTTTGAACAGCAAGGCCTGGATATACAGCTACACTTGCTGCTGAAGCTCCCGGAAATGACCTAAATTAGTGGAAAAACCTTAAAGGATGTGAAATAGTTGATCCAGAAATTGGACTAGCAGCGAAGAAAGTTTCAAAAAATCACTTGTGGTACCTTTCAGATGTAATAGGTGGTTTGGCCTTGTTTTCGAACTGAGTTCCATAGCTGAAGAAAGAGTAAAAATTATTACGGGGATAAGGAAAACCAAAGCTTTGCGAAATGTAAAAGAGCTAGTTCAGTTAGAATTTGAAACACAATGCTAGTCTTGGAGAATTTGCAGCAGAAACAACAATTGAGCTTTTTTCTCGTATGAATATTAGCGAATCTTTTTTAACAGTCCCCATGACGAATGGAATAATAATACCTACTACAGAACGGGTAGTAGAAAACAACTGAAAGAAATAAAAGTGATAAATGATACAGCTGAAAAAGGTTTTTAACTAAATCAGGAATTCTGCAAAATTTTAACAAATGATGCGAAATGACGATAAGCAGATTCTTTTCCAAGTTGTTGAAAGGCTGTATTTACCTATACAACGAAATTATTTGTTGATAAGAGTCTCTCAAGCTAAAAAAAATAAAGAAACTTTAAATGTTAATTAATTTTCTAAACATTGTAAATATGTAAATAAAATTAAATGTATTTAAAAATTTGGTTTAGTTCAAAATTTCTAGCTAAAATTAGCACAATTAGATAAAAACACTTAAAATTTATCAAACCTCGGCAACTATTTCAGCAATGAGCACCATCTTTTAATGTGAGGAGGAACTTAAAATTTTGGCAATAATATTAGGATGGGTTAGTGTAAAAACCTGATTTCTAGGACAAAAAAAAATTTTCGCAATTAGATTGTGAACCACCCTAAGACACACAGCCTCACACAAATACACGCTTACATGCACACACACTCGTGATTGCGAAAAACATAATTTGAATTCAAGACGTCAAAATTATATATATATATATATACAGTAGAACCTCTATTAAGGGACACCTCCGAATAAGGGACACCTCTATTTAAGGGACATTTTTTCAGGTCCCAGTCCCTTTGAATAGGGACTTCCATGTATTTACCTCTAATTAAGGGACACTCTGTTTAAGGGACAGTTACAGAGCAAAAAAATGCACAAAGTAATGTATAAGCGCATAAGAAAAAGTGAATTTACTGGAATTCAAGTTTCACTTTTCCTCTAAAAATTAACAGAGGTAAGTTTGACATGCACATATGGGAAGGAAACAAGTTATGTGTTGTAAAAAAAACTTGCTGGAATTAGCACGCATGATTTGCCCTCTTAACAATTTATTAAAGTAGGTTGAGGGTCGACAGAAAGTGCACAGAAACTAATTGGCTTTGTATATAAAACTTAAAATTTTAACATTTATTGTAATTCACATAGTATTACATAGTAAATTGCATAACATAAAGCAATTATATTCAATAAATTGCTTCAAAATTATTTCTGTGTACAACAAAACTTTGCCATTACAAAATTTTTGATTAAATTTTAATTAATAAAATAATTTAAATTTAGAAATTTGAGTAATTGAATTTTATTTAGCATGTATGAAACATTTTCAGTATTTAATCATAAGTGTTAAAAGTTAATGTTTATTGTGATATTATACTACTAAGTACACGGCATGCATCAATATCCACCTCCAAATAAGGGACAAAATGTCTGGTCTTCTTAGTGTCCCTTATTGAGAGGTTCAACTGTATATATATATATATATATATATATATATATATATATATATATATATATATATATATATATATATATATATATATATACACATATATATATATATATATATATATATATATATATATATTAACTTTGATCCTTTTCTCATCAAGTACCCCCCCCCCCCCCCATTTATGCAATAATAGCTAAAAACATGCAGGTGGCGCTAACATCAATAACTGAAAGAGATATCTATAAAAGCAAAAACTGTCAGGTACGCCGCGAGAGGGATTGAACTTTAATTGACAACCTCCCCCGTCACAGAACGTTTGGTTTTAACACACATTGCCAATTCTAATGTGACAGTTTTTATGCATATAATGACTGTTATATGGCCTAATCCTCACTCCTCAGAAGGTAAATTCGAGTTACGTTAGTGCCTGGCGCGAAGTTGAAAATTGTCTAAATCTTCTCCGAATTTCAAAGGTGCACGAGTAGAAGTGCATTAACATTGTGACATAAAAAACTTTTTGAGATAAGTATCAAAATAAAAAATAATAATGTTCAATAATTGAAACTTTGAATAGAGACAGCCTTATGATTGAACCACTTTTGCTTGGGCAACCCTATGCCATCACTTTTGTAATGTTTTTGCCCACATTTGTTTTATATAACTTACGTGGAAACTCGATGAGGGTAAATTACTCATTTCTGGGCACCTTTCAGCCCCTGGCAATCCTGATTAGTTCACACACAATAGGTAAGCAACCTAACTTAAGCGTTTCGTTTACAACTTTGGCTTTGTATTTATGATAACAATTTTTAGAAGCTCAATGAGGGTAAATTACTCATTTTTGGGCAGTTTTTAGAATCTGCTTAGGAATCGGAAAAAGGTATACAACCATACTTAAGCGTTTTATTTACAGCTTTCATTCTTCATTTATGACAATTTCCGGAAACTCGGTGAGCGATAAATCAAGCATCTTTGGGCATCTTTTGGGCATCTGACAACCCTGATTAGGGACTCGCAAAAGCTAGGCAACCTTCCCTAAGTGTTTTATTTCCATTTTTCACTCTTCATTAATGATAACAATTTTCGAAAACTCAATGAGGGTAAATTACTAATTTTTAGGCACCTTTCAACCCCTGGCAACCCTGATTAGTTCACGTGAAAGAGGTAGAAATTCTTACTTTCATGTTTTATTTACAACTTTTACTCTTCATTTATGGTAACAATTTTTGGAAACTCGATGAGGGTTATCAAGCGTAGTGTGATCTTGTTCTATAAGTACGCATGACAAACGTTTACTCATAAGGGTGTGCCTACTTCCGGACTATTCTGTATTTATTTTGAAACCAGAAAATATAATTCAGAGAAAGCGAACAATTTTTTTAAACATCTAATTAGCATATAAGCCTAAAATAAAACCTAATTTCAGCTGGTTATACAGCTTTGCAAAAATTAATTTAATGCAAACCATTATCGAAACCCAAGTATGTATTAATACACAGCTGGCCACACAAAATGCAACACCAAGAAGGAGTAGTCAGAATGAAACGACAGTGTGATTGTCCTAATAAAATCTTTTCTCTTCTGTGGCACACCGCACACCCAGCTGAAGAGATTTTATGAGATGCTATCGTATACGAAACATGGCCACTCCTGATATTGATTCTCTGCATTATGACATCATTCCAATACGCTAGTGTCATGCTTCAGAGTCACATGTGTGGCACTTATGGTGGGCTCCCAGGAGCAATTTTCTAACTGGACAATGCTCGGTCACACAGAACAAGGATGTTAGGGGAATTCCTCTTCCACATTATCTGACCTGAGCGATGCCCTGACTTGTCACAGATCAAGCGCATCTAGAATCACTTATTGAACAACCTATGAGTTTGATCGAATTAGTGGCGCGTTCACAGTATCTGTGGTACGAGATGACGTAGGATATCGCACGGGACTGCTATGCGTCAATACTTGACTGTATCTCGTCGTACATTCACGCTTGAGGTGACTCAAAAAAAGTACTTAAACCTCCATTCATTTGGGATCTTTTCAGTCATAAATGATCATTTTGCTTTCATTTTGTAATCACTTTCTAATACCAATATTGTCATCACGTGTAAAAACTTCGTTTCATTTTTCCAACTTCTCGGTGCTGCATTTTGTGCGGCCAGCACTGTAGTAAAAGTTTTGAAAATGAGTGCAGGCAAAGTTGTACCAGCATTGATAAAGAGTCAAATGTCTTACAGTTCATGCAACTGCAGAGGATTTCGTTATTGCACATACTTCTTAATTTCTTTTTATAATGGTCGTATCTGAAAACAATTGCGCTTCGATTTCGTGGGCAAACAATAAATTTATGCAATCGGCATCCGTGCAAAGAACCACTTAAGTTTGTTTGTCGGTGGCACTATAGCAGCTGATTTTCTAATACTATTACATTTCTCAAAAGCCACAAGTATGATTCTGTTGAGCCGCAGGATGTTTTCAGTTCCTGAGTGGCCATAAGGTGAATAAGGTCCCATATAAACCCGCAAGAACCAACGAAGCTCTTGCTAAAGATTTTTTTCTCGTTGATAAAACTGGTAAATTTTTATGCTTTTTTCAGTAACACAATATGATCGAAAATTAGAGTAATCTTACTGAAATTAAAAGAAAGAAATTTTATAATGAAACTAAACATCTGCTGTTGCTTTATTTCACCTCGCCAATGTCCACGTGTCAGCGGTAGAAAGCAGAATGATGGCATTTACTTTTTAAATATTCAGAGAATTTTTCATCAGTGTCCTCTAAATTTGTAACTTATCACTAAAATAATTAAAAAAAAAAAAAAAAAACTAAAAACAAGAAACCCGACGCGTTTTGTTAATGCGCTGAAAATAAGTTAACTATCAACTTGGTTCAATAGAAAAATTACGAAAATACACGATCAGGTTTTTTAAAAAAAATTTACTGATAATACAAGTCTATAGACTGAGAAAAAAAATGATCAAAAATTCTATTAAAAGTATCACATTGTTACTAAGCAAAGTCATATTTTTCTCATGATCATTTCTAAACATCTAATAATAAACATGTTTACGCAAACTATTTTGGAAAAACACGTGTGCTGCGGAAGGGATATCAGTTGGTCTTCACAAGTCACTGACAATGATGACTCGTTGAGGGTCACGTCTTGAACTTTAATCGCTGCATGATAGCTATCGTGTCTTGTCAGAGAACAATTTAACGGGAATTTACTTTAAAAAAATTTTCACACGAAGTGAAGCAACATTGAAAAGTTTTTTTTAAGAGTCTACTTTCAGGTCCAATGCTCTATCTACTTAAAACAATCTTAGAGCTGAAAAATTGCACGTGTTTTTTAAAAATTACATAAGTTATTAAACTAAGAATACATTCTTTCTCTTATAGATTTTAAGGATATCTATTTGAAGGATAGATGAAGCATACATACAGGACGCCCCGACGGGGGTTCACGGGAGGTCACCGTGGCCTCTCAAAAATTTCCTTATTGTCAAATTTTGTCCGAAGATTCGTAAAAATTATCATCATTCGGTAAAATCTGATATTTGACTCCAACCATCAAAACGTAAACCCAATAAATCAAAATTGTGCCAGTTAAAACGACCTTACTCTTTCCATTCATTCGAAGTTCAATTTTAATTTTAATCCTATTGTTACCTATTGACTTCTGCCTGTCCTATCTGATTGTTTTAATAGTGTTTTTTTAAATTGTTAATAGTGCTTTTCAAAATAGCTATGTTCTTCTCTAATTAGGAATGGTTCACTTAATTGCAATTAACTATAAAGTACAGCTGTCTGTACACTGTAATTGAAAGGGGTCCGCCCTGAATTTTGGTCCATGAAAAGGTTTGCTGGCTATAAAGTTTAGGAATCCGTGCTCTAATTAAAAGGGGTCCTCCCTTAATTTTGGTCAATGAAAGAGGTCCACTGGCTGTAAAGTTTGGGAAGCCCTGATCTAATGCAAAGTGAAATAGTCCTTAAAGCGCTTATGGTTTTACCGTGATTGAAATACCATACAGATAGGAATTTTGAAAAACAGCAATCACTTTTTTTGTTCCCTCATGAATCATTTTTACATAAGCTTCTACTTTGGTGCTATGTTGGTGCAGTACCAGGCTTAAGTGACGTAAGATAGCATCTAAGATCACGCCTGATTATTATATGGTGTTGAAGAGCTAGATTTAGTAGTTGATCAAATTATGAAATCAGTATTTTCCTTCACCTTTCTTTCATTTGCTCCGCAGATTTTTTTTTTTTTTTTGTGTCAGAAAGAGTATTTTTTTACTTCCTTTGGTTCATGCATGCGATGCTTAAGGCTTGTCTAAAGGCTCGAAGTTTAGTGCCGCTCAATCTTGCCGTTTCTAGACGCTCTGATGTCACATGCGAATGCTCTCTGATTCGTTAGTAAGTGCATTAGAGAAAGTATGACAACACGGTGACCTCAGACTGTGAAACAGAACGGGACATTTCTTTGTGTGTTTGTTTTCCTAGTGATTTGTTGAAGAAGACTTCAAACCATAGTTCAGGTGTCTAACTGGCAACTCGGCCGTTGAATTTTGCCTGTAGAAGCCAAATGGTAATTGAGGAATAATTTTCAGTATGAAAAGTTTGTTTATTCTGCATTTTAGCTTTGCCATTACTGACCATTGGGTCATGATTCGATAAACACATCATTGGAAAATTGATAAACCATATGTATTCTGTGAGCTCATAAGAAGAAGCAAGGGTTACAGTAACCTTACCTGGTGGGTCTTTTTATCCTTAATTTAATGTGTTTTTATTTACTTCATTGAGAAATATGTTAAGGTTCGTCGAAGTGAGATCTTCAAGAACTCCGCCTGTTCTGTCTACAATAGCCTAGTTTAGAAAGAAGTCGGATATTAATAATGACCCAAATATATATATATATATCATTATCCGAAGACATGATGTCTTTTATTCACATTTGAGGCTTCCACTTTGCATCACAAAACAATCCTTATTGCTATTTCCCATTTTTTGAGATTTGAAAGGGTCCTCTGCTGCGTTCTCTTTGTATAATTAACATCTCTACGAATGTATTCTAAATGCTAGTTATATTTTAAAATAGTAACAACTTTTCTAATGCGGAAACCATAAACGTACGATATGGTGACCGTCTAAACTAATGACTTTTATGGTCAACCAAAATCCAAAATAATACAGATGCAAGATAGGAAAGTAAGCAGAGCCTCAGCTCAAAGCACAAAAGTTCTCCCCTTATCTTCATTGTTAAATTCCTCAAATAATACCGAAAAACATCACAAACTTATTTATGTCTTGGTTAAATTATGTTAAATTATGCTTGTTTAATTATGCTTGTCTTTTTTTAGCAATTTTTGCGCTCTTTTAAATGACAACGGGAGTTTAGGCAAGGCACTGAGCGACAGATCCCAGATCAGAGGTGAGATGCATCTTAGCAACCCGATAACAGATCAGAGGTGTGATACATTTGATTGATTTAAAGAGAGATTAGATTACAGATCAGAGGTGAGATGTATCTTATTGATTGAATGACAGATCCTTGATAGGAGGTGGAATGCTTCTCTAGGACTCTGTAACTCTTTTCCAAGCAATGCTTTTGACTTGAACCAACCCTATGATTAAAATTGATTGAATAAGGTTATTAAGACTTCGTTACAAAAGAATAAAAAAGCTAAACATGGTGAAACTGCACGAATAGGCCCAGATAGCACATTTCGTTTTATAAACGTTGTAGAATGGTTGTTAACGCCGTGACAACCATTTTTAGACGTTCATGAAACATTTAAACGTTACGTTTGATTCCTGAGGGTTTTTTTTCAATTAAGCAAACATTAGTTAACATTCTGAGGCGTTTAGTTAACGCTTCAGAACTTCTACGACAGGTAGGGAGCACGATGAGGATTCCAAATCAAATAGAATTGCAGGGTCGTAAGTAGCTTCCTTGTCAGGTAGAGGACGTTCTGCGAGGGATATTGAACACAAAGAAACAGTTTCATTTAATAAATTCGTACTCTTTCAGTTAAATATCACGGATGCTATAAAATAAACTTATTTAATATAATACAACAAGCATGCTTCTTTGGTGAAAGTTGCTTAACGTGGTAGGCTCAAAACTTGTTCTGCACTGAAAAAATAGTTCCTCACTGGGAAAAGAAATATGCGTATGCAGCAATTTTGCTATTTTTGTGCTTTACACTGTAAAAATAACGTTCAATGTTTCACCATGACATTGGCTGAATTTAGCAAAATTTAGCTAGAACCGTCTAACTGGTGATAAGTCTCACCAACGTAATGATGCTTTCACAAACTAGTGATCACCAAAAGCACCACAACATTTTTTGTGCTTCGAACTTTGGCAGAACGCTCTCTACCGTACGAAGGAGCAATTTCCGACCCTATGTGATTGCGAATCATCATCGTGTTCCCTACACCTCTTAAAAGTTCTGAAACGTTTGACTGAAACACCTTTACTTTTGATTATTTGATTTTTTGATTTGCGGCGGAAAATTCTAGCTTCAAGTCTTCAAGTGTACTATTCTAATCAAGTACGAGCGTTATTAACAGTCTTCTCCCATGAGGGTTCAACAGCATGTCCAACAAAAGTTGTGCCCAACCTACCGCCCACGAAGCTGATCCATGTGGTCCGTTGTTCTGAACAATGTTATGAATCGAAAAATTTGGAGTTCTGGAAACTCCCTAAACAACTGATTATCTTCATTTGGTAAAAAGATTGATTGTTGCAAACTTGGAGCCAAAGAATCAGAAATCGGCTTCTAAAAGACAGATGGAAACTTCATTTTTATATTATAAGCAAATGTAGTAATTGCTAAGAACAATTCTTGATTCGTGATTATCTTTTATTTTCAGTGTACCATGATATCTAAGAAAAAATAAACGGGTATATTTACATTTTATTACGTATTCTGCTCCGCGAGATTCATCTTTATATTAGGTGCATCCCTCGGGTAAAAAAATGTTGGGCGCCACTGTCCTAGACAATTTAAAAGTATTTTCCCGATTAATTTGATGTTGAAAAAAGAATAGCTTAACAAGGTCATTTCAGAGTGAGTTCATTTTATTACATCAGTTTCAGATACATATCCTTCAATACCTTTTGAAAGACACATTACCGAGTATTCACTTGCAGACTTCAGTAATTAAATTTTTTACTGCAGCTTATTAAGTTGAGGAGAGTTCATTAAATATGTGAGTTTTAGTTGTTGTAGCATACCCGAAGTCAGTTTCAAATTGTATTACACAAAAACAGTAGTTGCTAAATTGGTGACTGAATATTTACTGTCACGGAGAATATGTCATTTTCCTTGTTTATTTAAAACTCTTTTCTGACTAATTGGTATGACATTTTTTTCAGGTTCTGTATCAAATGATCTTACGGTCATTATAATGATATGTCGTAATAAATATGTCGTAAAACGCATGTAAGTGGTCATCGTACTGGTTGCATGTGGAGAGGTAGTTCGGAGGAAAGCGTACTAACTTATTTACAAGCTTTTAGTGTAATTCAGAATTGGTTTATTTGGGGTTTAACAACATTTTGTACATTTGAAAATAATCGTTTTGGTTAATTTTGTGCAGTATCACGTGTGAGAAGGCGTTTCTGCACGTAATGATAGACTAAGAGTGAGTAATTCTAGCCAAAACAACTGCAATCTCCTGTCAACCAGTGATCTCTTGAACTCCTACTTGATAAGTATCATATAAGCAAATGTTATCGAATCTATAAAGAACACTTTTGAAAATATTTTAGCAAAAGTAAATTCTAAAGTCCTCTAATGACTTTTATCTTGTATTTATCGCTTCCTTATTGCTGTACGATAGAAAGATCGAAAGTATTAAGGGAAATCTATCTTTGAACTTTTAGGCTATAAGGTCATATTTTTCTACCGAATATTCATGAGAGAGAAGGTATTTATCTGTAGTTAACATCTGTTAAAGCACTTAACTGTCTTCACTATCTCTCAAAGCCTTTAAAGTTAAATGTAAACAAAAAAAATCTTAGTACAAATTTTTGGAAGTATCAAACATTACATAATAATTAGCAGAATCGAAATAAACCCTTCATTTTAAAAGCATTTCTTCGTAATCACTTTAAATACTACTCTTCTTTGAGCCAAGGCCATAGACGGGAGGGGGGAGCAGGTCAAGCAGTGGCTCCACTGGAAATATTTTTGCTCGTATTAAGATCCTGCATTAAATATTCCACTTTCAATTTTCAATGTAAAAAACACGCTTTTCTCTTATAAATAATATGAGGTAAAGAACTTTCCACTAATAATATGCACCAATTTTATTTGGGACTTGAAGAACGTTTTTACCCACACTTAATTAATGGTACCGACTAGAATGGTTTCTAAAGACCAAGTGCTTTTTTACATTGTAATGATTTAAGCCCGTAGATTTCAATAATAAAATAGCATTGCAAATCATTAAATTTTAGATATGACTAATTTCTATTATACAGAGTGTCCCCGAATGAATACACTGACTTGGAGGAAGGGCAGGGAACACGATTACAAGCAAGAGCATGCGGTTATATGTATAGGAACATATGACCGCAAACGCAACTACATGCACACAAAGCCAGAAACTGATATGACAGATGTGAAATAGACTACAAATGTATTACACAAAGACGATTTCACACAATATTTTATTTTTTAAGAAAGGTTTTTAAAGCCGTTGTAACAAATTTGATCAAAGTATGATAATGGTTCGTCATTGCGACGGATTGTGTGTTGACTTTGCGACGCTTGCAATATAGCTTGCAGGTCGCAAATTTAAACAACGGTTCGAATCAAATCTTGTTCCACATCGCTCATAAAGATTTAAAAGGTAATACACATCCCAGAGCCTATTTAGTCTTGCACCGCATGTAAAATCAGGTGAACGACCTATAGCGTTCAATATTAGCTACGGGCTTTGCTTTGAGATGCATAATTATGTACTAAAAACATCTATCTTTATTGCCGCATCTCCTGAAAGGTATTGACACACACTATGTAAGTTGCTCTATGGATTGACAGATTAAAGTATTCCTTGATCATAAAGTTCTATACACTTCTGTACATGCTCGAGCAGAAAAATCCAGTGAAAATAGGGACGACGTTGTAACATAGAGTTTAGATAATAGTCTTTTGTCGCGAATTAAACGTGCTCGTTACGTGAAGGTTAGTGTGACTACTGAGAGAGAGAGAGAGAGATTCCTGCCCTAACCATTCCACCACTTTTATAACTGTTTTTCAACACTTTTGGGTTGATTGGTATCTGGGACGTTGTTCCTACCAGATCAGAGGGCATTCTGAATTGTTCTTCAATGTGAACCTGGACTCATCTGTGAACAGGGGAGGATACAAAAGTAATTTTTAGAGGAGGCCCAGGGAATTGACCCCCCCCCCTACTATGTTTTATAACAAAGTTTTCATGGCTTAATTTTTAAACGTGTTTCAGGATCCCTTGACCAATTAAGCTACTTTTAAGTACACAAATATTATGGACTAATATACTTTGAATGTGGACGTAAAATATCTTTAACATTTCAAGCCAGTTAGATACTAAACCCTAGATAATTTCACCAAGATGCTATATAATGAGCAATTTTTGCTAGGAACATTGTCATAATGATTATAACACGAAGGCAAGTTTGTTAAATAAACCAATACTTCATCTGAGCTTTTATAAGTTAAAATATAAATTAACTACAAATATTATGTAATTAAGAAAACAATAGCTTCATAAAATTTTAGTTGAATTGAAGAATTCAGAACTATTTCTTTGTGAAATTCAAAACAGTTTATGATTTGCTCTTAAAGCCATGACACAGTAACGATGTGTTTTGATACTACATCCCATTTCCACTAATATTATGGTTCAACTAAGAAAGTATCATGCGATTTCTTTCACTTTGCATTTTTATAAGCTGAAAAGAAATTTATTTTTTCGCATCCTTGATCGAAATGACTCTTCGAAGTACATCTACCCATTTTTTACAAAAAGTTAATTATTGAGTCTATCAGCGAAGAATTAATGGACGAATCGCGATACTACGTTCCCTTGAATTCGAAACCAGTGAGCTAAATGTATTCTACCACTCTGGCCATTGACTTCAGTAATAGGGGAAAGTGTTGTACCTTGCGCCGTTTGTACCTTGGAACACTGCTAATTTCTATCTATTTTCAGCAGCTAAGTTTTTGTAATCTGTAATAATAACCTTCACCACTAAATAGTGCCATAGAAAAAATCAGCATCAAATGAGTAAAATTGATGATTTTGTGAGAGAAAGAAAATTTTATGACTCCAAAGTAATAGTTTCTTCATTTTTATTTCATTTTCTGTCTTTGTATTTGTAAATTTAATCAACTGAATTTTATTTTGTTATAAAAGAGAAGTACGTTAAACATTTTGGTTATAAGAGAGTAACGTCCTTCTAGATTGACCATCATTTTGATTTTTCCTAAACCACGTGGTGATTGTACCTTGGGACAGCCAAAATTTTGTACGTTCCAAGGTACAAAACATATACATGGTTCTTAATAATTAAGATATGTTTAGGAACATGGAACAATGCTTTAATCTTATGTAGTCTTTTAAACACATTTAATGTTAGATAATTCATAATTCATTATACATAATTCATAATTAATTATTCATGATTAAATTCACTACCATGTAATTTTTTTTTCTTTTTTTTTCGGGTGCAAAATGGGTTCAAGTACATGGCTGTTTCCTGAATCATGAAGACTTTCCTATAGTAAATCAGAATGTGTCCAAAGGTAGAAAAGGGTGTTGTACCTTGGGACAGCTTGGAACTTTTACTTTAAATTTGCTGGCAATATTTTATTTTCAAAATGTATGAATTCTAAAAAATATATTGCATAGAAGTATGTTGAGGTATTCTGATGTGGCTTTTAGATTTTTAATTTGATTCAACTAATTGACATTAAAAATTAAAATGTGAAAAGTGTCCCAAGGTACGACACTCTACCCTACATCTTTAGCAAAGAATAATGCTTTTATTCAAATATGCTTTGTGTGCCGTATGATCTTTTTAATAACTGTAAAAAAATTATTTATGCTAATCGAAAAATAATAAATAAAATAGTTAAATAAATTTATCCCTTTGGGAGGGGCTCGGGCCAGTGGGCCCCCCTAAAATCCGCTGCTGTCTGTGAAGACTGCAGAAACCCATTTCTATTTTGTCCAGGACATATGTTCTCTTTCCTAGAATAAGTGGGCTCTTCTGTGTATTGTCCGTTGAGGGGGACACATGAAATCAGTCGTCTTGCATGGAGAACTGCAGTTTGCAGGCATCTTCACACCGTAGTAGAAGAGATTCTTATCCCTAACCACGGTGGCCGGAAATAGATTGGGAATGATCGTGACCCCAGATGGTTGAAAACATCCTCCCAGAAACTGCTCCCTCTCAGAAACTTCGATGCTGAAGCATCATAAGTGCCAATGTAAAAGCCGTTAAACAGACCATCAGAGATTTGGGCTTTCAGAATCATCGACTTACTTGTGTACCATTGTTGACTGAACGACACAAACCATTCCTGCCCTAACCATGAATCCACTACTTTTATAACTGTGTTTTTCAACACTTTTGAACTGATTGTAACTGGTACGTTCAGGGGTGCCCATCCCCCCCAAGCTCAATGGCGCAAATTCCCCCCCCCCCCCAAAAAAAAAAATTTTCTCGCTTTCGATATGGGTTAAACATAACAGTTTTTAAAATGTTTAATTTCCAGTCAAATTCACGGGGGGGGGGGGGGGTAGCGCTAACAAATACCACTTGAAATGAAATGTTGTTGGATTGTTGACCCGCCTTACCTTCCCTAATTTTAAAACGTAGACCTTGAGTAAACAAGTTTTGGGTACCCCTGAATTTTGCTACACTTTTTTTTTTTTCAAACGTATGAACAATTACAGGGACAACTTTCTGGCTTGGGATGGAGTCATTACTAGATGTTATACAACATGAACCGTGAAACGGAAATTTATTGTCAATTAGATAGGGGGTCGGGGGAGTTTCTCCCTCGGAAAATTTTCGAAATTGTAATTTTAAAACCACAGTTTTACACGATCTCTGGTGATGTTGGAAGAATTTAAGGTTTGGTGTTCCTTCCCGGTAATTTTTCAATATTGAAATTTTAAAAGCGCAATTGTTAATAGTCTACCGTTGTGTTAAGGAGGGCTTTCCTTTGTTTTTAAAACTAACTCTAAAAACGCAGTTTTAGATTATCTGTGGTAATGTTAAGGAAAGAAGAGATCATAGGGCTCGCCCCTGGAAAATTTTCAAAATTAGTCTTTAAAACGCTATCTATGGTTGGGGGACAAGCAGTTTTCTGAAATTGAAGTTCTAAAATCGCAATTGTAGCCGACCTTTGTGACGTTAAGAAAAAGTTTTCGGAAGCTCTCCCGGAATTTTCTCGATATTGAATCCCTAAAAACCAAATTTAAGACGACTTTTTAATAATGTTGACGAGTTGGGAAGATGGAGAGGGGCGCTCCACTTAAATTTCCGAACTTGTAGCTTTAGAAACGCAGTTTTGATATATGTTGATAATGTTAGTGGAAGTGAATTTCGATGCCATTCCCCCGGCAATTTTTTGAAATTGATACCTCAAAAACGCAATTCTAGGCTTTGTCTTTGATCGTGTTAAGGAAAGAGGGGGGAATCAGGGGCTCTCTCCTATAATTTTTTCAAAATTTCATTACTGGAAACGCAGTTTTAGATGACTCTTGATGATAAAGATGGTGTCATTCTGGCGTTACAGTGGGAGTGCTCTCCTGGAAGTTTCCCAAAATTGAAGTTGCATATTCAAAAAACGATAGATCACACACACCATGACAGATATTTTTCGGAAATTCTCAAAAATGGATTCAGCTATTCTGCACACATCGAAAATCAAAACTCGAGAATTTTAACGAATCAAATATCTTTCTATACATATCAGATATGGAAGAAAGTAAATATGATTTACGAAAAATAATTTAAACACCTTAAGAACAGACTGTTCTACTTCCATCAGTTAAAACCAACGTCACTAAAAGTTTTAATAAAAATCATCTAATGATAAATTGAAACAATCAGTTTAAAAATGGTAGAGAAGATGGGAGTAAAGTGAAATGAAAATTTTTTCATAAGCTTAAGCTAGAGAATGAAGAAAATATATTAATTATCGATTGGAGGGACTTCAAAACTAGTTCTTAACGATTGTCAAGGTGAAAACGAATCAATGAAAGACTAGAGCATACTGGTCAGAATTATTACATACAATAAAACATTTTTGACCTCTCTCCCTCATCACTGTCACACGTATTCATCATGCAGAATTGTGCTACTTCCAGAAAATTTATAAGATATTGAAAAGAAATCAAATCAAACCTTCTGACCCAGCTTTGAAAGGACACCAACTCCATGCCGTCTGTTATGCTTCTTTCATTGAAAAAGAGAAACGGTCATTAAATTTTGGAAAGAGTACCAGAGTCGTCGCTATTTCAAAAAACTGGGGGGGGGGGGGGGGGTGCGCTTTTGGCGGCCCCTGAATTTTTTCATACGCATGCTGGAATGTGCAGAGAGAGAGAGAG
Source organism: Uloborus diversus (assembly GCF_026930045.1). Taxonomy (NCBI): domain Eukaryota; kingdom Metazoa; phylum Arthropoda; class Arachnida; order Araneae; family Uloboridae; genus Uloborus; species Uloborus diversus. The sequence goes on from NC_072740.1 coordinate 79,945,165, forward strand.
AGAAGATTTGGCTTCTGGATTAGCAGGGATATAGTCATATTACTAGACTTTCGTACTAGCAATATAAATAATCGTAAGGATAATATTCAATCAGTATTAGGGGGTGTCGGACGGCTACCTTCTTGCATTATTCCGCAATTTGAAGACATAAAAACGCAGTTTTAAACTATACTTTACGTTTGGGAGGAAGGGGAGAGGAGTTCCAGGATAGCCTCTCCCGATAATTTTTCCAAATTTAAATTCCCAACACAATCGTACATTATATTTAATTATGTTCAGAAATATTGTTAATGTTAAGGTGTCCAGGGGCTCTCTCTCGGGAATTTTCAAGACTATTATTTGAAAAACACAGTTTTAGACGATCTATGGTGTTGTTAAGGGAGGAAGAGACTCGGGGTCATCGTTCTATAATTTTTTCAAGTATAAACTACAAGCACGCATTCCCAATTGTGAATTATTTCTGATTATGACAAATAAAGGGGGGTCCGGGGGCTCTCCCCCGGGAAAAATATGAAAATTGTAGATTGAAAAATGCAGTTTTAGACGATCTAAGGGGATAAGAGATGCGACCACCCCCCATTCAAAATTTTTTGAAATTTTGAAGTCTTAAAAAAGCGATTGTGGACTTTTTTGTTAAAATTTAGTGCACCGCCAGTTTCTTGAAACCAAAGCTCCGAAAACGTAATTTAAGCTAACTTCGATGAAAGGGGGGGGGGGAGTTTTGAAGGGGCTCGCGACCAGAAATGTTTCGTAATTGAAGCACTAAAGCGAGATTTAAGACATTTTTCAATGATGTTGGCGAGAGAGAGAGATATTCTCTCGAAAAAATTTCGATCCGTAGAAACCGCACTTTTAGAAGATTTTTGTTAATGTTAATGGGTGGAGAGATTTGGAGTCCTCCCATGGCAAATTTTCAAAATTGAAATTCAATTAAAGCAATCGTAGACGATTTATTAATACTGTTAGAGGGGTAGAAGGTTTTGGAGATTTCTCCCCCAAAAAATTTTCTAAATTGAAGCCTTAACAATGAAATTTTTGAGGATCTTCGGTAATATTGCAGGACGACAGTTTTGGGACAACTCAGGGATTTTTTTTCCTATTAAAGTCCAAAAGACGAAATTTATTCGACCTTGAATGAGAATGAATGATTAATTGAGAGGGCGTTTCTCTGAGGTTACGTTGGGAGCACTCTCATGGTTTTCCTAAATTACAGTCCTAAATACTCAGGCGTAGGCCATCTTTAATGACTTCAGGCTAAAGGATGGGGTTTGAGAACATTTTTCCGGGATTTTTTCAAAACCTAAATTTTAAATACTCACTTCCAGGCCCGCTTTGGAGACATAAAAAGAAGGATTTGGAGTTCCCTACTCTTCCTTTCAGTTTGTCTACGTCCCTCCTATCTTCATTGTCAATTTTAATTACTGATAAACATATTGTGGTATAATATTTTCTTCTAATTTTCCTTTCCCAAACACGACTATTTGCTTGGATTTTCCATAATAGAACTATCAATTTCCCCCCTAATATTTTTGCTTTCTTGCAATACAAGCGTTTGCGGCCTTGGAAAAAGGACTTTTAACATTTTGAAAAGATGTGATAATTTTCTGCGATACCTTAGTTCTTTATTCCACTTCATTTTAATTTAAATATGCCACCTGCATCTCTTGATTAAGCTGTGATTTACTTACGATTTTTACATTCAAAAATTTAGAACTTTTGGTTTGAGTATTCATTACAATACATTGAATCCCTCTTTGCATTTAACTGTTATTATTTTTCTCTCTCTATTTCAAATTTATTTCGGCTACCCATACATTTTCTCCAATTAGCAATTATTTTCGGGACAATATTTTTCATCAAAAAAAAAAAATCATATAGGAATGTTTCGGCGAACCCTATGCTATGAGCTGTTCCAATGAAGCTGTCCTATTTATTTATGTTTTTGTTTTTTTGTTTTTTTTTTTTTTTTTAAACTGAAGAACTATGAAGCCATGAAGCATAGTTTTATATAACCAGGACCCCCGAGAGACAAGGCGTGCACCATGTTAGTTTTGTCTCCTTTCCTCCCTCCCATTATGCTAATTTTACTCTATGCACAATACTTTAATTTGAGCCGAGCCCATAGTTTCCGACTAGGCAGACATACCCATTTTGCGGCCTAGTGGAGAGTGCACTGAACTGAATCCTCTTTTTTTTTTTTTTGGTTAATAAAAATGTTTCAAGCATACATTTCCGCGACTATTAATAAAAGAGAATCATGGATGTTCTCATTGTATTTTAAGATTACATTTTCTATTCAAATTTTACAGAAAAAATACTTTTTGTCACTATTATTTAAATTGTTCATTTATAATTACTATTTTAATTTTTAAAACAAATAAGAGTTTCCCTTTCTCTTTGTTCGTTTTCATCGCTAAAATGAAATTGGATGCCAAACTTTTGAAAAATTGGGGGTGTAGAACCCCCCCTCCCCCCCTCTTGGCGACGGCCCTGAAGAGTACCTGAAAAAAGTATTATTAATGCATCTATTTCTTGTCGAATAAGTTTAAATATTTTTTATTTCCAAAATTCAAAAATTTCATGTTCTAAAGAAAAAAAGTTCTGAAAAAAAAATCCCCCCCAAATATTTTGATGGCGCAACTTGCGCCATAATCCCCCCCTGTGGGCACCCCTGTGTACGTTGTTCCCACCAGATCAGAAGGCACCCTGAAACGCTCTTCAATGTGAACCTGGACTCATCTGTGAACAGGGGCGGATACAACAATAATTTTCAGAGGGGGCTCAGGGAAAATTTACGCCTTGCTTAAGACCGCCAACCCTACCATTGGAATGTTGACTACTGGAAAAAACATTGCCTGGTTTGATTTCAGTTCCAACAAGTAGATGGACATGGGTATGGAGAAAACCGCATGAATCCATGACCATGGATCCTTCACGTCAACAAGGGACTGTTCAAGCTGGTGGAGGTGCTGTCATGATATGGGAAGTAGCAGTTGGACTGATATTAGACCGGTGATACATTTAAAATCTAAATCATTGCTTACAAATACATAGTCATCCTATCCGACCACCCACACTTATTCATGTATATTGCGCATTCCGACTGAGATGGGCAATTCCAACCGGACAATGCATCAACCAACGGGTCAGAATTGCCACAGACTGGCTGCAGGAACAGTAATCCGACTTTAAACATTTCCATTGATCACCAAAGTCCAGAGGGGGGGGGGGGGAGACGTGAACGTTATTGAGCACATCAGCAATGCCTTCCAGCCTGCTGTTCAGGAATCACCCCCACCGTGCCCTACAATGGATTTGTTGATTATCGTGCTATATTTGCGGTGTAAACCATAGGCACGCATATGGGGAGGGGGCAAGTGGGGGCAAAAGCCCCTCCCCTTTAGAAATTAGAACTTCGTTGCTTTTAGTACTTTTTTCTTCGCAAAAATGTAAAAATATTTCTTCTCCAGTAGTCATTAATGAATAAGTTATTGAAAATGTTAAATTTTAATAACTCTTATCTGTACTGAAATTGGTTTCTATGGGGAAAATATCAGCCCCCCCCCCCAATTTCGCATATGGGCACCCATGGTGTAAACCAACTCTAGAATTGCACCAGAGATTATTAAAGCCCATGCCACGTCGCATTGAGGCACTCCTGCACCAGTTATTTTAGCATTTTAGTGTACATAATTTAAATTCTACTACACTCGATAGACATTAGAAAAATAAAGAAGAAAAGACAACCAGTAGAAAGAATATTTTCCTGCAGGAAGATTTTCCTTACTTTACTTACTGCTGTTAAGTTTTATATTGAATAAATGGTTTTAAGATTATGTTTTTAATTAAACTGAAATATTTTGCATGTTTATTTCCTGTTACTTTTCAAAAACACAAAGTTGATGTTAAAATTTAGTTTAAAAAAAAAAAGGTTCTAAAACTGTTTCAAAATTTAGTAATTGTCAAGAGAAAAACAATTGTAAATACTTGCAAATTTTTTTCTAACTTAAAGATCGTTTGGATGGAGAAACGCATCCAAAATATTGACATCTGCCACAGATTTTGCGTTCACAAGTACCTCATAAGCTACCTCAGTACTAATTTACCAAAATCAAGAATTTCTAAAAGAATGAGAAAATGAACACTGTCATCAACTTAATGAGGGCAAACCAATGCATGAACATTCAGCTAAGTTAAGCTTAGTAGTTAGTTTGAACTGCATTTCCATTTAGAATAGTTAGTTGCTGTTGTCTTGTGCCAGCTAGGCTGGCATTTTGTGGTATGCTGCTTCACTTTTCCAACTCTACCGTAATTTAGTGAGAAGTTCGACTTCCACAGTGCACACGTGCCATAAGGACCCGTTCATAGGGTAGGCCACCATTCACAGCATAACAACACATTCACACAAAGAAAGGGCAAGAATAGGAGAGAGAACGTACATCCATGCCCGAGCCGGGATTAGAACCCAGGACCTCCCCATTGCAGTCAGACTTCTCTGACCACAAAAGCGGCAAAGAAGTTAGTGTTAAAATGGTGTATTACATCTACTAAAACAAGAAAGTTATCGCCACAGAAACACAAAATAGCTCATTCTCCTATGAGTTTTGCATAGAGTAGGAATGACACTACCATCAGTTGCACATTTTTCACGCTTTTTAACTTTCCGAGATTTTCCGAGTAAAGCATATCATGTTCTCATTTTCCCCTTTCCCCTACTTTAATGACTCCAGTTCAGTCGATAGCTGGTGATATATTGAATCTAAAATTCAAAAGTTTTCTGTTATACATAACCATTTTGGAAATTTCGATGCAAACACACCCCTAATTACTAATCGGGATGCTATATTCAAATGGTGTTTTTGTAAGTTAAAAGTGCATAAAATATGTGATAAATTTTTAATGTGTCTCAAAAGTGTATTTACTAAGCCAAACTACCATTATATCAATATTTTTGTTCACAATTTCATTAAAAAAATTTTAAAGCCCCCCCCCCCCCTCCCCTACTTTGTTTTTCTAATGAGTTCAAAGCAGAATTTTGTCTTAACTACCAGAGAAAACGAATAATACTCCTCTGGATTGTTGACTGTAGAATTCAAAATGGCTAAATACTCACAGAAGGTATGCTAAATCTTGATTACGGAGAGATGGCGTCTGAACTCGAAGCGGAAACTGACTACTTCATTTTGTAATCGTTTGAATCAGCGAGAACGCTCAAGCAGTTAAGTCTCGTGTTATCCCTAATCCTACCTATTACAAAATGAAGTGGTCCGTTTTCGCTTTCAGTTCACACGCTATCTATTCGTGGTCAAGCTTTACTTAAGACTTTTTTAAAATATTACCAGATTAAATGCAACTGTTTATTTTATTTTACAGGCCCATAACACAGTGGAAAATAAGAACCATGAACAAATATTGGGGCATAAATTAAACAAACGTTTCTGTTTTTTTTTTTTTTTTTTTTCTCATGTAGTATTGTTACAATTATTTTTATGCGAAATATATAATTTAACTGATAATGATGTTGCATTTCAGCATGATTTCAAATTATATTTCAGATCCAAATGATTATTTATGTACATGCCATTGATAATTGATAACCCACAATTAAATGCAGCACCATTAAAAAGTATTAATCAAAATTAATGTCAATTATTAAAATTGATGAAAAAATTCAAAAGTGTAGGTATGATTTGTATTACTTTCTTGAGAATGACCCCTTAACACTTTTAAGTAAACGCTTCGCTTTTAACGCGGCATTGGATAAGGGATGAAAGTGAGAGTAATTATTTTTATAACTTGATAAGCGTCACTTTTTCAAAGAAAGTGAAAATATGCGGTTTTCTTATCGGAAACTCTTTACCGTTGCAACAATGTTTAAATAATTCTGACAGATGTTAGTTTTGATATTATCATTTATCAGATATCGTATTGAGTTCTTAGAGATAACATCAAATAATGCGTCACTTCTAACCTTCGCACTGCTGGGGTTTAACAGACTCACTTAAAGTTTTGAAATTACATATCTTAAGAATAGAAAGACAATTATTTTAATATTTCATTTTAGACATTGCCTTAAATGGAGTTATTTAGTAAAAATAACCAAAATTAGCTAAGATTCGGCAAATTTATTAGGTGGAAAAATTTAAAAATCGTTTAAATTTTTTATTTCTATTATAATGTCAAAAGGAGTAATGCATTTATTAGTGCCAGTATGAAACCAGTTAGGAAACTCGACATTGTCGCCAACTTTCATCGCAGGATTGTATTTCATTAAGCACAATCTTACATAAAGTAAAACAAAACAACGTTAGATGAAGCACAAATTTGCAGATTACAGCAGACACGTGTTTCGGCGTTACAGGGAACGCCTTTTTCAATGCAAAAAATAATGAGCTTAGGATGTCTTTTCATCCATAAGCTCATTATTTTTGCATTGAAAAAGGCGTTCCCTATAACGCCGAAACACGTGTCTGCTGTAATCTGCAAATTTGTGCTTTATCTAACGTTGTTTTGTCTTACTTTACTGTTCAGCACAAAGGTATATATTTATCTTACAATCTTACATAGTTTATCAACTAAGTGACACAAGAAAAATGTTAATTGTTACATTCCTCAGTCTCCATAATTTGGTTCATTCAAAGCAAATAGTCTCAAAGGATTTAAGATGCCACACTTCGGAAAATAATGCATCAATATTGAATTCCGTAAGTGCTGACGTGTTTGTGTGAGACAGAAGAGAAAGGAAAAAAAAAAAAAAACCATGGGTTATATTGATTGAGTGAATTATCTGCCTCACCAAGACAACGCATCTGACTACAGAGCTTTGAAACTCAAATTGCTCTAATAAAGAGCTTTTGAGATTTCTAATTCTCAAGTACGTGAAAATTGCTGGTTACCAGGAAACCACACGATAGTGTAATAATGACAAAATAAATAAATGAATAGCTAATAAAAGAGCATTGTGAAACATGTTCCTGGACTTATAAATTATTTGCCCTCGTGTCCCCATTATCGAAATATGAATCTTAAATTCAACCGAAATTTTAAGAAAAGTTGCCAAATTTAGCGAGTTTTAGTCAGAAATGGAAGACATCTTTCACAAGATTTGTAGATGGATGCAGACGGTGAAATTGCGTGATCAATTTCTCGCCAAATCTTGAAATTTGGCACTTTTCTTAAATTTTCGGCAGACTTTAAGCTCTTATATCTCGATAACGGGAGGACGAGGACAAATAATTTTTGGGTCAAAAATATGTTGCAGGATGCTCTTTGGATTTCCACCTTTTTGAACTTTTCTCATTATTTCACTATTCGTGTGGTTTCTTGGTTAGCAAAATTTGCTATAAAAATATAAACAATGGTTTGTACACTGTAAAACAGTTACAACGAGTGCTTATCATCGGACGGGCAGTTCTAAAAATGATTTGTTCTTTCCAGACTTTCGATTTATCTTAAATTAAGTATTTGCCTTTAGTTGTTGTGTATTATCTAGCAGAATTATACTATTTATGATGACTGCAGGTAAATTTTGCACATGGAATAAAAATGAAAACTAGCTCTATTTCATTATCAAATAATTAATTGATGTTGCTCGATGCATACACAAGGTAGATGGATCTTCTGTGAAGAACTTCATTCATTTTCAAATATATATATATATATATATATATATATATATATTAATTGACTTTGACGCAAGAAAACATGTTATATCTGGGACGCCGTCGAAGCAAAAGGAAACTTCCATCTGTAGTATATTTTCACCCTAAAACCACCCAACACAAAAAAATCATATAAAATTTGCAAAATTTCAATCCATCAGTACCTTTTAGAGTTAAAAAAAAACGTGTCAGTTAGCCCTGTGTTTACTTTCAGAATTTGGATATTTCTGATACGTCATTTTTCTTTTGCCGTAGATAATAAATTTCTTCTTGCTCGTTGGTTGAAAGAAAACTTGGCGACAAATGAAGTCCAAAAGCTGTACATTGTAAAAAATTCGCCAAATTAAATAAATTTGGCCATTAATAACCGTTAAAAGTGTCGGCTGGGTGGCGTGGTGTAAGGTGTTGGCTCTTCCACTCCTAGGTCGGGGATAGTGGTCAGTCGGTTCCGAGATGCAGAAAATCGTCAATGTCCATGGCTTTTGATTATACTGCGTAAAAAAATCCCTTAGCTATTTGTTTAACTTCGAATGCCCTCGGCAAAATTGAACCCTCGAGTGCAGTTTCGCATCGAAGAGAGCCCAGGTACCTCCATCTGGAGGGAAACTGGTTGTCAAAATCATCTGCGCCTTTGACATCCTCGCTTTAATGATGGCACATGAAAGACTGGATGCCATAGCGGGGAATCGCACTTCGTCTGCGAGTGGTTACAGCTAATACACGCAGTCCCATTAGAAAAAAAAAAGATTAAAAGTTCGGGGGAATTAATGTAGCGGTAACACTTTATGCGGTTTGAAAATAATTTGGAAACTCGTGATTTCAAAAGCTTTAATTTGTCAGAACCAAAATCGTTTTTCGCTTTTATTTATTTATTTAATTAATTAATTAAACTATCTATTTAATTAATTTATTTTTTATAGATGTGTTACTGTTGTCTTTGGTGAGAGATGCACTCTATGGTCCTTAAAGAGCAAATGAAGTTATTCAAATGTATTCAGCTTCAGAGGCAATACAGTCATTCAGGGTATTTTTCAGCCGGTGCGGCTAATAGTGAACGCCACCTCAGGTTTTTTAATTTGTTTAACTTTTAAATAAAAAACTAGAAGTCCTAGTGGTGCATTCTTGCTGGCGAAGTCATTAAATAAAATTTCTGCTCTTTATAAGTTGAAAGTATACTATAATTTTAAACAAAATACGAGTAAATTTTACTAGTTTCATGCTTTATTTTCAGTGAGTGCCGCTACCCAACATTTCCCTATATTATTTCTAGAATTTTTAACTATGTAGGCTTCATCCAGCACACGACGCTACTTATTATTTAAAAAATATTTACCGCAACTAAAATATTTTCCAAATAATAAAAAATATTATATTATTTACCTTTCCGTATTCATTTCTCTCTTTTTTTTAAAAAAATTAAGAATATTTGCATACTTTTCAAATAGAGTCAAGTCTAGATTTGTCCTCAATGTGAAACTTCATTTTTACTCAAAAATACGTTTGTTTATTCGAGCTCAAAATGTTTCAAATTACAAATGCTATTTGAGCATTTCCAAAAAACATTTATTCCTGATTGTGTTTCCGGAAGGAAACGCTGTAAACCACGATAAAAAAAATTGCACCGCAGGATGCAGGTACAAAAAGCGAGCTATTGCATCACGATGAACTAGGGATATTAAAAGCAAGGCAAAAATTTTGCTATCATGTTTGGATGCTTGTTCATAGTGAAAATGATTCAAATTACAAATACAGTTTGAGAACTTCAAAAAAACTTAATTCCTGATTGTGCTTCTGAAAAAAAGAAAAAAAAAATCATGTAAATCACTATATTGAAAGAACTGCAGAAAAAGCGATCTATTGCATCATAGTGAACAATGAACATCAAAAGTATGGCAAAAATTTCGCTATCAGATATCTACCAAGTGCTTCAAAGGTTTTGAATGATAAATATTTAAAGGAAATGAAAGAATCGACAATGTGCTAAAGACGTAAAAGGAGAATGGAATGCTTTTGTTGGATATTTCCTGCCTGAATCAACAATTGAATGATATTAACCCTTCAATAAAGCAGTATCTTAGTTATTTCGAAAGAAAAGTAGTCTGAACGAAGTCCTTAACTTTAAGAAAATGCAATAAGGGAAGAAAACTACGAGTGCTCTCCAATAATCTTGTCGTAACGAAAAAAAAAAATAGTAGACGTCGGGGCCAGTCTATAACGAAATTGAATGCAAAAATTGGTTATAGGGTAGACCAGTGAATGAACTCTTAAGCACAATTTCGTTTTCCAAAATTCGTTACATCTTTAAATACTGTAGCATTTGGCACACGACAGAAAAAACATTTAAATGGACACTTGTAATTATTTGCAAAAAAAAAAAAAAAGGGAGATTGTTTTTGTTTTTTTTTGGGGGGGGGGGTTAAATTTAAAAAAAAGGGCAAAGTAATCCAGTGACTGAACAACTCTAACCAGCAGACTACCAATATTTTCCAGAGGTTTCCTACATGGAATTGTATGGAAGAACGTTGCTACAGTTTTTGCCGCTTATGAATCACGTTTGTTCCAAACAGTTTTGATTCCATAAAGCGGGTGATTCAATAAAGCGGTTAGTTCAATAAACCTGGATTTTACTCTGTTTCTGACAATTTGATTCATTAAAGCGACTGATTCAATTAACCGGCGTCCACTGTACTGCCAATGCATCTAGGAAATATCTTAAATCCTTATTATTATTTTTTAAAAATATACAAGCTGTTCACTCACTGGGGTGTGTTCATTCGGCATTCACTGGCCGTCTTCCTAAAAAAAAAACTTATTTTATTGCCATCAGACCATTTTATTTGAGGATCGAAACTATGTTTTTAACAAACGTAGAATTTTTTTAACATTAGAAGTAAAATCCTTCTAAATATGGTGTTCCAAAAATTAAAATAATTTTTGAAGCTCTTTCCTTGAATTCATATAGTAGCTCAATTGCACAAAATACTGTAAGAAAGCCTTAGTCTGAAAGAAAGCGAGTTAAATTTGCAAAAATTTTCGTGAGTATTTGGCTGATTCCCATGTATGTTGGAATCATGAAAAGTGAAACGAAGAGGTAAATAATTTGACTTGATGTACTTAAAGTGTTTCTAGAAAGTTATTTTCAAATAAGATTTCATGCAAGGTGTATGGTTTTAATCCAGAGTATTCTAATTTTAAGATTGATCACAAATCTTAATAGACGCAATTTCTTCACGTATCAAGTTCACTGTGGCCAAATTTCATAGTAACAAGTACTTCATTACGTAAAAATAAGTTCCATAAAATCAACTTAAATAAAAAAAGCAAACATTGAAATTAAGTAAAAGTAATATCGTGTATTATTTTAACTATGTAGTACCATATGTAGTCTGTTCCTGTCAGGGGAAAAAAAATCGTCGAAGATTCAAGCATTTGGTACTACAGGCAATTTTTAAAAAAATGATACTCATATTGTAATATTTTATTGTAAGTCAAAAATTATTTTTGTTACTATTCAATGATAAAGTTCCTGTTATTAACATTTTAAATGTTAATTGAGACCTCCTAATATTCAATGCAGTTAAATAGTTAATATTAATTTAGTTAATTAAGCTTATTTGTATTTTAAATACATTGTACAATTAGTCAAGTACATACGGGGCAAAGTGAAATAGTTTGTTTCATTTACTCACTCAATCATTTAGTATAAATCACTTACGGTTTCATTAATTTTACTAATTAATTCATTTACAATCCTTCATTTAGTAATTCACTTATATTTATTCATTCCTTCACTTATTTTCTTATTCATTCATTCTTTTACTGGCTCATTTATTTTTCTTCATATATTAATTGATTTATTCATTTAAATGTTGTTTTCTTATCTTTTAATTTATTCATTCTGTCTTTTATTTACTGATTCTTTTGACCAAAAATATGTTTTATTATCGAATAGAAAATATTTCATCAGAAAAATGTTTTATTTTTCACTTTGCCCCGTGAAAAAAGTGAAACTTTTCCACTTTTTTTGAAGACTCAAATTTACTGCCAAAAATTTTAAAAAAAAATACTGTCTCGACGCTAATTTTACAAAAAAAATACAATGTTCCTTATTTATGTGCTGTAATTTTCAAAACAAATTTCCGATTTGTTCATTTTGAAAAAAAACTCAACCATCTTAACCCATCACTTTGCCCCACATTCCCCTTGTTTTTTCTCATCAGTAAATGAGCCATTGACGACCACTGACCAAATCGTTTATAACTCTATGTCTTGAAAGTTTTAATGCTTCAGTTTCTTAAAATGGCGGTACTGACGAATAGTTCGAATCTAAGTTAAAACCTTTCGGTTACGATTAAAAACAAATTGCGAGTAAAAAATAAGGCAGCTAACATTTTGTAATGAAAAATAAAATTGAAAAAATGCTCTATATGAATATCTTTTATAATTAAACAGAAAGACTCTGTATGTAAGCATGTCTGTGTATGAATCGCCTAGATACAGAGTTTTAGCCTAGAACCAGGACCGTTTTGATGATTTTCATTAAATTTGGTGCGAAATTAATTTAGATCATAGAGGTGTGCAGTGACATCACGAAGCTTTTATTTATTTTTTTCTAAAACTCGATTTTGTTCTTATTTTTCTTAAATATTTTAAACTTTAATTTCACACAAATTTGCCAGTATGACGACGGAATACTTTATGCATTTTTTGAAGTTTCATGTCCTTCAAAAGTTTCAGTTTATATTTTAAAACTAATACTTAATATACATTTTCTACAAACAGACAGAGAAAATAACAGTTTTATTTAACCATGTGAATTTGTGAACATAAATATGCTCATCTCCATTCGCTAAGAAATTGACCAATGATATCAAAGAATCATAAATATTTACGCTTTACACAAAATCTCACGAGAAAAAGTTATGCAACATAATATATATTTGGACAAACATACTATTATACAGTACGAAAAAACTGTTAATTCTCAGAAAAGATTGAAAGAGTGCAAGGCTTTCCCTTTGCAACACCCGGTGATAAACGTGACTCATAAAAGCTTATAGTTTTTTTAGTGTATTATCTCCAGAAGAAAAAAGAAGTATTAATATTCTAAGAAAAACGATTTCTTCGAAAGTACTATCACCGTTTTAACATGCTATTCTAATTCCTACCGATAAGGTGTCAATGCCAGTCATATCAGTAAAGTGCACTTGATCTTTTTTTATTCATATATCTTAGACGATGAAAATTAGATTTGTTCAAGAAATCAAGAACTTTGATTAAAGAAGCAGTTTTATCTTAAGTTTATTTAAAAAGTACTTATTTTAGTTTCTTTATTAAAAAAATTCATGCCTTTGTTTTTCTTGTTTTTTTAATGGTACATCAAGGGCTGTATTGTTCAGTTTCGAGTTGGTTTCAGTGAAAGGATATGATGCCCAATCCATTACTTCGAGTGTGACATTTTAGCGTTGACATTTGCTCCATATTTCCTTAAATTTTGGCCCTCAATTTTTATATTTTAGCATAAGTAACGGATATGTATTTTAACACAAACTATCAAATTTCAAAAAAAAAAAAAAAAAGTCTGCGTTAAAAAAAATGTACTTGTTGATTTGTTCTTGTTATGACTTTCTATATCACACCCGCAACACGTACAAATTACTATTTTATAAAAAATTTTAAATAAAAAAAATAGAACCGACTTCAAAAACTGAAGCTGGAAATTCCTCTGAAAAGTAAAAAGCAATTTCATTCTTTGAACAGCATCTATACTACATTTTGAACATAATTTTTGAAGTAGGCACAAAAATGATAAGGAAAATGATGTGTAACCACTTTTCATTTACATTTTTCATGAAATCCCGTCAAAGTTCGAACGAAACATTTATATCGATACACAAATATGTTGTTAAAAATGTATGCGAGTTCTATTGAAGAACCTAGGTCCATTAAAATTTACGTTTGTCATTGAATTATGTTTAAGTATGATTTTATGTACTGTTTTTGCGCCGACTTCAAAAATAATGTTCAAAAAGTAGTATGTTGTTCAAAGAATAAAATTATTCTTTTACTTTTCAGAGCAATTTCCAGCTGCAGTTTTTGAAGTCGGTTCTATTTTTTTTTTATTTAAAAATTTTTACTTCATTCTTTTCAGTGTAAATGTACAAAAATAGTATGTCACTATCACTAAGCTTCACCATATTTTTCATACAAATCTTGAATATAAAAAAAATGTTAAACGACTGGCACTAAAAACTAATCCTACTCACAAATATCAGAGACTGAGAGGTCTACACTGGCATGGGCAGGTAAAGGGCAGTAACTGACATTTTTTCATTTTTCATTTTTTTGCATTTTATCATCTATTGTACGTTAGCTTTGCTGCAAAAGCTTGCTTATTTGGTTTCCGCAGAAAAAAGCGTCTTATTCCAACATTTTCCTATTGTTAGTATTGAATCCAACACTTATTTCTTCAAGTATCTCGAATACACATTTCTGCGGATACTGCCGTTTACCTGCCCACGGCAGTACACACGAGAGACAGACAGGTCTGAAGCTCATCGTGAGTTTTTTTTTTTTTTGTAATACCCAACTCAGCAGCAAAAAATCTGTGAGTGAACAACAAATCACCCCGATTTTCCCTCCCTTAGGGTATGATTTTTTTTTTCCAAATTTACATTGAACCAACTTCAAGGTATACCCTTCCCAATAAAAAATGAATAATCAAAATCGGACTATTCTGTAAAAAGTTATGCGTGGTCATATAAAAAAAAAAATTCTGTAAGTGAACAACAAATCCCCCCCCCCTTTTTCCACCCTTAGTGTAGGAATTTTTATCCAAATTTATATGGGACCAACTTCGGGGTATACCCTTTTCAATATAAAAAAAATAGTTATCGACATCAGACAATTCTGTAAAACGTTATGCGTGGTCAAACATAAAAAAAAGTTAAAAAACATACGGTTCGACTTGAGAACCTCCTCCGTTTTTTCGGCGGTTAATAAATACAAAAAAAGAAAAAAAAAATAGTAATTTGATACGAAAAAAGTTTGTTATAATAAGATGCATAAAGCCTACTTGTGCTCAAATATATTATAATTTAAAACCAGTGCTCAAAATTGTTGGAATATATATACGCGCAAATATTACGCACATGTAACAATAATGATCACACCTGATCATATGATCTTTTCGGTATCTCCGAGACTATCAGTATTAAAGTAGTAAAATCGTAATTATTACTAGTTTATTGGTACTCCCTAAAAATTGGCACACCTTAAATAAATAAATAAATTATAAAATAAATAATAATTAAAAAAATACTTATGCCTTTTGGAAGAAACAATAAATAAATAAAGGTTTGAAAATTAAGCTATTTTTCTACTTACTTTCATCAAGTTTGGTCAAATTTTTATGTGAATGAAAAACATTTTATTCATACTAAGTAAGTGACAAACACAATAGGAAAATAATTAAGATTTTGTGTACGCTCCATGTGCTTTATAACTTAGAGTATTATTCGGAGTAAAATTTTTCACCCTTTTCAGATTAAAAATTCAAAAACTGCTGAAACAACTGCCGAATAGAGTTTATTGAAAATAAACTAATTATTTGTTGCATTATGTAAGCACAAATAATTTATTTAATTTATTGAATATGTATTATTTTATAAATAATAGTGCTTCGAATGAGTATTAACACATGCATTTGAGATTAATGCTCATCCAACAAAGGGCTGTATTTCTTTCTCCCAAATCTCTGGTACTATTTTCTTTTCTGTCAAAGTTATCGCAAAGACAACTTGTATTTTTTGATACTATGGTAACTGAATGATAATTTTATTAACTTTAATAGATAAAATTGTCTATTTGTTGAGACATTTATTTATAAATGCAAAGTGGAGCCAGGTACTGATACAGAAGGGGTCATGGGGATGTCCCATGGGCTGTCCCCCATAAGCCGACCAAAGATAGCCTGAAATTGCGCTTTGTGGACATATATTTCCAAAATCTCGCCTCAGAATCTCCATTTATGCCAAAAAAAAAAAGACAATTAAGCCCCCCACTTCCGGAAATAACCCTCTCCAAAACCAGAACCTTGAGTGGATTAAAAAAATTACGCAGAAGCAAATTAAAAATCAGGCAGCTCAAGCAAATGAAAAAATCCAGCTATTCAAACAACTGAAGAATTTACTTGTCTAAATCCACGACAGGAGAAATCTAGTACTGCACGCTGTCTATCGTAATTTTAGCTTTTCTGATGAAAAAAGGTATAGTGTAACGGTACCAGTCACACACATGCTTAAGACATCAGATTAACTTAATTTGCTGAGCCTTTTAATGTATTTATACTTTTTAAACTATTTTTCTCTCATGCAACAACATCTCATCTAACGTTTGATTGGCTGCTTTTGGATCCTCTGAATTAGTTAATTCTATTTTTACTTGCTCAGTCTCGAAAAAAGGTCCGAACTCCAGTGACACCGAAAAATCTGATGATACCCAGTAACAGACAGGATGAAGAAAGAATGAGCAATGAACCAAGTTCCTCTTTTCTCTTCGAAATGTGCAAAAGCTCTTTATTTTTGGAGCTAAAACCTTATTAAATTCAAATTAACATGAAACACAAACTGGTTGCTATTCATAACCTTCCACTGCTGTCTTGTAAATACCAAATGGTTCATAAAATTCACTCTGATAATACTAGATTAGTGCACCGTATTCATGAGCCACAGCAACAGCAGATTTACCCGCCTAAAAGGCTTATTTAATTCCTAACTTAAGACTGTCTTTTACTGGACCCTTGTCTGTTACTGATGACCTTGCCCTAAAGCTAAAATTATCGAAATAACATCAATGTGCTTGTAAAAAAAAAAAAAAACTTTGTGTCAAAATAAATAAAAAATGGTCAGTAGATATCAGTGTTAACAGATTTTAGCTGAGTAAGGTAGATAACAGATAAGAATAGGATGGTAAGGTAAACTTTAATCTAGTGCCAAGATTGCTATAAATTAGTTTACACATAGCGAAGTAAAACTTTATTTTTTTCAGCAGTTATTTGCATTTCAAGTCAATAACTATAATTTTTGTGCTAAGTTTTCAAATATTGGCTCCAGCTCATAGAGACGGTAAGATCACCAATATAGCCATATGCTGTTTAAAAAAAAAATTCGTCTACTTTTAAACTATCTTGTTTATAGCTTTGCGATAAACATGGAACAAGCTAATTAAAAAGAGTGATGATATCCTAACGTCACTTTTACGGAATATTAGTCAAAGGGACGGTGGAGAATCAAATCATCAAGGATAAAATATTTTTAATAATAATTTCGCTTAAAAATTTTCGTAACTTCTAAAACTAAAATTTTTTGTATAATGAATACATAATATGAACTAAAAAAAGTAGGTTGAACTAGTAGGTAATTCACTTGAGGCCTCAAAGGGAACAGAACTATTTATAGTCACAACAATCCACCAATACACTTTTCCATTGGAATAACTTATAATGTTCTAATTAGCATTTGAAAAACAGAACATAGAGTCTTTTGGAATTTTTTATTTTCCAAGTTTCGCCCTATAACCTCTCCTTTTGACAGGATGAACTTAACATGCATTTTGAGGGAGAAAAGATGGTGATCCAAAGTTGACACACTCATGCACTACACAAAACATTCCCGTACTGTAAAATACATTGGCCTCAAAAAGTTAAGGTACAATATGTTTTTCGAAGCTCACCTTTAAAAAAACGGCAGTAACAATACAAAATGCATAGTTTGTATGAATAATAATAACGGACTTGAAAACCATTTATAAAAAAAACGACAGCTGCCACTTTTATTTTATAGGATAGAACATATCTTTATGAATTAGAAAAAAATATGCAAATATCAAGCTTTCGTACTTTTGGGCGTAAGTATAGGAGTTTAGTAAGACCCCATTTTTGGAGTATGCTGTGCAGTTTTGGTCGCCTTATCTGAGGAAAGATATTTGTGTATTGGAAAGGGTTCGAAGAAAGGTATCTAGACTAGTAAGGAGACTTTCAGATTTATATTATCATCCCACTTAGTAAGCTTAATATGTACAGCGTAGAGCAAAGGAGGATCAGAGGGGACATTATCCAGTTGTTTAATTTTATCAAAATGAATGATGTTAATGGATTAAATTGTTGCACCGAAAGCAAGACAAGGGGTTATTGTTTTAAGCTATTCAGATCTCAGGCTAACCTGGAAATAAGGAAAAAACTACTACTTTAGTAGGGTTGTGGGCACTTGGAACAGCTTACCGGAAGAGGTGGTAACGAGAAAGGGGGTGGATAGCTATAAGAGGGCCATTGATCTTCGATGAGGACTAATAAATTGACTAGGACCAGCCTAGCTGGACCAAGACCCTGTTGCTGGTGGTCAAATTTGTACTTGTATTTTGAACTGTTGTTGGCAGTTTCGGTGACAATAATCAATAGAGTTTAGAAAATGTCTCAGAGACGTCATTTGCACGATTCGTTAAGATGGCGGTCAGTTGGATGGACAGAAATGGGATTGTCTCAGACTGATACTGCTAGACGTCTCAATGTGTCTCGTAGTGTTGTTCAGCGACTTTGGGATCAATATCAATCAGAAGATTCTGTGTCTAGAAGATCTGTTCCAGGCAAACCACGAGCTACAACACATGTAGAAGACAGTTTTCTAGTTCTTTCGGCCCCGAAGGAGAAGAACCACTATTGTGCCGCAGCTCGTTGCAGACCACTTTGTAGCATCAGGAAGAGGAATCTCTGCTACTACGGCGCGAAATCGTCCTCACAATGCTGGTCTCTATGCAAGACGACCAGTTGTGTGTGTTCCGTTCAACGGACCACAGTGAAGGATCAGCTTATGCTGGGCAAGAGCAGTGGCGTAGCCATGGGGGGGGGATAGGGGGGTCAGAACCCCCCCCCCATGAGCCCCGAAACTATGTATATATATATGTATATATATGTATGTATATGTATGTATGTATATATATATATACATATATATATATATATATATATATATATATATATTATATATATATATATATATATATATATATATATATATATATATATATATATATATATATATATATATATATATATATATATATAATAATAAAAGTGAAAAATATTGAAAAGACCACACCAAGAGCCCATAGATGCGCAACGCAGCAAAACTAAAAAGCCAAGTAAATATAAAATTAAGCAAACAGAATTACAAATATTAAACAAATTATAAATAACAAAAGATGATAAAAAGGAAAAATGCAAACAGCTATTAAGTAGGAATAGATAAAGAGTGAATCCAGAGCTCATCAGCCGTGGAGGATTCATTAATTATGGTCAAAAGACCAAAATTTTAACTATAAACTAGAAGAGAATGTTTAAGCTCCAGTACATGTAATATAGAGTAACAATGGGCAAACGCACCACTTGCTAAACTAAAAACAATAAACTAGAGCTCAAACCTAAAACTAAAAGCAGGGGGTTTCGCCTCGACTAATTAGGAAAACAAGTTCCGATAATTAGCCTTCCACGGGACAGTACCTGCCAATAACAAAATTGTCTTCAAGGTAAGACAATTGTCCCGTGGAAGGCTAATTATCGGAACTTGTTTTCCTAATTGAGGCGAAACCCCCTGCTTTTAGTTTTAGGTTTGAGCTCTAGTTTATTGTTTTTAGTTTAGCAAGTGGTGCGTTTGCCCATTGTTACTCTATATTACATGTACTGGAGCTTAAACATTCTCTTCTAGTTTATAGTTAAAATTTTGGTCTTTTGACCATAATTAATGAATCCTCCACGGCTGATGAGCTCTGGATTCACTCTTTATCTATTCCTACTTAATAGCTGTTTGCATTTTTCCTTTTTATCATCTTTTGTTATTTATAATTTGTTTAATATTTGTAATTCTGTTTGCTTAATTTTATATATATATATATATATATATATATATATATATATATATATACAGTATAAGTGTATAAACTTGAGGGCATGGCTTTACTTGAAACTTCAGAAAAAGTTAACCCCCCCCCCCCTAGGATTTTTTCTCGCTACGCCACTGGGCAAGAGAACATGTTTCCTGGACCCAGCAGCAATGGGCTTCTGTGCTGTTCACACACGAGTCCAGATTTACATTGGAGAGTGATTCAGGGCGTACACTGATCTGGTGGGAACAGCGAACTAGATACCGTCATTACAACATTGTTGAAAGGCACAGCTATAGAGATGGTGGAGTCACGGTTTGGGTTATGATCTCGCTCGGTGGTCACACTGACCTGCATGTGTTCCATGGAGAAACTCTTATTCTGAGATATCGGGATGAGATCATTGATCCATATGTCCGCCCATATGCTGGTGCTATTGGTAATGACTTCATTCCTATTCCGGTGTCCGACAACTTAATAAACAGCATGGAAAACCGATGCCGTAAATGCATTCAAGTTATGGAGACACATTCCTTATTAGAACCCATTTTTGTATTGTTTCTATCACATTTTACTACATAAGATTGTGATGTTCTGTTTTCTTCAAGAATGGACTTTTCTGCAAAAATTGCTTTTTCTGTTATAAATCGTTTTTGCAATACACTTATACAAATTTCTATGACGCATTCAATAAAAAACTATTTAATGCACACATCCTCCAAATTTTTTGTTTCTACAATCATTCATTTGCACATCAGATACAAAAAGCAGGTTGTACCTTAACTTTTTGAGGCCAGTGATATAAAAGATGTGCTGAAAAGTCATCAAAAAGTGGCACAACATTGGCGCACTTGACTGTAGTGTCCATAACAAACTGTTTGAACATCTCTGATTAGTTAATACTTTCTAAGGGAGTGGGAATTATAATACGTAGAATGTATTTGTTTAAATTCTGGAAATAATTATTTGCAATAGCTTAAAGGACTAAATGAAATTCTTTTTTTAACCAATTTTAATCTAAGATTTCAATGTATCGCTAATAGATAAAAAATGCCTTTAAAAGGTTAAGTATTTCAATAAATAATCAGCAAAACAGTTGTGTTCATATTGAAAAACAAAATAACTTTTTTTTTTTTTGAAGTACGGCATCTCACGTATAAGTCGCATCGAAGATCTTAAGTAAAGAAATTTACAGTATAAAGTAGTGAAGCAAAATTTTAGATCTCAATTCATTGCTTTGGTTGCCAACTAGGCAGTTCAAGTAAAATTGATAATCAGTTCTAAGACGTTAAAAAAGAGGTTTCATTGAGCTTTTATCGCGTAAGTTCACCGCAAACAAGGCGGAAACTCTGACTTTTACATTGATAATGAAACAGTAAATCTATCGCAAATATTAATCATAGCTTACCTGCCCGCACTGTACATCACTTTGAAAGATTCGTACCAAAACAATTCGGACTGTAATCGAACAGCAGTTCATGCATTTGAAATTAACGAAAATGCTGAAAGGAAAAAAATATAGATGCATATACATATGTTTGGTGATCAATGTTAAGCTCTATGTACTTTCAATTACTTTATTTTTATGTATTTCCTACACCCAAAAAGCTTAATTTTATCTTTAAATTACTATTCCGATAGAAGTTTACACGAATGAGGACGATAATCTGGTTTTTATAGTGATAAACTAAATGTAGGAGAAACACTGAAAAAGCTGATCCCTTTTATTGATTTTTGAAATATTTTAAAGGAAAAAACCTCGCTAAGTCTCCTTTCTCGCTACAAATGTTCATATTTTTGAACCTTTCAATTTTTCTATTCCTTCAGAAGAAATTACACTTCCTCTTACTACAAATTAACATTTTGGCTATAATTTTCCGAAAAGGGAAAACTGTGTGGGTGGGGAGGGGGGCATCTCCAAAAAGTAGTGGGTAATGGACGAAAACAAGACTCATATTTGGATTCAGGAGGTTATTTTACATCAGAATTAGCAGAAATGGTGTCAGGGTCCATTTTTCATGCTATGCAGATCCATTTATCATATACATTAATCAGGCTCTGCCACAAATGAAGTAATAACTACAAACCTTGAATTTCTATAGAAAAAAGTAACGTACGAAATTTAAGAAAAAATAAAAATATGCTTCCTTCTAAAATTAAAAAATTACTAGAAATTGTACTTTCGTACAAGAAAATGTAATGAAAAGTTCCACATTGAAAGTATTCATACAAAAAGTTTCTAGATCCTTGTTTTTTTTTTGTTTTTTTTTTTTCATTTTTCTTTCAAATTCTCTTGAGTTCCTTTTCACTCGTTTTCGATTTCATTTCTTTTGTCTGAAAAACTTAGCATTAATATGCAAGAAAACTTGTTATCATCAAAAAACAAAAAAAGTGACTCATTTCGTAATCTTTTTTTTTTTTTTTGTGAATGCACAAGTATAGAAGGAACTATATTTTTCTTTCTTTTCTTTTTCTCTCAAATTATGTATGGCGCCTATAACAACAATCAAAATCTAGGCTGATACATTTATTATCAGCATCTAAAAGGCCTTGCATCATGACTTGCAATATTTGTCAATGAAATTATAAAGGAAAAGATTTTGTACTTTGACTTGGGGTATGCAATCTGAATTTCTTAGATTACGTAAACTGAAAAACCGGTAAAATAGCTAACGATCTGAATTATCAGATTTCAAGAAATATAATGAAATTTTTTCTCATTTTTGAGTTTTACATACTTTTATATACACTGCACAACCTTCTGGTATGAAAAAAATATAACATTCATAGAGAAGAGTTTAAAATATTTCAGAACTCTTACAAATGGTCGTCTTTCTGTTTCTATAGAAGTCTGTTAAACTGAATAAATTAATTAAACTGCGGAATGCTTTTGTACCATTTTAAATGATTCTGAGATCCGTGTATCCTAAATAGCGAGAATCATTTATTTATCACTAGGGGGAAACGGTATAGTTATTGGCCACTAAAGCGACCAGATGACTGTGTTTGAATAAAAAATAAAACAGTTTCACTTAAATTAAAATTATGTTTTATGATAATATATTAATGTATTTATGTATACTCATATTGTTTTTAAATTATTTTCGTGTATGTATTCTGAATAAAATCAACACAAAAATCCAAATGTCAAATGCATAGTGATTGGCCACCTCATTACAGTTATTGGCCATGCTAAAAAATATACAGTAAAATAAACGTGAGCAAAATAACTACAATGTTAGTTCTCCGGCATATCCCCAAGTGAATTAGTACCTTCGAATGTATAGACAATGCAGTCGAAATGTTTCATTTTAACAGATTCCCCATACAAAAAAAGCGTTAGAAGACGCAGAAAATTTGCCAAAGAAGAGAGAGAGCAGAGATAAAACTACGCTTTTAACTACCCTACTCTGCTTTTAGTGCCACCTGCCTGGTAATACTTTAACCAAGAGCACATGACATGTAATCTATTCTAGTCAGGAAAATAATACCGCCGAAGGTTAAAGCATATGATAATACTACTTGCAATTTTCAAAAATTGATACTCATATTGTAATATTTTGTTGTAAAAAATTAAAAGATGTCATTTTTAAAATTAAAAAAAAACTATAGGATTTTATATTGTAATTTAATGAGTACATCTGAAAATTTTCAGAGTCTGATAGCGAATGAATCAGTAGTTACAGCAAATAACGTGGGTAACTTTTTACAATTTTTGCTAAAACGTACTTTAAAATGTTGTAACTCAAGTTCCAAACGAGCTAAAGAGTAGTATAATAGCTCATCTGAAACAGAATCGCATACACTTTAGTTTGATATGCATGTTTGAATATTTTTTCAAAAAGAATATCTTTTCACAATAGTTTACAATTTAAAAATTCAAATATTTTTTAGTGTCATTTGAAATAATACTTTTGAATGTCTTTTTTTTAATAAATACATCTGAAATTTTTCAGAGTGGGACCATGAAGAAAGAGATCAGCAGTTACAACAAATTAGGGGCTGTAACTGCTGATCTCTGAATAATGTTGGACACTTTATTGCAACTTTTGCTAAACGTTTTTAGCTGAGCTGCGGAGTCGGAAGAAAAATGGCCCGACTCCGACTCCTGGATTTTGAAACGTCCGACTCCGACTCCAACTCCGGCTTTTTTATCTACTTATTTATAATTTTTTCAAATCCCCTTCTCATGGGAGGGGGGACAGACCCCTAAACAGAGGTTGAAAAATAAATTCCTTTTTATAAAAATTTTCGCGTTGTATTTTATTGTGAACCTGAGATGCATACAATGTTCAAAATTCAATTTGAAATCTAATTATCCAATAGTTACGATTTCTAAAGTGAAATTACTTTAAAATCCCGTTAAAAAATGAAAAGGATGAATTTGCTCCCCTTTACTGTTTAGATGCTGATCAAATCCTGTTCTTTCAATTTTTAAAAACTGTAACTTGAGAGAAAAAAAAATTTTTTTTTGCTAAGTCAAAAAGCTTTTCTTGAGAGAGGCCCCCCCCCCTCGATGACACACATCTGGTGGGTGAAACCTCAACTTAATTTCAGAGTTTATAAAAATTGAAATACTTTAACTCTGAAAAAATTCCCCAATAATACATCTTAAATTTCATCTTAAAAATTTCAACGAAACTATTGTACTATATTGCGGGGAGAGGACGGGTAAATGTATGTATGGGGAAATTTTAAGCAAAATGCGGCGTATACAGCTTTGTACGAATAGCTTTTATTATATCTACCTGCATTTCTGGGCTCAATTTTTAATTTTAATTTTATTGAAAACTCTAGAATTAGCCTTAATATAAGATTTCAGGATTAACTAGAGTTATTGATTGTACTTTTTAGTGATAACCAAGCTTTCTTAGATAAAGTCTTATATTTTATCGGATCTTTTGGATTTGCGCTTTCGTACCAACACTTATTTGAATTTACCAAGCACTTTCAGAAGTTTCCCGACTTGCTCAAGCGATACATACATTCCTTTTACTATTTTATAATTAGGATCGAGGTAAAAAATATATTATTATTTTTAATTGAAAGTGATTACTTAGAAAATGTTGGGCAACAAAACTATTTTGTTGACAGTTGCTATCAGTTAAATAAAGTTTGGTTGCCACAATGACAGTTATTTTCTTATTCGTAGTCCTTTATACATGTAATCAAATTAATTGGTAGTCAGTTTTTTTTTTAAATGCAAGGAGAGTCAGTGTAAATTAAAGAAAAAAAAACAAACCCGGAGTCGGAGTCGGCATGTTTTCGAAGACTCCGATTCCTTTACCCCAAAATCAGTCCGACTCCGACTCTTCGACTCCGACTCCACAACCCTGGTTTTTAGTAACTTCTGTAACTGCTGATTCACTCCGAAATTTTTTAGATATATTCATTCAAATACACTAAAAACGGTATACTGATTTATTTCTTTAAACTGACCTATAATACAACTAGGTAGCCTTTATAAAACTTGAGATATACTTTAAAGCACTGCCGGCAAATTTAAAAAAGTGCGTCTTAACAAATGAAAACAAACTAATTACTCATCAATTATGACTGTGATTATTCATCAGTTATGAAGATTTTTTTAAATATTATATTTGAATTTAAATTATCAAAGAGTAGAGTATTTGTGAGATGATCAGGTCGCGATTTTTTTTCTTTTTGGCTGAATTCACATGGAATGTGAATGGCCCACCCAGTGAGACTTAAGGCCTCAAATAGAAAATGCATTTAAAAATAGTTAAAATAATAGTTATAAACGGATACTCAACTCTATGTGAAACGAAGTGTAGCTTCGCCTACATGCTAAGCATGATTATTACACGCAATACAGAGCAAACGGCCCTAGACTTTTCAAATTTTAGGAGACTCTCATAAGATTTTTTTTTCTACTGACAGAAATCACAGCAGGTGCACGAGCACTGAATTCATATGCAAGATGATATTCATAATTTAATACTTCTTAATTACTGTTATTTATCCAGCGGTATTAGAGGGCACAGGGGCGCTCCGAAATTAATTTTTGGGAGGGTGGGAAATTCTCAATTTGTCGAATGGAACTCCAAACTTTGCCAATCATGACTTTTCCAAATGGCACTTAATATTTTGCCGAATGGTGATAATGTTGCCGAATTGTCAGACAAAATTTGCCAAATAAGGAAATTTTTGGAAGGTCACAGTGACCTCCCATCAGGGCGTCCCTGGTGGTGCAGTGGGGGACGGTTTTAGGGGTCAACCGTCCGGTCCAGAACCCCGGGTTTCCAACACATACTTCCAATCCTAATACAGTAGTTTATATACTATTAAGGACTAGTATGACCCCCCCCCCCCCTCTCTCTCCGAAAGCTCATTCTGGCTGTGCTGGTGAATGGTACTTTTTGTTTAAAATTTTATTTCATTTTTGTTGAATTATATTTCGTCTGTTTAACTAAAGCAGCAAATTTCGTGCCAAACATTTTACGGAGCTATTGCGGATTTACCATGTCGCAATTGCAAGGAACCTCACGACATAAAGGGTCCAAAACTGCACATAAAAGTAAGTTTACGTCAGGCAAGAGTTCACAAAAAGTGTAAATCCACCACTGGTCGGAGCAGGCCCAGAGACAGGACTAGGCATAGTCTGAGTTAATCAGGCGCTGCCTGCATGGCATTAATAAATTAATCTGAAATTC
This sequence comes from Uloborus diversus, assembly GCF_026930045.1. Classification (NCBI taxonomy): domain Eukaryota; kingdom Metazoa; phylum Arthropoda; class Arachnida; order Araneae; family Uloboridae; genus Uloborus; species Uloborus diversus. Next base: position 79,971,434 of record NC_072740.1, read on the forward strand.
CCAGGACCTAGGAGTTTCAAAAAATGACAGGTTCAGTGCAAATCGAAATTTCACATATTTGACGTAAGAGTTAGGGGCAAAGATGAAACGTCAAAAAATAGTTCCGTATAAAAAAATATTCTATCCTCAGAGTCCAAAGGGTGTTTCCTTATCAAGTCTTTTGAAACTGGAAGTGTCGTCAAGCCGGTGCTATAAATGGACAACCATTTTATCCTCAGCTTCTTAGAGCAGTGTCGACTTCCTGACTAGTTCAGTTTTCGAATAGGTGATCACCTGTTATCAAGTCTTTTTGTGTAACTGGAGTGGAGGAGTGCGAACATTTTTGAAAAAAAAAAGCGCTGTATTTCGAGTAGAAAAGTAAGTTGCATTTAATTTTCCCTTTAGGGATAATTTCTCACTTTCTTCTAGGATTTACTTAATCCGGGTCAAATGTAGCTAAATGTGTTTCGATTTTTATATAATTAAACCTTCCATTATGTATCTTAAGTTGAGAATAAAATTTTAATTTGTTTTTGTTCTGGAAATGGGATATCGATGAAAGAATTAAGGTAAAACAGTCAGTGATTGATACTGCACTTGAAGTTGGGACTTATAAAAGAAAAAAAAATTGCAAGAGAAATAATAAAATTGGACAAAAATTATAAAATTATAAAAGTGTTTAAACTTGTAATGTTTACCTATCAGCTTATAAACTAGCTAATCTCCGGCCTTTGTGTTTCTCCTATTTAATTATTTGCTCACTATAAGTGCACTACTACTGCTGTTTTTACTTCATGTATCAAATATTTTAAACAGAAAATGTGGTAATGTGTACTGAAGTTGTAATGATTTGAATTTAATTCGAGTTTCAACGTCAGTGTTTTTAATGGAGGTATAGGTAATGGATGAGGATGGTGTCAAGGCTGAATATTTAAATAATAATAATTTAAAACAGAACTACTGAATGAAAGATACGGTAATTAATAGACAATTATTTTATAACTAATAAAATTTTAGCTCTCTGTGAAAAAATATATCTTTCTAATATGCAAGATATTGTTATGCATGCAAAAGTATGAAATAAATGTTCAGTACATGCATTCGTATCTATAAACTATGAGTTGTGCATGTTAAGCATGTGATTAAATTTTAAATCAAGTTTATAACTCGTTCTTTCTTTCCTTTTTTTTATACTTCATTTTTAAACATTAATTTTATTTAATTATTTATGTACTGATACTGCGCGTTTTAAATTTATATCGTCCGGAAATAAAATTTGGTACAATTTATAATTCCGGCTAGAAAAGAAACTTTGCGTACTTTGAAACCAGCGTTTATATTTAAAGAAATGTGCGTGTGTGTGTGGGGGGGGGGGGGATTAAAAACCTTATATCATTGCATCAGCGTTATTTCGGTAGGTTTATACCAAAACGTTGTGAAGGTTCTGTTTCTATTGGCCAAAAATTAAACTAAAAGTTGCCAATTAATTAGGTCATTTAATTTTTCTTTTAAGGATTTGCTTCATATTATTTCGCAAACTTGTTTCTGTTTCGTGAGAATGATACATTTAATTGCTTCAAAGAAAATTAATTGGACTGTTTAGTGTTTGTTTGGATCATTGAGTTTTTTCTTTTACGACTTTTCTTCAGATTGATTGTTACCTTAGTTTGTATCCTATGAAAATTACAGTAACACGTATAGCGATAAATTAGATCATTTATTTTATACTGAGTAACTAGCTGTCATCAATTAAACTATTTAATCCTTCTTTTCAAGGATTTGTTTCATATTATTTCTCACTCTTGTTTCTATTTCTAAAGGTTAGTGTTTGATTAGAACGAACATGTAATTCCTTTTTCGAAGAATTTGCATCAGATTTCTAATTCTTCTGTGTTTTTAATGTTTTCATTCTCTAATTATCTATTAATAATTTTAATCAGCAATTACTTCGAGCATAGCTACACTAAATGGGATTATTATGCAAATCCCTAAAGCCAACACGTTCTTTTTATTGCATCTTTTTATTTTTCGTACAGTACAGGAGTACGGTATTCGTGTCATTACTGATATCTTTCTGTATCTCGATATTACTCTTTTTTTAAAGTTAAATAATGAAAATTACATTGTTATTACTTCTCTAATAAGTGTTGTAATTACTTTAAATTTTTGTAGATTAACCATACTGCATTTTTATTGAGCTTTTTAAAATTTAAAAAAAAAAAACGAGATTTTATAGTTTCTATAACCTATTTTTATCCGCAAATTGCCTAAATTCCGTCTTTTTATTTAAAAATTAGCTAAAAATTGACAGGAAGAACAGGAGCTGAGATCCCGTGAGCTTCCATGTAAATTATACCGGAGTTATTAAAAATAATACATTCATATAATGCATCTTCAACTATCATAGACAGTAGTGGATTCCAAATCAGAGCTTTTGAATTTGCGCTGCAGAAAAAAAATATATATATAGATAAGTAGTAGGATATTCTATTCATAATACTAAAAACTAGCTATGTGGGGAAGAAGAGATTTCACAGATTTTTTTTTTTTTAAATAAAAACTTTCCTTTTTTTGCTATATACTTCTCCAGAAAATTTTCCCGTGTCAAAAAGTCAATTTCCGTACTTCTTTCGTGCGACATACTGAAACAATGAAAGATGTTTGCTTTCACTAATAAATTTCAAATTCATTCAAAAAAAAATGTAATAATAATTCCAACTCTGTACTGTAAATGCATAATTTCAGTTTTATGAGCTCTACTTAAGTTTTATCCATTGTTTTATTTGACAATAATAACACGTTATTTCCCAATTGAAAAATATCAAACCACTCAAAAAAGATTAATAACCTTTTCTTACTAAATAAGATACGAACTAATCAGAAAACGAGAGAGCCGAAAAATTTTGCCTCTATTAGCTTCAGTCATAAAGGGAATTTCCCTCGAGAAGACATCAATGGAATTTGTCTAAGAAAGTTCTTCACTCTGCTTTCTCCTCAAAATAACTTCGCTTTAAATTGTACATTTATTCTGTTTTCATGAAATTAAGCTTAGGCTGTAGAACGAATTCAAGCTCCATTCTCGACCAGGGCATGAATGTTATTGCTCGGTATAGCGCTTTTAATATCGTCCAAGTGGCTTGGATCTCTCGATTTAAGGGGGATTGGATGCTTAAATTTTTTGATTTCAATGTTTAATTTAACGTTGACTTTCTAAAGCATGAGATGTTTTCTTCACATTACATATATTTCAATTCGATGACTAGAAGACTTTTTTGTAATTATTATTATTTCATTTTTATTGATATCAACTAACTGTTACCTAATAACGAATAAATACTTTGTGCTTGAAAATTAAATGAATAATGTACCAACGTTATGATGCGCAAAAATTGCAAATTAGAGCAGACACGTGTTTCGGTGTTACAAGGAACACCTTTTTCATTGCAAAGAAATATGAGCTTTTGAACGAAGAGCCAAATCCGAGGAAAGCAACATTGATCTTCGTCCAAAAGCTCACACTTCTTTGCAATGAAAAAGGTGTTCCTTGTAACACCAAAACACGTGTCTGCTGTAATTTGCAATTTTTGTGCATCATAACGTTGGTACATCATTTATTTAACTGTTACTATTTCATACGAAACATGCTCCTTTGGATCATGCAACCAAGCCAAGATTCCCATAAGCAAATTTTAAGCTATTCGTCTGACTGTGAGCATAAAAAGTTCTAGTAATTAGTTCTCCTTGCTGTTAAAGTTAGCTTGTCATAATCGAAAAAGTTTCAACGCCTTCAGTTATAGACAGGGACTAACTGCTAAAAAGGGACGTACGAAGCAAGTATTTGTGTTTCAAAAACTACAGGCCTTAAAATACAAATACGCAAGGGTATTCGTTCCCTTCAGAGCGATGGCGTACCCGCTCAGTTGCTACGGAAGCTATCCTCCCCCGAAAAAAACGATATCTCTCAAAAATATAACAAGAACACCCAAAAAACCCCCACCACTAAAAAATTTTCTCTGAGATGCCAGTCTGTGTCAATATTACCCCCTCCCCCTCCTTTGGCCATGTGAAATATGTACTTACTTTCTAAAATTCAAAATTAAATTATTTTCTAGAATGAATTTCCAAAGAAAAATTATAGATTTTTGTGTGCTTATATCTATAACCTACTACAGAAAACTCCGCTTAACGTGATCAAGGTTCATGTTATCAATCGCTTATTGTTGCCAAAATCACTCGGTTCCGAATTTTTCTACTTATTTCTGCGTTAAAATCATCGCTTTAATGGGATCATTACATCGTTCAATGTTATCTGTTTTCAAATCAAGGACTACGTTTGAAACAATCAGAAACATGTTCTAACGGCAGTATTGATTTCAAAAGAAAAATTCGGAACACATCCTCAAAAATCATTACAGATGGCCGCAGTCTCCTTCCCAAATTCAAAGTTCGATTTTAATTTTTATTAAATAAAAACGAAAGAAAAATTTAAAACATGTACTACTTTTATTAAGTCAATTCTTTCTTTAGACGCGTGAATCGATCAACACTTTCATTTTTCAATCGATCGTTAATTCCAAACTTAGAAAAGTGGAGGGGCAAGCAGTTCCCTTTAATTTGGAAGTTATGGGCGGTTGCCCTCTTACCCCCCCTCCCCCCCCCCCATGTACGAGTCGTCAATGACTGAAAACATTGAATTGTGAATTTTACAGCACAACGATTTCTAGCTAACAAGAATGCGACATGCTAATATGACACTCGTTTTCTCGACTTGGGTTTCCTTTGTTTAGGAAGTTACTTAATAATTCCACAGATTTAGCATGTTGCACAGAATATCAGCTCTCATTGCAGCATAGAGACAATTCACAACATTCTGATTTTTTTCGTAAACAATAGATTGTTTTTCTTTTTCCCAACGTAATAATATACTTGATTCGACTTCATTTTGTACATTAGGATTCCCCAATTAACAAAAAAATAAAAGTAGATAAAATAACATAAAATAAAAATACTGAATGCTACTTAAATTGCTTGATTAACATTTTAAAAAGTAATCTTTTTTTTTTTTTTAACAATGGGTCAAATTAAATGTCACAACATTGTAAAACATATACTACAATGTTTTTTCCTTTAAATGTTTTGAACACAGTACACCTTAAATAAAACACCGCACCGTACTTTCAAAAAGTATATAAGCATATAAAAAGGCCTTTTATGCACAAATGGGATTTTTAAATATTAATAAAAATTGTGTACTGTAATTTTGGTATGACTCATACCAAAATGATTTTAAAAAAATTAAATCGGTAGACTTTTTCCGTCTTTTATTTCAAAGATTTTCAAGATCTTGTAGTTGCAAGTTGGAAATATGCGTGCCGTCTTTTCATTTCAAATTCCGTCAGAACTGATAAGTGGCACCAATGGTAATGAGGTTGCAATAAGTTGTCAATCACAAATCTAAGTTTGCCTAAAACCTAAGTTAAAACTACCCTAAATTAAGAATTGCTGCAATGGATGAAAATTACAAAAAAAAAAAAAACAAATTCTATACATTTTTACGATCAAAATTAAATTAGATTAGCAATGAAAAAAAAGCAGGCTTCTTAAAATTTTTAAATAAATTAAAAAAGCAACCGTATGAAAAATCAGCTGTAAGAAAATATATCCATATGCACGAAATATTCAAGTCTTCTTGTTAAAGAGATAGATATGAAAGCAAATTTTCCATTCAGTTCAAACATAAATGTAACAGCATAGTTTTAATTTCTTGGCAATTGGATTTTTATTCATACCATCTGCTTTGTTCAATTTCAGGTGTCAAAACCTACCCAAAACAGACTTGGATCTGAATCAGTAGAATTTGGAAGAAAGTCTTTTACGAAATTCGTTCATATTACATCGTTATATTCATCACGAAAGTACATTTGTACTTTAATACAATTGAAAATATCGAAGTTGAAGCCAGTACTCAAGTAAAAAACCAACAATAACAAGGTTCAGACCTGGAATGATTATTCAAATTTTAACGTTTTAAAAAGTACTAATGAGCTAGTTTACTTTTATACTTTGGCTTTATCTTTAAAGGCATTTTAGAGTGAGGGCTGTTTTATTATGTCAAACAATCTCTTTCGTTCAAACTAGAAATTTGGACTTGTAAACACCTTTTGTAACTGGGTATTTGTACACCACCCCCTTATTTAAAAAAAATGTCACTGTTAATTTCAAATTCGTTTTATTTAATATATTAGAGAAGCGTACTTTTTTTTTTTTTTTTTTTGTAACTGTAGCAAAAGAAACTTACCTTCTGCTCCGCATTGCAAAGATTGCGTTTCGTGAAAAATACAAAAATAAACTATGTTTACCAAAAAAGTTAACGATTGTTCAAAATTTAAGTTTCAAGGGATCTTATTTGTTAGGAGAAGTACTAGCTATAGTAAGCAATTTGACATACCATATCATATCACTCACATAAGCTCTGAGTCTATGCTTTGGATAAAGCATAGCCAGAAAAATAATTTTTTTGTTTATATGTGTTAACATATATTCATATGTCTGTGAATATATGTTAGGAGGCGTAATGGTTAGAAGTCGATTTCTTACGCTGAAGCTCGCGCACCCGGCCCTATTCGGTAAATTTAAAAAGTGCAGAAGCTTGTCCGCTTCCATACTGTATGATTATGGGTAGGGGTGGGAAGGGATTTATTTCCCTTCCCCCCCTTCAATAATTACGACACGTTAAAGATTTCTTGTGTATCTATTGGGTTTGATTATTCTCGGCTAAATTAAAACTCCTAGTGTAATTTCGCATCATAAAAGCCCAAGCGCCTCCTTCTGGTGGAAAATCGAGTGTTATTTACCGTTTGTGGTGACACATTAATAAACAGGTTGCAGCTATAGGGAATGTACTAATTGTGCACTGCAAATAGCTATTGTTTTTATTTTGAGATATACTGTGCATATGTAAAATTATTTTCTTCATTTTACGATGCAATTTTTTTATGATATTACCATACTAAAGCGGAAAGTTTTTGAAAGACAAGGACCCTTCATTTAAACTAAGGAAAAAATCTTAATTTTGTCTTTGTTCTTTGAAACACTTTTCTTGATTGTACATCTCGCATCTTCGCAATGTTTTAAAATTTTCTTCATACGTCTTTTCTATATAAAATCATGATAACAAGTTTCCAGGAGAGGGCCTCCGTAGCCCAGCGGCGGTAAGTGCGTGCTTTGGGAGCTGCCTGAGCACAGTAAAGGAGGGTTGTGAGTTCAATTCTCGCTGATGCATAGTGATGATTTCACAAATCTAGCTGGACAAAAATATTTAGGTTAGTCAAATTGAGGTACCCTGCACAGTTTCGGTTTGTGTGAAAATTCAGAAAGAAACACTATGTTTTTAAAATTTCAGTAGCATTTTTTTTTTTTTTTTCCCAATTTCAGTAGCATTTTTTTTTTTCATAATGAAGTTTCTATTTTAATCGAAAAGGCGTTTTCGAAATAATTTAAGGAATTCACTGAATTCAGGTGTAATGTGTGTCGTTAAAATAGATGCGAGGAAAGCAAAACAAGTTTATTTTGTAAGACATATTTAAGTAATTACACTCTATCGCAAAAAAGAGAGAAAAAAAAAAAAAAAAGACGTACCCCTAGAAGGAGCTGTCAGAATGAAACAAAAATTTTCGTACGTAAGGACAACGTTGATATAAGAAATTGATTACAAAATGAAAGCAAACTATTTATTTACTAATCCTGAATGAATTGAGATTTTAGTCCTTTGTTGAGGCAACTCTGCGTGAATTTACGAGACAATACAGGCAAACATTGAGGCATAACAGTCTCTTATGACTTCCTAAGTCATTTCGTACCACAGTTACTGCACTGTAAAAAAAATTCGGAAACGTTTCTGAGTATATCGTGCAGCTGCGGTTCATGAAATTTTCGAAAACGTTTCTGAGTATTTCGGAATTCTCTTTCTGTAATGTCCGGAAACGTGTCTGAGTATTTCGGAATCCTCTTTCTGTAATGTCCAGAAACGTGTCTGAGTATTTCGGAATCCTCTTTCCGTAATTTTCAGAAACGTTTCTGAGTATTTCGGAATCCTCTTTCCGTAATTTCCAGAAATGTTTCTGAGTATTCTGTGCAGCTGTGGTTCATGAAAGTTTCGAAAACGTTTCCGAGTATTTCGGAATTCTTCAAACAATTTTCAAAAACGTTTCCGAGAATTTCGGAATCCTTTTTCCGTGATTTTTTCTAAAATATAATTCTTTATTATAGTATTGCATACCATATCAGTTTCAATTCTTTCATATCTGAGAGCAATAATACAAGCAATTTTAGAATCATTCGTGGATTTTTTTTTTTTTTTTTTGGAATTTCTAATGACAAATAGCATGGTTAACAGCATAACATATGCACAGTTATAAATTTTTGAAAAATTATGAAATAATCTACTAGTTTCACTCCTAATCACAAAATCGTCGGGGAATTGGAGTGGGGGTACCTTCTGAAAAGTGGGGATTGTTTGTTAAACAATCTTAAACTTCAGTTTTTCTCTCAATATTTTCAAGACAAAACTATCAACATATTGTATTTTTAATGCAGAACTTAAAAACATATCTTGTATCAAACTTGATAGCTTTTATCTTCGGATAAAATTTGACAGGACTTACCTACCCTTCGCGTTCCGGAATTTGTTCACCTCAAATCAATTTCTCTGACGAACAAAGTGTACCGAAAAGTACCAACAGAGAAATTGATGAATTAAAAAATATGACACCAAGTCCCCCTGCTGGAACCATTCGGGTTGATTCTTCTGTTCTTGCCCTTTCCAGCTCATCACAAATATAAATACTTATTCAAAATAGGTTACTGATTTTATTTTTACAGTGTGCGCAAAATGCATTATATATTTTATTTATTAAAACATTGAACTCTATTACATGATTATTCCATTTCATATATACGAGAATACCCCCCCCCACCCCCCATAAGAGTGATGGTGCACCCATAAAATGCTATGAAGCACCCCCCCCCCTCGAAAAAGCAACATCATATACATTATAAATCAAAGTATCATATACATTATAAATTAAAGTATCATATGAATTATAAGTCAAATACTTTAATATGGTGTAAAAATACAAAATTATTTTATTAAGTCTTTTTTTTTTTTTTTTTTTTTTTTTTTGCTTTTGGTAAAATTGAGGCTCGTAAAACGAAAAAAATGAAGACACTTTTAAATACATACATGTATTTATTTGTTAAATAAATTAATACACATTTAACTAATTTAAAGCGTTTCGCTAATGCAAATATTTAAAGAGATATCGTCATTTAGATAATACTGAAGCACTATGTTCCTAATTACAAGAGATAGTTTTTTTTTTTTACTTCATACAATCTAGCTACACTGTTTACAAGAGAATGAAAACATGCAACCTTAAAGACGAACTATCAAACCTGACAATTTGCATATTATAACATTTAATTCATAATGCTTGATACATAAATGTTCAGCCAAATATTAACTGAGATTGACACATAAAAACAAAGTACACAATAACACTTATTTAAATTTTTTTATATGAACATATGAACTAAATCTCTTTAAAGTAATAGAGTTGCAAAGCGACTTACCTATTCGTCGGTGGTGGTCTTTTGCAGGCTTTGGTCACCAAAAAGGTGATTTTTATGACAGAATAAAATTCTGCCAACAAAAATTACCCATTTGGTAGAAAGAAGAAAAGTATCCAAGAAAAAAGTAAATTACCTACACAAGTTATGCGACGCAATGAATTTACATGGCGTCCTCTAGGCAGTTATTTGGTTTTTAATTTCAGTTTGTATTCCTTCCGCGAGCATGCGTCGAGAATTTGCACTTCGTACTTAAAAATAAGTGACATAGCTTCAAATTCAATCTCATGACGATACATAAGCAAGAAAATATAAGACTTTAAAATTATCTTCAGTGAATTCATGCGAGGAACAAAACTTCTACTAGTTCCCTTGATGAGTGTTACTTCGCATACATGAGTCAGCACTTGTTTTCATTGCGTGCTTTCGAAAGTTTCAGTTTAGATTTTCTGCTGGACTATAAAATTGCCGTGTAATCTGCGCATGCGTCGACTCTTACTTTCTTGCTAAACCGGAAACGTTTCTGATTATAGCAGAAAACTGCGGAGGGCGTACGAATCTGTGTATTACGGAAAACTTTTTTATATATTCAGAGAGTTTTCCGAGATTTTTTACAGTGTGTAAAAGCGCCACTAATTTGATCAAACTCGAAGGCAGTCCAACTTACCGTCTTAAGCGATCCCAGACATGCTCAATGTGTGACAAATCAGGGCACTCAGGCAAAGGAAATACCTGTTTTTTTAGTAATTTATTCAAAGTGAAGTAGTCAATGAGACATATATTTTTTAGTTTTCATGTTTAGTCGATATAATATAATTGTGTAGTTCCGTTTTTGCTTAATAAATGTCATTTCGGCCAACGAACATCGTAAATAGAGCTCCAAGTTTTTCTTTTATAAATCACTAATGATTACCTTACCGATCAGAGTTAGATTTGATGTACATATTTTTGTTTTGTGACCGAACAAATGACACAATTCTTGTACTTATTTTTACCCTTCAGAAAACTCCCTTTTACCCCTTAGGGGATAATCACCCACAGGTTGGGATCCACTGACATAAGGTATCAAGTGTCTTGCTGCAGATAATGTACCTAAAGATATTAAAAATTCGGTAGCAATGTTTAAATTTTTGGAACCCCCGCTTTAGTAAATGAACCGAACATATCCCTACACAATTCCCACTCAAAATTCGTTTCTAAAAATGAGCAACATTTATTCTCGTTCCCACCTCTTTAAAAATTACTTTTTTAACCCTAGAAACTGCATTTCCGTCTGACAGATATTTGTTTTCAAACATTTTTTTTCTCAAAAGCATCTTGGGATGATTAAAAATGTAATACTTTTTCGATAAATAATATTCTTCCCGTCTTACATTTTCAGTATTGTATTTTTTTAATCAAGTTAAATATTCAATAGAAAATGTTACACACTCAGAAATGATTGTAAGTTTCAATCTTTGCTTGTCACATACATCTGCTGCAGTAGCGCAGCCAGAAATACCTTTTAGAGGGGGTATTTTCATCAAAAATATTTTCTGGAGGGGTTTTTGATGAAAAATACCTTCTGGAGATGGGTTTTTGATCAAAACAGTCTTTTCATATGCATAAACTACTGTATTAGAATTCGCATTTATGTTAAAAACAATGCCTTTCCTGCGCCACTGATCTGCTGTGTTTAAAACAAAAATTCAACCAATTATTAAAAATATCCACTAATATGCTTTATACTTTACTTACTATAACATAATATTATAGAAATAAAAAGAAAATGGTACGTAATTTAGTGAAGACGATTTAGTCATCTATCATTAAGCAATTTTGAAACTTATTCAATTCTATTGCCTAAATATTTTTGGTTTGGTGTTTGGGTATAACTGTTTGTAGCTAATTACCAAAATAATTACTAATGTATCGTATGATGACTTTGAACCTGAAAGATACCTTTGATATGAAACAGACACATTTCAAGAAAAAGAGACATGCTTTAGGTTGGCAGTGTAGTTGTGGAAGGAAAATTGCAATGAATGATGTTGCGATTCACGAGTTCTTGAGGTACTTTTCTACGAAAAACAAGTTTAATTTTATGGTCAAAAGTTAAGGTAACAGGATTTTCAATTTGAATGTGATTTCGTACAATGTAAGCAAACAGAGCGAAAACGTCGACTAAAAGTTTTTTTTTCTGTTAATTAACGTCAAATAGCACAAATTGCTGATTACTGCAAACACGTATTTCGGCCTTGCAGCTTGTCGGATGTCTTATCATCCATATGCTCATTTCTTTTGCATTAAAAAAGGCGTTCCTTGTAACGCTGAAACACTTGCCTGCAGTAATCTGCACTTGCACTATTTGACGTTGTTAATTCTTATTTTACCCACTGAGTCATTAGTTTTCAAAGGTTAAACACATGCTTTTCGGCTTGATGTGTTTCTCTTATAACACCATATTTCAGATTAATTAATTCAACTGAAAGACTAAAAAAAGTGTTTTTATTTTTTTATTTTTTAAATCCATCCACAAATTGCGTTTATGTTTCTAATAATTTTCTTTTCTTTTAGAGGCTATGGGAAGAACGTACAGAGTAATACCTTGGATTCTGACAAGTTTTATTGCCGTATGCTTCATCATCAGACACAGTGCAGCAGCACCACCATTGATGACAGAAGAGCAACTGAGTTTGTGCTCTCCGGGCTTGGACAGACGGAATTTATGCGAAAAATGTGCCAAAGTTACCAAACATACACGAGCATACCCGCTGTGTTGTACGAACGATGATGATGCGGCTTGGTGTGACAAATTCTTAAAGTACAGTTATAAAGAATGAAAAGCGACATTCAACTATTTTAACAAATTCACCTTATTTTATTGCTGTTGAGTAAAACCTACCTTATGCCTCCGAAAGTAATGAGTTTATGTGAAACTGGATTGGTTCTATTTGGAATGAATTGGCTTACAGTTTGAATGAAGAAACATAAAAGTATTTCTGATAATTCTATAATATTAAGTCATTAATTAATGAAATTCTGTACACTATATTAAATCGATAGTCTTACCTTTACCTATCTAATATGTTTCAATTATTCCTTTTTATACATTAGGCAAAGACACTTATTTATAAGTTTTTTAAATTCTGAATGGAAAAGATGAGCTTCCTTGTCAATTTTATTTGGCTTTTCAATGTCTTTCATTTAATGTATGCATTCATTATTATTTAAATATTTCACGCATTACCATAATACATGTTCAAGGACGTATCTAAGATGTATTAATGCTCTTTCATGCAATTTTATCTCATTACATTCTACATTTTTTTATGAATGTCAATGTATAGTTCTATGTATTCTTATTTATCAATTCACTTTATGTAATTCATTATGGTATGTCACTGAACTATATTTCAGTAAATTGTGATATCTGTTAACGTTTTAGAAGGAAAGTTTTGTGTACAATATAGTGGATTTTTTTGTCAACATATTTTAAGAATGAAGTATGGACTAAAGAGAAATAAAGACGTTGTCTGGAAACTCATTTATTAATTCGTTTATTATTTTTCTAAAATCATTTACTGGTTGTTTAACTCATAGCGGGTGCTCTGCAATGAAGATTTGGACGAAGTATGCATTTTCCAACTCCTACACATTAACGAATGTTTCCATCTAACAGTGAAATAAATTATCTTCAGCGAAAAATTGCAACTGATACAACATACGGACACTGCTTTTTATTGACTATTAGCAAGAAATTGTAATTTTCAATACGTTTAAAATAGGGATGCCCATCAGGGGCAGATTTAAGTCTATTCAAGGGGGTGGCGGTTGAAAATCGTAAAAACCATATTCCTCCCCTCAAATCTGTCATGTAGGGGGGGGGAGCGAATCAATTGCCCCCTCCCTTTATCCAGTATTTTAAATACTAATTGCCCCCTATCGCCCCCTGTAAGTGTTAAATCTCCCCTTTGGGGGCTATCACCCCCAGGGATGGAAACCACTGTTCTAAGTCATAGCAAAATGTATTATCATACCAGTATAGTGTAGTTTATGGAAGAAAAAGGTTGGAAGACACATATAGACATATAAAAATTATTAAAGGTTCAAAAAAGGGGGGGAAGGGCGAATTTAGGTTCAAATGAAAAAGTGGGTAACGCTGTCCATCCTCGACTACATTAATTGTCTAAACTTAATTTAAAGCAAATTTTTAGAATGTACTTGATTGAAATTTGTAACGATAGCTAGTAATTCCGCCAATTCTATATTATTGGTATATTAGAAAATGACGATCATGGAGGAGGCGGTAGCCCCCACCGCCCCTTAGTAAACCGTCAGTGATGCCCATTCCCCCAAGGGTGATGATACACCTCCCTCAAATACTGTGGAGCATCCCCCGAGAACAAGACCCCCTACCCAAATATGTGATCTACCAAAAACCTATAAAATACTCCCCCTCCCCTAAAAATTTCAGTGACGCAATAGGGTGGTCACAAAAAATCGATTTTCGAATTTCTTCCGCGGCACCCCCCTAAAATGTGCCAATGGACTAGAAAACATGATTTGCAAAGTTTCAGCTTAATCCGATAATATTAACACGTGCCGCAAAGAGGCTAAAGTTACGAAAAACAGCGATTTTTAGCAAAAAATCGTCGTTTATACTTTTTAAAACTAAAACTTTTCATCCTAGAAACTTATTCTAGGTTCATTTTATAGGAAATTTTATTCTCGTGATGAGATGTTTTATCCATTTTTTTAAATAAAAGTTACAGAATGATTCTTGGCATTATTCAGGTCAGGTCATGGAAGATATCCTCAATATGGAATTTTCATGCAAAGACCTAAAAGCATTACATTATTCAATTATATTTATCTGATCTTTGTTAATTTTAATTTATCCATTAAAAAGGCTTCATTTGGAATTTTAAAAATTAAATGCAAAAAATTGCTGATTTAAAATAAAGGAACTAAGCTGTTTAGAAGAGAAAGGAAAGAGTTTAAACTACAAAAAAAAAAAAAAAAAAAAAACCAAAAAAACCCAATGCATTTTATTACTTATTACTTACATTGTTAAATGACATACACTGAAAAGACATACATCATTATGTTATTACTTTTCATTGACAAATTAAAGTGGTAATGGCTTCGATATGGTAGATTTTGATGAATGTGGAAAAATGTGCGTGCATTCAGACATAACTTGTAATAGAAAAAAGCTAGTTAGAAATTAATTTTACACCTTTTTCAGCTGTTACATTGACCACCCTTAAACTGTTTGCTATCTTTTTAGTTTTAACATAATATTGGTTTCTACACTATTCATCAAGATCAGTATTTAAAAACTTTGTATCCATCTCTTTAAAAAAAAATTGAATCTCTAAATAGTTGAAGGAGAAATGAAAAAATCTACTTCTTTGTCCAATAAACCAAGCTTCTTTCAGATTGAGCTGTGATTTTGTATCCCTATCATCTCACAATCATCTTCATTATCTCCTACTTCAGATTTTAATTTTGCAGCCTCCCTTGTTTTGATCTTTCTTTCTTTCTTTTTTTTTTAAGTATCATCAAAAAAGTGAAATGCAACCTTCTCTGAGTTCAGGACCATAGATGGCTAATTATTCTATGTAGTTCTGTGCCTACATCATCTTTATAAATACTCTAGTATTGAACCAAGGATTTTACTAAATGTAGATCTTGGTTGGGGGCCAAAGCTGAACCGCAGACATAAACCATACTTTTCCGTAAATATCGATGATAAACAACCAAATATCTTCAATACCTTTTATCTCTAAATCGATTAAGGAAAGCTGACCCATGAAAAGATATATTTTTAAAGAATATATGAGACAGTGAGAAGCAAAGGGATGTAATTGAAAGAATTAAAATTTTGGAGAAAATCATTACAAATAATAGTGGAACCTCTACTCTGCTTAGGGGCAAGACATGGTACTAGTAGCTCTGGTAGGGGCTGTTATATAACACGATTTAGAAAAAAAGTTCAAATGAAAACCTAGGATCTGAACACGTTTTATAAAGAACTTTAAAAAGTCCACATACATCCCTTTGCTTCTCATTACCTCATATGGCCTTTGAAACCATCTGGTGCGATGAATAGCGCCAGGTACTCGAAAAGTAACGTTGTTTGGGGAAAGACCCCCTAAACAAGTTAGGCAAAGTGGAATGAATTGCTTGTTGTCATCCCTAGGCTGCTACTGATTTTATTTCTCAAAAAGAAAGCTTGAAATTTCACCAGGATTACTTATTTTATTTTTAATCTTCTATACTTGCTTTGGACTGCTTCTTATCTATACCATTCATCCTGAAATTCTTGAAAAATATCTGGTTGAGGACTAGTGACGTACCTATTTTGCAAATCAAATCTTCTTTTAAACCAACTTCTAAAATATGGTAGAGATTTGCTAAATACAAAAACTTTTTCTGTAACAATCGTACTCACAAAACACAGTTTTGCACTGCAGAAGCCCTAACAAGTCCCCGTCTAAGAACACAGACCACTTTCCTGGAAATCGTAAATTTTCCTTTCTCTAGGGGGTCGAAAGCCCTTTACAAGACTGGGATTTTTAAGCTATTTCTTAGCTCTGACCACCAAGGAATAAAGCAACGTTCCGTATTTATGGCCTCTACAGCTAATTTCAAAATTTTTACACGCAGTTGTTTGTTTTAGCTTTGAGTTTTAGAGACATAACTATTGTACAGTGAAATCCTGTTACAACGAATTTCGAATTACCAGAACTTTTAGTTGTAACGAGGTTTTAGTAGTAATGAAATTCAAGCAACGTAATGGAAACCAAATCAGGGCTGAAAATTTCTTTCGTTAAATCGGATATTTCGTTGTATCGGTATTCGTTGTAATGGGGTTTCACTCTATAGATTTCTGATAATATTGCTGTTTTTGCTCTGATTACTTAGCATTGTAAGGGGGTTACAACCATTAACTAAAATAACTAATACAATGTATTTTTTAATGATTCATTCTTTTTAAGCGATTTTGAGGATATTAGCTACGACCTGACTTGGAAAATCCTGAATAATGTTCAATCAATTTTTACAAGAATTTAAATGAAATTGGACTTAAAGAAAATAAAATTCCCTATAAAATGAAACCAGAACGAAGTTTCTAGAATGAATAGTTTTGGTTTTACAGATGAAAAACTACGTTTTTTTTGCTAAAAATTGCTATTTTTTGTAACTTTAGTTTCTTTGCGGCACGTGCTAATATCATCGAAATGACTTGAAACTTTGCAAATCACATTTTCCAATCTATTGGCACATTTTATGGGGGTGCCGCAAAAGATTAATTGAAAAAGTCTTTCCCCATGTACCTTATGACCACCCTAGTGACGCAATCTGCGTCTCTTGAACACTCCTGCAAAGAATCACTTATCATAAATTTTGTGGCTTGAGGAAGAGAGATGTAAGAACAGCAACTTATTTTAATGATTACGAGCATTTTAAATTTCTCTGAAAAGTTTTAAGACACAAATAAAGAACAGAAGACATATGCCAAGTACAGAAAATTGGGAACAAAATAAAAGTTGAAAGTCCTCTTTCTTGATCTACCGTTAGGCAAATTTTTGCACGTATGTTACAAGCTATCCAAAAGAATTGATTGTCCAACAGTACTAGGGAAGTTCTATAGCTCTGTTAAGAAAAATTTGTTTCCTAATTAAGTGGAATTCTAATTAGTTAATTTCCTAACACCAGTTAACTCATATAAAAGAGAATTTCGGTTCAATAGTAGGAAATTTAGGTTTGAAAAGATTAGCTATGCGAAATTTCAGTCGATTAGATGATTATCCATGAATCAAGATAAAAACATGCCATTCATCAATTTCACTATTAACTTGAATAGGAGAAACATAAGATGATTTATGTACAATATAGAAATAAAAGTAAAAATATACAACAAATTAAATTATGCCGAAATGGCTATGCCAGCTGGCTATCAGGTAGGGGAAAAAAGGTTATGATTCAGTGGATTACAGCCCACTGCAAAGTTCAGGGCAATGAGGCTGCTGTTCTGGCTAAGAGGGGAGCTTCTGTACTACAAACAACTCAATCTGCTTTACGTTTCCGCAACAACAAGTCAACTGTCAGAAAAACCTTCAGGACTTCCCTTTTTCAGGACCTTTTTATCAAAAATAAAGATAAACCATAGATCGGACACATTCGTAAAATACCGGAACGGTCCAGAAAGTGATCTGTGGCAATTTTCTGTCTTATTACGGGACATGACTGCCTTTAAAAACACCTTCACTGCATCAGTGTCACATCGGACTCTCTTTGCCCTCTATGTAATTTTAAAGAGCATATGGACATGTAACACCTCCGCAAATGCCCAGCTCTACCTCAGACTTCAATTTGGGAGTGTTATTGGGTGGTGAGAGCTGCCCTGAGTATATAGATTTACTGATGTCACTTTTATTCTTGTTCTCTGTGATTTTCAGTTCTCTTATTACTTGCCATTGGAAAAAAAAAAAAAAACCAAAGTTCGTTGAAACAAATGTGAACCAATATGTTTTTCAATTTTTTCTCATTTTTATTTTTTATCATTATTATATAACTTGCGGCTGTAATTTGAGTTGATTTATTTCTTTTCTACTTCGTCCAGTATTTTTTAAGGTGAAAAATCCTAGAACGATCAAGAAAGAGCTTGATTTATACTGCGAAAATAGTGTACACACTTTTAAAGAAGGGGAGACTGGGGATGGTTTGAACTATTTTTGACAAATCGCTCTCTGTGACAACAGTATATCTGATGGTATACCATCAATCAGGGTTCCCCAACCCTATACCCGCGAAGGCATTGTGCCCGCCACTATAAGATGACGATAAAAATATATCGGTTTCTAAAAAAAATATTACTGTGTAAAAGATCTCTTTTTTAATAATTAGTTAGGGGAGAGTGTTGTACCTCAGGATACTTTTCATATTTTAATTTTTAGTGTCATATTTTAATTTTTAACGTTCAAATTTAAAATCTAAAAGTCACATTAAAATACTCCAACATATTTCTATGTAATATATTTTTTAAACATCAGACTGTTTGAAAATAAACAGGGTGGCGACAGAAACTGAAAAAAAGTTCCCTGACTTTTACCTGATTAGGTTCGTCAAATTTCCCTGATTTACGTTACCAATGATAATGGTTTCCTTTCTTTGCTCTGCTTGAAATCCATTGTATGTTTGTGTAAAATGCAGTATTTTAAACGTTTTAAGTTAGGTATCCGACTACGTTGAGAAAGCGATTTTCGACCAAAATTCACTTTTTCTCAAAATAGTTTTATTCAACAGCCCCATTCTTTAAGATTATGAAATATTTTGGTTTTATAACCTACGCGAATTAGAACTCACGTTATAAGCATTTGAATACTAAGTGTCTGCGGTATAACACGTGTTAAGTCTAATCTTTATTTACGTTTTTTGAAGAATGCAATTTTTTCTCGATAGTGGCTACGGAAAACATGATTTTGCAAATTCTATTCAGTATTCAAGCATGAAATTTGGCATGCCTGTCTTGTAAGTACTTGTGAGTGGAATAGACCACAGATTATGTAAATGATGAAATATTTTTTGATTTATAGCTTTTTTACCGAAAAAAGGTGACAAATTTTTGAGAAATTTCTGGATAAAGTCACGTAATTTGTCATAAACCTTAAAATTCTTGAAATATTTCTTAACCTGCGGTCTGTTTCATGTGTAATATTTATACGTGTGAAAAAATCTAAGCAAATTGTTTATAGCTAGTTAATTTTTATTAATACAGTGTTTCTCCTAACTGGTAATTTTCAGTTATTTTTGCCAAAAAATCACCCATTTAAAAAAAGTTATTGATATTATGGTTTATTTTTAAGCAAAATACATGTTTTAAGATCATTCTGCTTCTAAAAAAACATTAATATTATTTCATAATAGTGTTTAAAAAAAAAAAACTGCTCCAAACCTAGTCGGATACCTAAGTTATGCAAAGTTGTTGAACTAGAGATATAATTTTAAAAAGATGCTGTTTTTTTAATAAAATGTTAGAAAAAACATATCAAGTCAATTTTTTTGGAAAAAATCCTACAAAACAGTATATTATTTTTTTCTATTTGGAAAGTTAGATAAAATTTTTAAAAAATACCTTACTTTCAGTAACCACTTAGCATAAGAATTTTAAGTAACTATTAAAATCACTTTTAGAAACATATGTGTATTTAAGATTGAACTAACTGAAATTATTTGGAACTAAATTTTCACAGTATAATAATTGTTGCAAGAAAAACAAGTAATAGTGAAATAATAGAAATAATGTAGTTATTCTTATATAACTAATTGACATATTTATGCAAAACAGATGAAACCTTTTGATCTATTCATAGGGAGCCTATTTTCTAATCAAGAAAATAGGTTTTAATGAATGATTACAGCATTTTAACAATAAAAATATAAAGATATTTACTTAAGTGCACAAGTTAACTCTATTTCAAATGATTTCAGTATGTATCGAAAAAAATCTTAGGTTGCTTTTGTAACAAATAGCTTTGAAATGCAAGGGGGAAAAAACAATCGGTAAATTTCAAAATATATAAAAGAATACAACTTGGTTTTAAAATAAAAGAATCAGTTAAGCCTGAAAAAAAGAAAACCTTTCTAATCTGTTGTGACAGCAAATAGTATAACGGCAAAAAACAAAGTTTTTTTGATTCAAAGTTCAATTTTAACAATTACATAAAAAATGCGAAGAAGTAATAACTTTCAAGCTTTTATCAGTATCAATTCAAAAAACAAAGATTTCTTCTTGAAATCTTGATTACAATATGCTTATTACTTCGAGACAATGGAATAAAGGCAAAGGAGCTAAGGCATTAATGATGGTTTTCTCTTTGCCTGTAGGGTTGTGTATTTTACGTAGTATTTAAAGGCGTGAAAGCAAACTTCAAGTTAGGTAAAATAAACAACTTTACAGACACAGAAGCAATTTTAGGAAGTTCATCCTGTGGTTAATAAGTAAGATGCAATACTTTGATGTTGAGGAAAAAAGATGCACAAATATGCGGCAGTGTATAATTGCACCTCATTAATTTTAACTTTTTTTTTTGAACAGATAATTGGCGGAAAATGCATAGAGAATTAGGGTACTTAATTTTGCAAAGCAAAAAAAAAAATTTTTTTTCTTCATAAAATCAATTTTCCCTGATTTTTTGTTATTTTTTTCGAAATTTCCTGATATTTCGCTGATTTTTCCCTGATCTGTCGCCACCCTGATAAAATATAGCCAGCCACTTAATGTAATAGTTTCAAGCTGTTCCAAGGTAAAACATCCTGTTGAACTTTGGGCACATCCTGTTGTACCATGGGAAAGTCTTCATGGTTCAGGAAACAACCATATACAGGGTGTCCTGAAAAAGACTGACTGTTTTAAAAAATTTATAACAGTAGAACGGTTAATGATAGAAAGCAAATTCTTGTAGAAAAATCATGTGGGGGGGGGAGCTAAATTTTTTCCCTCAGAGTTCCAGATTTTAGTTCCAAAATGTTTCAATAGATGGCGCTGCACATAGTAAACCGGTAAGACGGAAAAGAAAAATTGAAATTTACCAATTTTTCCTCTGATTGCGACATGGGATTACAGCCGACAAGTGTTTGAAAATATTGTTTTGTTCTTTTGTTTGTTATTTTCGAAAAATTATGATGTAATTTTCTATCTTTTTTTTTAATTTACCGGCTTACTATCTGCAGCACCATCTATTGGCAAACCTTTCAACTAAAATTTGTAACTCAGTGGGGTAAAATTTACAGCCCACCAAATGAATTTTCTGCAAGAATTGCTTTTTTATCATTTACCGTTCGCCTGTTATAAAATTTTGAAAACAGTCAGTCTTTTTCAGGACACCCTGTACTTGAACCAATTTTGCACCAAAAAAAAAAAAAAAAAAAAAAAACTCTTCGATGGTAATGAACTAAATCACAAATAATGAATTATGAATAATGAATTATATATATATATATATATATACATATTAAATGTGTTTAAAATGCTACATCAGATTAGAAAGTTTTCCCATGTTCCAAAACATATCTTAATTATTAAGAACCATGCATATGTTGTGCCTTGGAACGTGTCCTAAGCAATATGTTTGGCTGTCTCAAGGTACAATCACCACGCGGTTAAAAACAAAATGGTGGTCAACCTAGATGCACTATCATTATTTTCTCATAACCAAAATAGTTAAAGTACTTCTCTTTTATAACAAAATAAAATTCAGTTAATTAGTTTTCAAATACAAAGACAGAAAATGAAATAAAAATAAAGAAAATATTTACTTTGGAGCAATGAAATTTTCTTTCTCTTACAAAATAGTCAATTTTACTCATTTGATGCTGATTGTTACTATGGTACCATTTAGTGGTGAAGGATACTTTTTGAGGTTACAAAAACGTGGCTGCTAAAAATAGATTCTTAGAAATTAGGGTCAAAAGGTACAAACGTCCCAAGATACAACACTCTCCGGTACACAAGGGTAAAATGGTGTCCAATAACAACAACAGCACAAATCGAAATGTGGCCAATCTCTTAGTTCTGGAATATAATTGAGATAATTCATGGCAAAAATCTTTTCTTATGAAAAGAGCATCTCATTTCTCTTTTTACCTCAACTTACCCTATTAACAGAAAGTGCATATCATGATTCTAAAATAAAATACAACAATTTAAAAAGCAGTGCTTTATTACACTTCAGATAAAACTCTGATTTAGCAGCATATTACAGATTGCAGCTTATTTTTATCACAGGCACTGTCAGTACACATGATAACACGAGAGCATACTTTTCTAAAAAAATAAACATTATAATCTACAACATTAAAACTGAACAATTATTACCGTATATACTCGCTTTAAGTCAAGCAAATAAGAACAAAAATCAAGTGAAAAGAGAGCATTTGACTCAGGGGCGCCGCGAAATTAACCCATAACAGGGGACGTGGGGGCTGAGGTTTCAGAGAACTTTAAAGTTTTTTGCGCAATTGAGTTACAATACTTTTATTTCCCTTAGATGCTCTTTGAACTTTTATTTGTACAAAATAAATAAATAAATAATTTTGAATTTTAAACTGAAATATACCTTTTCCGAACAAATTTTGCTGGAACTTTGAGATTTTTTGAGAAAAATCATATGCTGCAGTAAATACTTTTTACTTGCAATAAAACAAATCTATTATTTATTAATACTTTAATTTCAGCTATTTACTATGTACAGAAAACTTTAATGCCAGAAAATTGAATATAGCACATAACTGAAACATTTTGGCAGCACCTTAACTATTAGTACAACATGCCATATTTCAAGGTATAATTCAGTCCTCATCGTTTCTAGAACATTATTGTGTAACTTTTGCGAACATTTTAAAGAACTCTCAACTGTAACTAGAATAGCTTGCATTGCTTTGGCATAACCTGGATCACATAAATGAATCCATCTCCATGGTCTTGAAGGGGAGGTGAGGTCTCACAGACCGCTATCGAAGAATGTGACGAAATTTCAACCAGATGCACATGCCAAATGATTAAGAAGAGGGAGATGATAAGCGAGGTCTCAAAACAAAAAGCTATTGGGGAAAAACAATTTAATTGGACTAAGTATGTATTAGAGGTGGTGGGTTGATCAGTCTGTGAAACCGCACATAACCTTGTTACGGGTAAAATGTTTGAGAGAGAGAAATTTCTCAGTTTACCAAATGATAAAATACGAGCATGCACATATAGCTAAACATTAGAAGAGATATTCGGCAATAAAAAAAAAGCAATATTGTCTCAAAATCTGCCGAATTGTGGGACAAAATTACTCAAAAAGGGAACTTTTGGGAGGTCACTCACTTCCTGTGACCTCCGATCGGGAAGCACCCTAATTTGACTTACAGGTGGGGCAATATTTTTGAATTTTTTTTATGGAAAGTATTTAAAAAAATATTTGAAAACCTGCAGTTTTTTTGATTTCAGACCAATCTTTTTAAGTAACACTAAGTGTATAAATGCTGATCTTTTTTATGTAAAATTTTATATTGCTCCATCTTTAGTTGAAAAGCAGCAATACGAAAAAGTGAAGGTAACATCAAAATGAAGATTTGAGAGTTTTCCATAGTCATAGTATAGTTGAAAATAAGAGTTTGTTTAAAGAAAATGAATATAATAAGACAAACACTAATTGTAAAACAAAGTTATACAGAAAATTATTCAGAATAAAAGAAATAATGAATGGAAATCATAATCATATGAATAAGAGCCCTTTACAAAAATTGCGATCACAAAAAGAAAACCATTTCTTACACGAGCAGGAAGATCTTATATTTCTTTTCCTTTTTTATAAAATGTTTGTTCAAAAAAAAAAGGGAAAACATTCCTGATTTTTCTTGAAAATTCAGGGATTGACCATACATGGTTCTACTTTTTCTTTGAAACTATGGATATTGACTTATATATATGCGAGTACATGCGGTAATTTAAGATTGCACATTGTCCACAGTTACAATTAAAAAAATTTGTTCAAAAATTGCATAGATTTTTAATTATACATTTGAAATATATATATGTGCTCTATTACTAAAAATCCACGAGTATATACAGCAAAAAATACATTACTGACTTTAAACACTCAAATCAAACACAAAAAGACAACAACTACATGCAAATTGTATAAGCAGATTTTCTAACATTTATGTTGCCTCCGGATATTACAGGCGAAGCATTCAGTAAGTTAAAGTATAACATATATCTTTTTAAATATCTCACTGCAAATGAAATAATTTATTAAAATACACAAAGAGATAGAATTTGCAAGAAGCAGTATACAATTTATTCCTCTTCACCAAAACATATTAATAAAAGTTGCTAAAAGCTTAAATAATAAACAATATTTTAAAATACCATTATGCAATTTAAAAAGAAATATTAAAATTCCTTCACATATTTTGAGCACATTGCAGAATTTTATTGAAAATTAACGAGTAACTAAAGTGTTCAATAGCTATCAAACAAAGTTTAATGACAACCCATTCCCTTCTTAATTTCTTTATACAGTTGCTTATCACTACAAAGTGACACCAGGTTCTCCAGAATCCTAAATGCACCAAAAAGGGTTTAAGTTCTAATTAAAATTAATCAAAGACAATCTGGACCAGTTGTAGCAATAGCTCAGTTAGCAAAAAATGTTAAAAGGTCAGACAATACTTGTGAAAAAATAAATCAAATTACAAAACACCTTCTTTTTTTTTGAGTATGATATACTTATTTGTCATAAGGTGGTACAGGTGTTTGTATACATATTCGTAGAAAATTGCCGCTTATGTAGTCAACCATGGGGTAACATGTTCTCTGAGCTCATTATTGCTGTTGTGCAACAGTCCACCTAGGAATGCCGAAATAAATGAAAGTTGCTGTGAGCGAGGTGGGGGCAAACCCCAGAGGGTGTTCAAAAACGTCCCAGCCAAAGCCCTGTAAGAGCCCTCATGGATAACTACACAGGCAGAAACTTTGTATGAATATGTATACAAAAACCGGTACCAAGCTGTGATAAATGCTTGGAAAATCACCGGAGCAATGTCAAAAAATTGCGTAAGGGTGGTAGATTTTTGTGCAATAAATTTCTTTGCTCTATCTGTACTCGTTATTTTCTTATTTCAAAGTGGACCTTACTTCAAAAACACACCTCGTACTTAGAAATAAATTGCAAAAGTTGATCTCAATATTTGCGGATGTACAGGGTGGCCGTAATTAAATGACCTTACTTTAAAGTTATCTAGCGACGAAAAAATTGCTCCAAAATTAACACAATTTTGTGTAGGGCAAAGTTAAAAAGTGGGAATTTTTACAGAATTGCTGACAGTCACCTTCATGTTATGATAATATAATAAAAGTAGAAGAAATAGCTTTAAAAATAAAGGTAAACGAGAAAAAGATTTGAGGTTAAATATATTGCATTTTGATCCCACATACATAAAAAATTTGTTCAGACCATGGCAAAAAAAGGGAAGGGGAGAAACCAACTTTAGAGTGACGTTTGTAAAGAATCGATTGAAGGCTACTGTGACCCACTCATTATTTTCATTACTTTTTTATAAGGTGACTGAATTTCAAATTCAGGACTTTCATAACCTATAGGCACATTCAGGAATGATCAGGAAAGAATAATGAAACTTCTTAAGTCCAGATATTTCTGCTCCATGCCTTGTCTTTTTAACAAGAATCTCATACTTTTCACATGATGGCGGTAGATTTTTCACATGATGTGTGTAAACTTTCTGACTTGAAAACTCCTGGTTCTTGCTGTCATGTATGGCATAGGCTTTAAGCCACTGAACTCAATCCCCACTCTCATTAAAAAAACCAATGATCAGCATGAAAAATTGCAAGGAACTGTCAGAAACAAAATAAAAGAGGTGGTGTCAATGAAGAATCACTTGAAATGTTTCCTTGATAAGTAAGACTTGTTTGGTACAAATTTCTTTCAATGAAGAAAACAGATTCTGTATTAATGGCCTGATCCACTTCAAGGAATAAAAAGAGCAAGATTTGTCAAGGGATAAAAGAGCAGTGCCTAATAGTAATGGCAAAAACATAAATAAGAGTCATCATTATGATCTTATAAGTTTTGCCATGCTAGGCTGAGTATTGCTGCATAAATGAGACACCTTATAAGTAAGCAACTCAAAAAGTAAGCTCCTTCAAATAATAAAGAAGAAATTGGTTGATAAATTGATTATTTGAGCTAAAACTAATTTTTAAAAAAAGCACTATTTGTTCATGAATGAAATCTATACTTTTATATGGCACATTTCTATAATGTATAAGTTATCATGTAAAGCATAATAATTAATTTCAAATCCTTTTGCCAAATAAAAATGGCATAGTATAGCCTATTAAGGATCTTGCGCCAAAAATCAGTAGAACCAAATAAAAACTTTGTATTGAGCATTTGTGCTTCTCACAAGTTTTTTAAAACTGTAGATTGTGACGATATTTTTTTCCAGTTCAAAAATTTCTGCTTTTGTCTAAATGATACTGAACTTGGAGAGAAAATTTTAGATTCAGAGTTTAAAGCCTTTATTTCTTCTACAGAACACCACACACCTATTAGAGAAAAAGTGATTACATTATTAGTTGTTGCATATGTGTGTGCATACAGAAATGTTAAAAAAAAAGCTCAGACTTTCATTCAGAAATTAAACAGATAAATATACCATTACATAATCATTAATCAATAGTATTTGTTTTATGTGCACAGTGAAGCCCAGCAGAATGGAGAGTGGGGGAGGGAGGGGGGATGGCACAGACTGCAGCCTCAAACATTTTAGGAGGATTAATTTCAGATTGATTTGGTCTTCATTTTGGGGGGTTCTTTTTCTTCCAGGATGTTCCGTAACATTTGAAGCAGCTTTCCCTCACCCTTGGAGATGGGCATCCATGATGATTACCATGATGATGATCTGTGTACCATCGGTCTGTGTACCCTAATGATGATGATACACAGAGCTGCCAACTGCTATGAGAAAATCATAGTTTTTACGAACTACAGCTGTGAACTACAACGCTACCAAAAAAATGTCCAAAACTTACAAATTTCTTTTTTTTTTTCGTAATCCCAAGAAAAATTTTAATCATTACAGATAATATCCAAATTTTTTGTACTATAAGCAAAGCTTTAGCCGACATCATGAACTGTGAGCCAACCAACCGGACCGAAACTGTAACGGTATGTTATGAATGTTTTAAGATTTGTTGTTATGTCGTGTTTGTAAATTGTCTAATACATGTTAAGAGCTATCTATAGTAGTACATCCTCGCCTCAGAAATGCACGCGAATAATACATGGTGGCAGCGGTAAATTATAAATAACCATTTAAGTGTTCCCGAACATTTTCTGTTGCGAAAAAAATTGTTGAACAAATCTGAAAACGGAAGTATTGCTATGGCAATTATCCAGATAGCTGCATCAAAACAGTCTACGTTCTCGACACCTGAAAATTGGTCTAAATGGAAAATCTGATTTGAAAGGTACAGGATTGCTTCTGGTTTATCGACCAAATCCAGAAATGAACAGGTAAATTCTTTAATTTACATTATGGGAGAACAGTCAGAAGATATATTTAATTTTTTCGGTTTGTCCGATACAGAGCAAGCTGAATTTGATACTGTATTGGAAAGGTTCAATGATCATTTTGTTGTTAAGAAAAACACTATTTTTGAAAGAGCACAATTCAATAAGAGTACAGCTTGAAGGGGAATCAGTCAATACATTCATAACTGCTTTATATGCATTAGCAGAACACTGAATATGGTATGTTGCATGATGAACTTATTTGTGACCATATTGTCGTGGGAATACGCGACAAAGGATTGAGTGAAAAGTTACAATTAGATGCTGATCTTACTTACCAAAGTAATTGAAAAAGTTAGACTTAGTGAAGTTGTTAAAGAACAACAAGAGAAGTTGAGCAGTAACAAAAATGCATAAGTTAATGCTATTTCGCAAAATAAGAATCAGCGGTTTTAAAAATAAATTTTCGTGAAAAGTAAACAAAGTGCAGCACCTTATGCAAATAAGAAATTTAATGAAAAAAGTTCACGATTTTCTAACAGATGCAAGTGGTGTGGAAGACAGAAACATGATAAAAGGGTGTGTCCTGCTAGGGATGCCAAATGCCGGAAATGTTCTAAAATAAGACATTACGCAAATGTTTGCCTCACAAAAAACCAGAAAGGGTTTTCTGAAGAGGCTTTTTTAGGGGTAATACAGCCTGAAAATGAGAAAGAACAACAGAGACATTAAATTTAAAATTGACAGTGGAGCTGATCATACTGTTTTGCCAACAGATGTGTTTCAGGGTAAGTTTAAAAATATTAAATTGAGGCCACGCAACAAAATTCTATGTGGTCCTGATAAAAATGCATTGAAGGCAGTCAGAAAATTCAAGGCTAATGTAAGGTTCAAAGAAAAGTGTTGTGAAGAAGAATAGTTATGTTATTGATAATCTGCAAACTTGTCTTCTTGGTAAACCTGCATTATTATCTCGTGTTCTTGGTTCGAATTTGAATTCCATATCCAAGATTTCTGCAATGAATCCTAAAGTTGCATTTCCAGAACTTTTAAAAGGGCTTGGGGTAATGAAAGAATGCCATGTTATTCAACTGAAGCCAGGTTCAACTCCTCTAGCCATTACTTCTCCTAGACATGCCCCAATTCCTCTTTTAAAGAAAACTGATGCTGAATTGAAGAGAATGGTAGAGCAAGAAGTCATTATTCTAGTTACAAAACCAGCTGAGTGGTGTTCTCCAGTGGTGATTGTGCCGAAAAGCGATGGCAATGTAAGAGTTTATGTAGATCTGAGTGAGCTTAACAAAAATGTCAGGTGTGAGTTACATCCTCTTCCTAAAACTGAATATACACTCTATAACAAAAAAATCGACGCACCAAGAAGGAGTGGTCCGATTGAGACGAAAATTGGTGGATACGAAGACAATGCACAGAATAGTAAATGAATAAATTCTCAGAATGATCGCATATTTTATGTCGGAGTTACAGTAACAAGTTCAATATGGTGTTGACCTGCCTCTAGCCTGGATACAAGCTGAATCAAGGCATGGCAAAGATGGATTAAGCTCCTGGAGGGTGTCCTGCGGTATATCCTGCCAAATTTGCTCCAATTGTTGAACAAGGTTATCAACATTCCTTGCCAGATGCAATCGCCATCCCATCATATCCCAGACATGCTTGATGGGAGAGAGATCTGGCTATCTGGCAGGCCACGGAGGAGTTTAAGAAGCTTGCAGACAGTTCATAGCAACACGTGCCGTATGTTATCTGGCATTGTCCTGCTGAAAACAAACCTAGGGTACCTCAAAAGGAACGGCAGCAAAACAGGTCTTAAGATATCAACGTACCGCTGTGAAGTAAGTGTACTTTTAATTATGAAAAAAAGGGTCCAGCTATCAAAGGAAATGGCACCCCAGACCATAATGCCTTGTTGAGGGCCAGTGTGGCTTGCAAAAGTGAAACCAGGATCCCCCCCCTATACCCTGGGTGTCTCCAAACACGTCTTTGATGATTGTCATGGCACAGTTGGAAGCGGGATTCGTCGCTGAAGACTATACGTCCCCAGTCGGCACCATTCCAACCTGATCGAGCCCAGTGGCGGATCCAGCCGATTGTTTTGGGAGGGGCCATCCGAAATTTTTGAACAAACTCCCCAGGGCCGAATTTAGCTCCATGCCGCCTCTAGGCAAATTTGAAATCGGCCGCCCCTCCCCCCCCCCTAAAGAAGAAAAATATCCTTGACTCAAAAAAACGTAAAAAAGTGTTCCCCAGATTCAAACTGTCAAACTTATGAAGAAATGATGGCGTTTCACATTCTGAGGCGCCCCGATGAAATGATCACAGTGATCTCCCAAGAACATTTTTATTCGGCAAATTTTGCTGACGATTCGGCAAATACCATGATTGAAAAACATTTGACTTTCATAAGATGTGTGAAAGTAATCATTAATAAATTACAAGAAAAAATTGTCTCTGTGGAAAATGAAAGAATGCTAATATTTTACTTTCAAGAAATTTACACTCAAAAAATGTGTATTCTAATAGCAAATTTGCCGCCCCTGAAAAGTTTGCCGCCCTAGGAAACTGCCTACTCTGTCTATTAGGAAATTAGGCCCTGATAACTCCCCAGAAATTTTACTAAAATGAAGTTTTAAAAACTTAATTTTCGGGGTATCGAAACATTAGGTGAGGAGGTGGATTTAGAAATCTCCCTCAAAAAAGTTTCAAAATTTAAATTTCCGAGCAATTTTTGAAAATTAGGAAACTAAAAACGCATTTTGTCTATTTTTGATGATGTACGGAGAAAGGTCAGGTTTCGGGCGCTGGCCCCAAAATACTTTTTGAAAATAAAGCTTAGAAACCAAAATATTCTGTTATTATACATTGAGAAGTTAGAAGAGAAGGGGTTCTCTTCTAGCTCTTCAGCTGTCCAGCCTAAAAATACACCTTTAGGTAACGTTTGCTTACATTAAAGGAAATGTGAAGGTGCTTAGAATCCTTCCTTCCGGGAAGTATTTTGCCTTTGAGGCTCCAAAAATTCGATTTTTAACTATATTTATACATATTTTAGAAAAGGATGGAAGATTCGTGAGCTCTTCTAAAAACCTCCTTTTAAAACTATCATCACGATATAAAATAGGGAGAGAGGGGGTCCTATCAAAACTCGTTTGTAATTAAAGTCCCAAAAAAAATCATTTAAGTTCCTTTTAAGCAAGTTAACTGATAAGGGCTGGATAAGCTAGTTTCAATTGACCTTTTTTCCAAATAAAAGACTTAAAATGCAATTTTTTGCTACATATCAAGGCATTTGTGAAAGGGCATGGGAAAAGGGGTTCTCCTCCTAGTTTCGAAATTAAAGCCATAAAAACGAAAATTTAGGCTCTCTTTGGTCTTGTGAACAATAGGTAAACTCTGATAACAGAAGCATTTAGAGATGGTCCAAGTATCTGTAGTTAGAATCAAAAAATGATGTAAAAGATGAAGAATAGTTTTGGAAATAAAAGTTTTGTTTTGAGGATAGGAATATAGTTTATTTCCCAATTAAGACCTATACTTCTTTTTCAGTAAAATACATGAGTTAAATTTTGTTATATATATTCTCATAATATTTTTTTTCTTTTTTTTCCTTAAAAAAATTCTTACAAACACAAGGCTTTGGGAGGGGCCATGGCCCCCATGGCCCCCCTCTAGATCCGCCCCTGATCGAGCCATGCACCACTATAATCTGGCTTGGCAGTGTGTAGGTGTCAGTGGCAGGTGGCGTAACGGATGGTCATGATGGACACTGGGGTTTGGGTTGAACGTCTGGTGCTTCATAGAGATGAAGAAAGTGCTGTGACAGCAGATTGGACAATCACTCTGTCATCACGATCTGTTGTGACCCTAGGTCGACCGTCACCATCCTGACGCTGAACTCGGCCATTTTCCACAGATCCTTGCCAGCATCTTCGAATCGCCTCATTGCTTCGACTCAAATGACAAACGATTCTCTGATTATAAACTGTGACAGTTGCTTGTAATGAGCACGAACCATGCCGCAAGACATTTTTAAGTTGTTGAAAGGTAATCTGAATTTCAATCAAACCGAAAGTTTTAACAATTGTTGAAGAACTGCTCCTTATAAACATCTGCTGAATGTGCAGTTTCGATGTGCTGAAGATCAAACTATTCATTCATTGGACGCCAAATTTTAATCATTTGCATATCTGGTCAAAACACTCATGCATACAAAATTTCAAAGCAATCGGATGATTGCTTCTTGGTCCGTCAATTTTTTGGTATAGAGTGTACTTTGAATCTTTTAAATGGTGCAAAAGTATTTTCAAAATTGGATGCTAATTCAGGATTTTGTCGAATTCCATTGGACAAAAAAATCATCATATCTTACCACATTTATCACTCCATTTGGTGGATTTAGATTCCAAAGATTACCTTTCGGAATTTCCTCAGCTCCAGAGCATTTCCAGAGAAGAATGTCTGAAATTTTATTAGACATTCCAGGAACAGTTTGCCACATGGATGATATTTTGGTATGGGGATCTACTCAAAAAGAACAGACCAGAGACTCACAGAAGTCTGCAGAAGACTCAAAGATTCCGGCATGACATTAAATCCAAAAAAAGTATGTTCTTGCAGAGTTCCGTTATATTTTTAGGCCACATAATAGATGAAAAAGGAATCCATCCTGATGTGGAAAAGATTGCTGCAATAGAAAATCTTAAAGTGCCAACCAATAAAACAGAACTGAAGCAATTACTTATTAGCATGGCTAATTATTTAGCTAAATTTGTTCCTCATTACTCGGATATACTTTCTCCTCTGTATTCTCTGCTAAGCAACAAAGTAAGTTTTGTATGGGGATCGCCACAAGAAGAAGCTTTTCAAAAACTGAAGCACATATTGTCATCTGATCCAGTTCTACAGGTTTTTGATCCAGCAAAAGAAACTACAGTTACCACAGATGCTTCCTCATTTGGCTTAGGAGCTACAATTTGCCAGAAACAAGCAGATGGAAGAAAATCAGTAATTGCCTATGCATCTAGAACATTGACTCCAAAGGAAAGCCATTAAGCTCAAATTGAAAAAGAAGCATTAGCTATTGTTTGTGGATGTGAGAAATTTCAGGACTATCTAACAGGTATACATTTTAGGCTAGAAACTGATCATAAACCACTTATTCTGATATTTTCCAAGAAAAATTTAGATGACTTATGTCCCCGATTACAGCGAATCAAATTTAGGATGATGAAATTTTCCTATAATATTGTACATATTCCAGGAAAAGAACTATACGCTGCAGACGCATTGTCAAGAAACCCTCTAACAGGTCCACATAAAAGAGGAATTGGAAGAAGAAACCAAGGCTTACATCCAGATGGTAATGGGTTGCCTTCCGGCATCTTCTGGAAAATTACAAGAGCTGAGTGAAGCATAACATAAGGATCCAGCTCAAAGAACATACACCAAAGGGATAGCCACAGAGAAAAAAAGAAGTGGAGATATTCTGTGCACATTACTGGCATAATCGTTATGAAATTTCAATTCAAGATGGACTGCTGATGAGAGGCTGCAGAATTATCATTCCAAAGTCACATCAAGGCGAAGTGCTGAATAGAATTCATGAAGGCCACTTAGGCGTATCTAAATGCAGAGCTTGAGCTAGATGCTCTGTGTACTGGCCAGGAATAAATAAAGAAATTGAAGAAAAAATAAAGAATTGCACTGCTTGTATTCAAGAATCAAGTAATCGCCATCATCCAACTATCCACCCATCGCCATAACTCCAACTCCATTTCCAGAGAGACCATGGGAAGCTGTGGGTCTATATCTGTTTAAATACAAGGATGCATGGTATCTGCTAATTTCAGATTGCTACTCAAGGTATCCTGAGATTGCCAGGCTTGACCGAATGACCTCTGCTGAAATTATAAATCACTGCAAGTCAATATTTTCATGCCATGGAATCCCAGATATTGTCCGTTCTCACAATGGCCCACAGTTTGATCCAGTAAAGACCTTGGAATTTAAGAACTTTGCACAAAGTTATGAATTTACTCACATTTCAAGTAGTCCTAGGATTCTGCGAAGTAATGGGCTAATAGAAGCGGCAGTGAAAACTGTCAAAGCTCACTTAAAGAAATCAAAGGATCCCTACTTTGCATTAATGTCCTATCAATCAACTTCGCTCGAGAATGGCTTTAGTCCTTCAGAATTACTAATGGGCAGAAGAATCAATACTACTCTTCCTCTTGCAAAAATTCAGTTACAGTCAAAGCCAGTGAACAAGAAAGTTCTTGAATCAACAGAAGAGATTCAGATAGAAAGCCAGAAGAATTATGATCAACATCACAGGGTTTGAGATTTGGATGAATTAGTCAAAGGTCAAAGTGTGTGGATTTCTAATAGAAGAGTAACAGGAAAGGTATTACAGAAAACCCCACACCCAAGACCATATTTCATTCAGTCTGGTTAAAAAAAAAAACCTATAGAAGGAACAGAAAAAATACTTGATTCCTACAACAGTTTTCCAGCCTGAACCTGAGCCAGAGGACGACTTTGATGGTACCAAAAACCAACACCCCTCTATTGATGTGGATACAGAATATGCACCTGTGATTCCAGCATCATCCCAGGCTCCAAAATCTCACCCTACGGGAACTAGCTCCTCCACAAATGTATATCCTGGTGTGTAAGTCACTAGAAGAAATAGAACTGTTTGACCCCCTGAAAAACTGGATCTTTAAATGTAAAGAAGGGAGATGTGCTATAAGCAAAGCCTTTGCCGATGTTATAAACTGTGAGCCAACCAACCAGACCGAAACTGTAACTGTATGTTATGAATGTTCTAAGATTTGTAGTTATGTCTTGTGTTTGTAAATCGTCTAATAAATGTTAAGAGCTATCTAAAGTAGTACTTCCTCACCACTAAAATGCACGCGAATAATATGTTATTTTTTAATCATTTTCAAAAAAATTGCTTTTGTGTTAACTAATGTTCAAAATTTTTGTTTTAAGATAAACAAAATGAATTTATCCCAATAAATGATAAATAATAAGAAATTAAATATTTTTTTCAAAATAAACTGTTACTTGTCCCATTGTAAATTTATGGTAAAACCACGAAAGTAACCTCTCCATTGATTATACCCCCCTCCCCCCATTTTCACCGAAAGTAAGATCATTTTGTACAATCCCCAATATACCCCACCACCTCGTATTTTTTTCTGATCTTCATTTGCCACTCCCTCAAAAAAACACTGAACATTTTCAGCTCTGCTTGTTAGAACATTTTTATGATTTTAGTCTTTCTCTCCATGTGCTGTTTTTTTTTCTAAAAATAAAAATAAAAAATAACAGATAATATCATTGAAAGGAAGGGGGGAAAAAGAGAAGAAAAGAAAATCATGCAAACAAAAAAAGTGGAAATTGCTGGTTTTAGCGGTTTATTCCTTTTACTTTGTCTAGACGTACAGTAGAGCGCCGATTATCCGAACTCCAATTAACCGAACTTCCAATTATCCGAACCGTGTTTTTCGCCTTTTAAAATTTTTTAACCGAACTTCCAATTATCCGAACCGTGTTTTTCGCCTTTTAAAATTTTTTTCCGAACTTTATGCGAACGGCATATTTTTCATCCAAAACCTAATTTTTTTTTTCTGACCCTTCCAACCAAGCTTTCAATTACGTACGTACTCTTTTTTTCACCCTGTTATCAATCTTTTTTCTTTTCTTTCTTGGCATACAAATTTTAATCCGGAAACTGCAAGGTATTTTTGGGGAGTTTTGTTAGTGGGAAGAGAGAACACAAAAGGTTTGAAGAAAGGGGTTGAGAAACCAAGGTCAAAGCACAAAATTCCTGTTTGCATTCTTCTCCCCCCACCCTCGCTGTGGACACGTGGGGAAAAACTGGTTTGTGTGACGTATCTACGTTGACAAAGTGAGTTGCTCAGAATCATGTGCTCTGCTTTTTTTAGAGTTTGTTATCGTCGATATCGGTTGCTAGCCGCTGTTAATTCTTGTTGTTAATAGAGTTGTTAGTGGTTGTTACTAAAGGTTTCTTGATAGCGGTTGTTGATTGCACCAGCGATCTAGCTCATTTCTTTTTCTGCAACGAAGGTGAAAAGATGTCTGGAAAGCGAAAAAGAGTTGTTCTTTCGCTAGGAGAAAAAGGAAAGATATTGAAGAGGCTGAAAAATAATGAAGCCGCTTCAAAATTAGCAGCGGAGTTTGGTGTAGGAAAGTCTACAATATCAGATATAAAAAAGAATGAAGAATCAATTATGAAGTATTTAACGGGACTTGAAAGTGAGCAAGGAAGCTTAGATAGAAAATCGATGAAAAAGTCCTTTGATGATAAAGTAGATAAAGCTTTGCACATGTGGTTTTTGCAGAAACGCTCATCTGGTCATCCCATTTCTGGACCCTTATAATGTGAGAAGCACTATTTTTCAACGAAAAGTTGAATGGAGAAAATACTAATACATTTCAAGCAAGCTCTGGGTGGCTTAGAATTTTTAAGCTATGGCATGGTATACGCGAAATCGGATTGCATGGTGAAAAATTATCTGCATCTACAGAGTCTGCTACGAAATTCGTAAAAGAATTTATTGAATTTGTAAACTCAGAAAAATATGAAGAAGAATTTATTTACAATGCAGATGAGACCGGCCTGTTTTGGAGATCTTTACCCCGAAAAACATTAGCATCTGGGTTCGAAAAAAGTGCTTCTGGAACTAAATTAAACAAAGAAAGAATCACAGTTCTTAATTGCGCAAATGCAACCGGTAACCATCGAATACCATTGTTCGTGATAGGACATTCAAAGAAGCCTCGATGTTTTAATAATTGGAAAAATCTGCCAGTAATTTACACTTCTCAAAGGAAGGCTTGGATGACATCAGAAGGTTTCATTGATTGGTATGATCACACATTCATTCCTAAAGTTAAGACACATCAAGAAGATATGAAGAAAGAGGGCAGAGTACTCCTACTTCTTGATCAGGGTTCATACTCAACTTGGAAAATCAAAAGTAAGGAGTTTTTAAGGAGTTTTGCAGGAGTTCATTTTATTTTTTAAGGACTAGTTACCTGTTTAAAGAGGTATTTTTAAAAACTTATTTCAGAAAAAATATGTACAACTCTAATATTATTTATTATTGTTTTCATACAAAACATTGAATGCACAAACATATTAAAATTATAGTAAAATATGCATTTACTGCATTCTCTTTGACGTGAGCCGCCTCGGTATCAAATTCAAATGCAAGGGGGGGGGGGGGGTACTAAAAGAATTTATAGAAGCAAAAAAAAAAAATCTTTAGAATGGTACTTTAACAAATCTACAAGATGTTATTTTACAAATAACTATCTACATAATCGTCATAAATTTGGAAAAAAAAATTCGGATGTGGGGAAGAATTTGTCTAATGAAAAAATCAGATTTCCGGTATTAGCAGACGAATAAATAGCGGAATTTTGGTAAAATTAGGTACAACGTAATCACTCCTATCAGATTGGCAATAGAAAAACATCTTTAAGGCCATGTAGAATAAAAAAATAAGGAGTTTGTAAGGAGATAATAGCAAAAGTCAGGAGTTTTAAGGGCCCTTATTTTCTTTTCTTAAAAAGCAGGAGTTTATAAGGAGTTTGTAAGGAGCGTACGAACCCTGTTGATAATGCACCTTCACATCCGTGTGCAGATACCCTTGAACGGGAAAATGGGAAGTTCCGAGTAAAGTTTTTGCCACCTAATGTTACATCACTGATGCAACCCATGGATCAGAGTGTAATAGAGACATTTAAGCGCTTTTATAGAAAGCAAATGTTGAGAAAGATGCTTCTATCAGAAGACACTGAAGAGCCAGATTCCCAGAATGCCAAAAACATTAATTTAAAAGATTGTTGCATTATGGCTGCCGATTCCTGGAAGCTTGTAAAATCATCAACGTTAAAAAATGCCTGGAATAAAATTTTAAACAGGGAAAAAAGTGATACTGGAGCACAAGCATCTGATAAGGAAAATGAGGAGTGTAAAACTATTAAAGAGATGGGAAGAATCCTAAATTATGAGGAAAAAGAAATTAATGAGTGGCTAAATTGTGACATGCAAGACCCTGGATATCAGATTTTAAATGACAATGAGATTGTGGCTGAGATTGAAGGCGAAAATGA
This sequence comes from Uloborus diversus, assembly GCF_026930045.1. Taxonomy (NCBI): domain Eukaryota; kingdom Metazoa; phylum Arthropoda; class Arachnida; order Araneae; family Uloboridae; genus Uloborus; species Uloborus diversus. The sequence continues at coordinate 80,009,284 of NC_072740.1, forward strand.
AGAAAATAAAAATGAAATTGAAAATGAATGCTCTGAAAATGACCCAGGTCCATCACATAGCGAAGCCTTTGAATGCTTGGAAAAAGCTATGAAATGGCTCGAAAGGCAGAAAGACGCTGATCTTATTCAAGCAATGCATTTAAGAAGCATTAGAGATATGGCAGCATTGAAAAGAATGTCTTCTTTGAAGCAAGAAAAAATCAAAAGCTTTTTTACTTAAATTATAATCTTTTTTAAAAAAAAGACAAAAAAAAGCTTAAAAAATGAAAAAAAAGACAAAAAAAAGTTTAAAAAATGAAAAAAAGACAAAAAAAAGTTTAAAAAATGAAAAAAAGACAAAAAAAAAAAAACATTTTTAAACACGCCAGCACTAATTGTTGCCAGTCCTAAGCCTGGATAAAGTGTGAAGGTTTTTGTATAGATAGGGATATCCTTTAAATTGTCTGTCCAATTATCCGAACTTTTGCTTATCCGAACTAGGGTCGGTCCCGACGTGTTCGGATAATCGGGGCTCTACTGTATTTTGATGCATTGGCGCATTTCTTTTTATTCATATGTGTTACAAAAGAATCTTTCATGATCGTACTTTGTTGTACTTTCTCTGTAAAATTTTAAGAAAAGGGGGTTGGGGCGGGATCAGTGGTCGGAATAACTACATTATTTTCTGTAGCTAAAACTACAACTGTACATCTCCTGTGTCTTTTTATTAGCTCCAAACCTAGTTAACTATAACTACATTTAAAACCAAAATGCAGCGACTACAAAATACTTTTGAAATTTAGTTGCTACAGTGCTGCTTTTAAAAAAATAAATTAATTAAAAGCATACACACTAATTTTGTTTGAGAACTGAACAAAAACATTCGAAAAATTGTTTAGATTAATAAATTAACTGATTTGGACATCAAATATTTCTAAGAATTACCTCTTCTTTCCTTTTTCAGCCAATTGGTCACTCTTAACTATTTTTTACAATTTTTAGGAATACAGTGGAAACTCAATTTTATGTTGTCTGTTTCATACATCATACCACTTCCAACGTCATTTTCTGCTGGTCCATGAAAATTGTCATACTGATGATACCAAAATATTCCAGATTATACATTATTTTTCATCAAAAATTCCTTTTAATACGTTTTCCCACATACATATCAAAATCACGTTTCATCTAAAAGGTTCACACAAACTTTTATTTCATATCTCTTTCTCAAGATGCATTTGTTTTACTGCTGTTTGAAGACACTGTGGCACTCTTTTTGTTGTCTTGGTATCCTTTAAACAATCGGAGGAAACTCCTCTCAAAAGCAATCTTACCTTCACAAGAATTGGGGAACATGGCTGCTAATTAAGCAGTAAGTTACTTCCACCAAGCCAGGGCTAAGGCAGAACTACATGAATTATAGCGAAAGCCCGGTTATTCCATTCAGAGACCACAGTTTCCTGACTGAATGAGATATCATCTCACTCTAGCTCGGTTACTTCCTATTCTAGATTAATGAGTCCAAAAAAGGACAAAACTGCAGTCTCTACAAAGTATAACTGGGTAGTTAGTATATTGCATGTAGGACTGCTAATGTTCTTCTTCTTGAAAATCTTCCAGAAGTTGATAACAACTATATTGTTTCATCACAACACAAACTTCTTTCAATATAAGATTTAATACCCAATGCTGATGATAGCAATGAAGACAATGAAAATGAAGAAGAAATAATGGAGAATGTCCTCACAGCTGATCAAGCGATTCTAAGCAAAATAATCTAGAACATTTTTTATTCAAATGCCAACCAAGAAGCAAATTTACTATCAAACCAACAATCAAATTTGTGAAACATTGTTAGTATAGAATGGGCTATAAATGAAATTAATGCTAAAAAACAAAAAACCTTATTACAAAAAAAAAGTTTACTAGTTCATTGGGTATTCATCTATTTTTAAACAATGCACTTAGATTTTTAACCCCACCCCTGATTTATATTTTCCTGCTTGGCACGTCTTATATCACAATTGTGACAGAAATTGTAAAATCAGGATTCCAGTGAATACTCTGCAAGAAAGGATTAAAAAGTTGAAAGAATTCAACCTTTAATTTTTTTATCTTTTCTTGCCAGCAAATATTTAATTCAAAAAGTGCAACTTGGCGACTTGAAAATGTAAATAGAAACAGTCATATTTAGATTTAACACTAGAATTAGATGGAAGGTGTGATTTTGACCCCAAGCACACTCCTTTTGCCAACTGCTCCTCTGCATTTTCATAGAAAGTTCAATTCTTCCTTGACTTTTTCTAAATCATTGCACTGTGTAATAATATCTAGTTTTCAAAAATTTTTTTTAAAAAAACCTGATAGGAAGATTTATACCTGGAAGTGCGGCAGTGGCGTGCAGATCAATATTTTTTAGGGGACTAGTTGGTTACGGTAAATTACGATACACAAAAGTAAAAATATTTATAGATATATTATCTTCCCTATTATTATCAACTTCAGTGTTATGCTTCAAAGTTGATGAGCAACATTGCTCACTAAGATGAAAATCTATTCGAGTTTTACCAAAGGTTTTCAACTGAGTAATGGCTTGGTAGTGTCCTTGGGTTTTCTCATGACGAATCGTTGCCTTGTGGAAATTGCTCATATCTGAAAATCCATTAGCATTCAAGACGCTTTTTTCCTTTTCAAAAAGGACGCAGGGCCAGCAAAATAATTTTTTTCTTGACTTACAAGCAGTCAGCCATTTAACAGTCTCAAAATAATCTTTCTTAAAATGCCGATTGTAATTTTTTAGCTTCGCACATATTGCTAGGTCAGGAGTAGGCCTGCTCTGTGAAATTATTTGAGCATTCTCTTGGTCAAGTCAAAGCTCCGAACGAACGGATTACGAGAACGTCCAGCAGGCAGCAATTCTCTTCCAAGCTCCGGGACAGTCTGTGCTGTTGCGCATGCTCCTCAACTACGTCCAGTTGGGGACTTGTTTTTTCAACCGAGTCCCCTTCCATTACAAAAGAAAAACACAATGGACGCAGGAAAATAACTTTGACTAGTGAATTTGTTGTTTCCTGAAGCTCACATAGAAACATGTACACTAGGTACGGAAAAAAAATTTATCCGTTGGTTTAAAAAATGCATGAAATAATCAAATAAGCTTTCGAGCGAACGCCAAGGATCTAACAAAGCTATATGAGATCTGGGGAACAGGTTCTTAAGAGCTAGTCCATTTAAAACGTCGCACACAGGGGAGAAAGGAAGGGAGAGGCAGTAAAAGAAGTAGCGATTTCTAATAAACTTGTTTTTCTGCTCACGTTTTTTCTTAATAAATTATTCTGCAAGGTAATTTTTTCGAAGGGGCAAATATTTAAGGGACCAGCCTAGTCCCTCTGGTATTTGGGCGGCACGCCACTGCTGCGGGCAGGTGTCATTTACTCTTTTGAGAAAAAAAGAAAAGCAAATAAATTAACAGATGCTGAAGCAGAGCAGAAATTCAAAAATGTCTCTTGGAACACATCGTTGCAAGAATTTGAAACAGTTATAATGATTTTCCACATAAGAGAGAGCAATAGCCGCTAGTTTCTGAAATGCAACTAAATTAGCACTGGTTATTTTAAGAGTATTTTAAACTCTTATTTTCTAAACTTTATGTAGGAAACTACGCAGATTTCTTCTCAGAGGGTTACAATGACCCTCCCCACTAGCGCAGCCAGAAAAACCTTCTGGAGGTTTTTTTTTTTTAAATCAAAAATACTTTCTGGAGGGTTTTTTTTAATTAAAAAAACCTGCTGACAGGGTTTTTTTGATCAAAAATACTTTCTGCAGGGTATTTTTTGGATCAAAAATACCTTCTGGAGAGGGTTTTTGATCAAAAATACCTACTGGAGCGGGTTTTTGATCAAAAATACCTTCTGGAGGAGGTTTCTTGATCAAAACAGACCTTTCATATGTTTAAAATATTGTATTAGAATACACATTTAATGTAAAACCAATGCCTCTGGGGTGTCCCTACCCCCCAAAACCAACCCTTCGCTGTGCCACTGCCCTCGCCATATTTCTAAGTATACGAAGACCACTGAATTCTAGTGTCAAGTTTTAATAGACATTCATATACATAAAATTAATTAGATGATGAAAAATATCTTTTAAACAAAAGAAAAAAAGTATAATTTTCATTATAGGAAATAATTTAATAGGAACTTATATTTTGCAGGAACTAATTTAATTATTTTAAGTTCCAAGTTAGAGGTTCAGACCAGAACACCATCCCCTTTCTTACAGCAATGAAAAAATGAAATAAAAACATTTTTTTTAAAACCAACCCAATAATCTCAAAAAGTTTACATTAATTAATAATTGACTTTTAATACGTTAATCTATCAACACTCAATCACTGAAAAAGCAAAAATAAAGAATTATAAAAATGTTGCATATGGTACTAGTATTCATTAGTAAACATTAATAAACAAGCTATCTGAAATGTAAAACATAACTAAAAATGCTTAACTTACTTCAATATGCAATTTCAAATATTATGCAAACGACATTGATACCAAAAGCTTTCTGCTTAAGGGGCAAAGTTTGCATAAAACGAAAAGATTTCTGTTTTCTACTTACCTACAGCTGAACGAATTATTGTAAGTCCACAAGGGCAGTTCAATATCATCCTCTTCTATAACATTTACAGTTGCTTCCATATTTGGTGAACATTGAAACAGTAATCCACTTGAAATGTAAAATGTTCATCCATGGCGCATTCTCAACTGCCAGAAAGCACAAGCGTGCTCCTAAATTGACAGTTGTCTTTTATTTTTTCCTTTCTAAGTCAAGCTCTATTCAATGCGAATATTTGAGAAATACGAAAATTACAATGCCCAACAAAAATTAATGGCATCAAACAGGAAGAGCGTATGTCATCAGAATATGTCTGCAGTCAGCTCATTTTTTTATGAATCTTTCTTTTCATTGCATCCGCTGATGTACGTACTTTCATAAGATTTTCACCACTCAGATTCGTTTGAACTTTGTTTCTTTTTTTAAACACTTTACTGTGAAAAGTAATTTCCAGAAATCGCAACAAATTATTATTTTTTTCAATCCCACTCCACTCAATACTCTAAAACCAAACCCTGTGGCACGACGGCCTGTTAGGGCCAAGGCCTACTGTGCCCAACTCAGTTTTCCTGACCAGGGGCTCTGGGGTGCAAGGCAGATGTTCCGGTTAGGTGGTCAGCCTAACGCGGATCCCCCAGTGTTTGGTTCCCAAGTACGCTTGGTACTCAATACTCTACTTTTGCAAGCTTTTTTTAAGTAGTGAGCTACACTACAAACTACTAAAAAATATGGATACTACAGTAGCACTATGTTGCCCGCTACTTCCGACCTCTGGGTGAGATAATAAGGGAGCATAGGTATGAGGGGGTAGCTGTAGTCTTTTTTATCTCAGTGTTTTCCTCGGAGTGCAGATTCTTTATGCTTTTATTCAGATCCCTCTCCCCATTTGGAGGATAGGGGCTCGATTTTTCAACAGTTTTGAAGCAAAAAATAGAACATGCGTTCCTTGTCTTCATCATTCTGATTTTTTTAGTCCCCAAAAACGGCAAGTGAAAAGCTTTTGAATGTGCAATTGGTTGAAAATAGAATTAGATTTTTTAAGTTTGTTGATGAAAAACAAAAATAAAAAATGCTGCTTATTTTAGATTCCCTTCAAGTACTCCCTTTTCAATAATAATAAAAAACTATCAACTTTTTGAGAAAAACTATAAAGAAAAAAAATGGTTGAAAAATTAAAATTAGGAAGTCCGCCAGTCAAAAAATTGAACATTTGATATTTCTTACATCCCAAGAGGGAAGTAAATATATTTCAAATCTGTAAAATCTTGAAGAACTCATTAATCAATGTGCAAAGTGGTCGTTGAGTACATGCATAAATACGAGGGTTGTCTGAAAAGTTTTCGACCTTGATATGAAGATGGCAGCACTAGTATTTCAAAGTGGGTTGTCCTTATTTAGGCGTTCTTTGGTAGCTCAGAACCGAAATTGGCGCCAATTTTAGCTCAAATTGTTTGTTTGACAGCCATTTTTTTTGAGTTGATGTTACAGTTTTTGTGAATGTAGAAAAATTTGAGTATCGAGCTGTCATTCGTTACTTGTTTTTGAAGGGGCGCCTGCCCAGATTAACGAGGAGTTGGACGCTCTGTATGGGGACTCTGTTCCATCATCTACCACAGTGAAATTTTGGATAGCAGAATTTAAACATGGCCGTACCAGCTTGGGTGATGATGAACATTCGGGTTGGCCCAAAACTGCTACCACTGACGAAAACATCGCCAAAGTTCATCAGAAGGTGCTGGATGACCGTAGATTGAAGGTTAGGGTGATAGCAGAAGCTATGAATAACACCAAGGAACATGCTTGCCACATTTTGAATGACGAATGGGGCATGTGCAAGCTGGCTGCACATTGGGTGCAGCTCACTTTGGACTGGAAACGAGTCCGAATGAACATTTGCAGTGCTCTGTTGGCGCTATTCCGGTGCAACAAAATGGAATTTTTCCGACGACTGATCACTGTAGATAAAACCTGGATCCACCACTACAATCCTGAAACAAAAACGCAGTCAAAACAGTGGACTTCAAAGGGAGAACCTGCTCCAAAAAAGGCCAAGACAGTTCCTTCTGCTGGGAAAGAGATGGCAACAGTTTTTTGGGATAGCTATGGAATTATATTCATAGACTATCTTGAAAAAGGTAAAACAATTACAGGAGCGTACTATGCGACTCTACTTGACAAATTAAACAATCAAATTGAAGAAAAACGGCCTCATTTGAAAAAGAGAAAACTCCTTTTTCACCAAGACAATGCTCCAGCACGCACCTCAGCAGTTTCAATGGCTAAAATCCATAAATTGGAATATGGACTGATTGAGCACCCACCCTACTCACCAGACCTGGCCCCAAGTGACTTTTTCTTGTTCCCTAAGCTAAAAGAAGCTCTTGGAGGACAAAGGTTTTCTTCAAATGAAGAGGTAATCAACTGTCAACAGTTATTTCGAAGAGAAAGACTCATCGTACTATTTGGATGGGCTAAAAGGATGGGAGCATCGCTAGATCAAGTGTGTGGACTTACAAGGAGACTATGTTGAAAAATAATAGTCAGCTTGGAAGGTAAATCTCTCTTTTCTTTGTTAGGTCGGAAACTTTTCAAACAACCCTAGTACATATAACTTATGTGAGAGTTACTGGTGTAATTTTTTCAACCATGATAACTTGAAACCTCTTGGAGTTTTTCTAATTCCCAGAGATTCCAGTATTGAGGTTGTACTGGACATAATGAAACTGCACATGTATTTAAAATTTGATCCAATAAAAATCAAATATTGTTACCATTGTACAATCCTGCTAAAAAAGCTGCACCAAGGCTTGATGTTTCTGTGTGCTTTAAGCGAATGATTGGTTGACAGGTTAAATCGGAAATCAATTGCACAATAAAATCATTCTTTGCTACACCTCCACAAATTCTGCAAAAAAAAAAAAGATTAACATTTTGAAAAGAGCATAGAAAAAATTTACACCGGTGATCAAAAAGTAACATTTTTAACAGAATGAAAAGCAAGATGTGAATTTAAAAGCTGAGACTTTCACAGCAAGTGTCAATAATTGAACTAATATCTGAGACTGTAGGCCATCATCCCTATCCACCCCAATGTTTCTATCCCTATGTTTCTATCCACCCCAAACATCCAGGATGGACAACAATCAACAAGCATTCAAAATACTGTTGAACTCGGTTAATACGAACAGTTAAAAATCCACAAATTTGTTTGCATTATCTGCTATTTGTAACAACTGTGAGTGAATGATACTGAGAAAAGGTGGTAAATACTTACCTATATTTAAAAAATATTACTACTAACATATATTGTAATCTAACTATTACTAAATTTAGAAAAATATCCCTCATTTCCTATAAATGAATGTTTTTTGAAAATATTGAAAAAGGAAGATGATAATCAACAATCACAGAACAGGTTGTAATCCACAATGGAAGATGAACAGTTTTATCTTTGGGAAAATTGAAATGTCCACAGGTAAGCAAATGTGTGTGCTTTATTTTCTATGAAAAATTCTTATCGTTTTCTTCTCAGTACACAATGGGACTTCTACTACCTAACAAAATGATGAATAATTTTTACTAAAAGAAAATTATGGTATTCAACCACAAATATTTTAAGGAAAGAAGTCACAAATTTTTGTTCGTCTTAGCTGAGACTTTTAATTTAATGTAAGTATTAAATGTGAAATTTTTAATGCGATTAAATAGCAAACCTAACTTAATGAACAAAATGTTTGTTTCAGCCGTGATTTTGTATTAAATCTGATCCTATTAAGAGAGTTCAACTGTAGTAATATTTAAGACATAAATAGATCATATTACTTTGCAGCATCTTTTTTATAGTTTAATGTTAAGTTCAACTATTCTTTTATAAGCACTAGGCATTTGAAAAAAAGGGAATGAACTTTTAGCTCTTCATACCTGACTTTAAAAATTGCTGGTTCAACATTGGATATTTATTTTCTGAGGAAAATTATACCCATCATTAAGTAACTATTTTAAAAATTTTAATATTATATATTTAGAAGTTTCACAATGCAAGCAGTTAAACCAATTTTTTTTATACAAAATAAAAATAAAAGGGAAAAATGTATTCAAACAATTTTAATGCCAAATGTTACTTACAGTTAGTAAAATTTTAGCAAAATTGCTACAACTCTTTTGATATTTAACAATGAATTATTCAGTCAAAATGTGCTAAGAAATTAATGACATATTCTAAAAATTTCAGAAATATAAAACTTACTTAAACACATTGGTGTTCTCCCGGACAATATCACGGGTAATGATTTCATGCAGTATGGAAACTTGAAAAGAAAAAGATTCCAAAATAGCTTTAACTAAATGAGCTTTAGAAGTATGTATTTTTAATCCCATAAAAGAAGATGTGTCCAATGGTCCAGTTTTGGAAACCTGTAAATACAGTACTGGATTGAAACTTAACATCCTATTTCTCTTATAACGAAGCTTTTCATTAGCATGACATCCAGAGTTGAATTACAAATTATAACCTTAATTTGTAATTCAACTAAAATTTTCAATAAAGTTGGAAAAATGAACAAAAAGCAGTTAGAAATAAAATGTACTGATGCATACAGAACTACCTGAATTGTAGGAACAATAATACAGAGGTAAAAAAAAACACTTACACGCACAACTTCAATAATGCTAGGATTTGGTTTAAAACATTTCCAAACATCTTTAATGCATAATTACACATACAGATATTAAATCTACTACTAACCCAATTAGTAATCTCATTTGAATTTTCAGGCACTTTTAGTTTCTGACACAATAATACAGTATAAAACATGGATTACATAATTTTTTTCATTAACTAAAATGCATCAGATACATACCATAAAACTTTATTGAGGATTTGCTACTCTGGATCAATGATGATACAGAACTGATGACTCAATAGGGTCTGGTGGGGGAAAGTGGTCAATGGGGTAAAGTGGTCACACGTCGAATAACTGGCTATAGTTTGGAAATATATGTTCGAATGAATGTGAAAATTTTATTTTAGAGTAGGGCGGTTAGAAACTACATTTTGAATACAAAATTTCACAACTGGCAAATTTTTATTTGAAGAAAAAAAATATTTTGGGTGAATGTGAAACATTTTAAAATCTAAACACCTCGTTTAACTTCCATGGGAAACTTTGTTTGTTAGAATTATAAACTGATTGACTGCACAGGAAGCTTCCTACATGTCTCAAGAACTCTTACTGGTTAGCAGTTAGCTGAATTTATTTCAGATAATTTTTTATAACAATTTAAGTAAGATGGGGTAAAGTGGTCATAATATTAGGCTTAACGAATATTGTTCTTCTAATGTCACTTAATTTTTAAGTAGAAGGCAGACACAAATTAAATATTAATTTTACTTAATATGTATTGTTTTTACAGTAAACGGGGTTAAATATATGAGTATATGCGTATATATATACGCATATATGCTCGTGTAGGCACGTGCATAGACGTATTCACACATATGCACAAATAAATACGTATATGGGTAGTTTGCAAGTATTTTTTTTATCCATATAGCTATATATTCTACTATACACGTATATGCTCGCTTATACTCGTATACATACGAGCACTTATATACTCAGTTAGATACTTACATGCAAGCATAAGAAATACAAGCATACAGGGCGAGTTTAAACTCTTGAACAAATCATTAAAAAGTGATAGAGGGGAGGATAAGAAGCAAGAATCATAAGGAATATATGGTCACAAACACAATGCTGACGCGCTACATGCACGCAAAGCCAGAAACTAATGGATGCAAAAAAGGTCACAAATTTATTACACAAAGACAATTGTACACAACATTTTAGGTCTTAAGAAAGTTTTAAAGCGATTGATGAAATTTGCGGCCTGCAGCTGTAATACATGCGTCGCATTCTCGCATTCACAGATCACTCACTGTTGCAATAATGAGACTTTTGAAAAACTTTCATCAGCCGCTGCGCCTTTTTTGCGATGCGTGAATTAGAGCAACTACAGGCGGTAACTTTTAACAACTGCTCTAAATATTTTTTAAAAACTAAAATGTTAAGTAAAATCATCTTTGTGCAACAAATATGTGCCCTGTTCTGCATCCATTAGTTTCTAGCTTTGTGTGCATGTAGCGCATCAGTGATTATAACTTCCTTTTGATTCTTTGCTTCCTATCCTCCCCTCTCACGGCACTTTGATTTTTGCCCAAGAGCTTACATTCACACTGTAGGCCGACAAGTATATAAGCGTATATTCTAGTGTATATATACATGTACTGGTGTATACACGTAAATGTACGTATATATGTCTCTATAGGTATATTATCGTGTTTACAAGTATACATGCGTATATTCTCGAGCTTCCATATTATATTTCCGTGAGTAGACACGTACAAAGACTCACTGGATATATCAACGAATTAACTCGTGTATACCAGTATATGTATGTATGTACACTTATAAATGCGTATATACATCTACTATATACGTATATACTCAATTATGCAAGTAAGTTCTCGAGATGCAAGTGCATACACGCATATGATGTTCGTTTATATGCGTATATATTCGTGTAGTATATATACGTGAAACGTATATACACGTGACACGTATGTACTCGTGTAGACACATATACAATCCTATAGGTAATTACGTATACATGCTTATATACTCGTATATACACGTATATACTTGAGTAGGCACGTGCATGCATGTATCTGATGTACACATGTATCTACTCATATAGGAACGTGTTTACTCGTGTATAACACGATAAGTAAATATTCGTGTATACACACATGTGCTCGTGAATATACTTGTAATTACAAAAACAACCAAAATATACAAGTATTAGGGTTATTTGTAACGGTTTTGCATCTATTTTTAACTATGACCACTTTACCCCATGCTATGACCACTTTCCCCCACCCCATGGGGTAAAGTGGTCATAAAAACCTAGGGAAAAGAATGTGCTATAAAACTACTAAAATCAATATTTTTCTTCCAAAAATTCAGTGTACCGTGTTCTTGAATAATGCAATGTAAAATAACAACAAAAAAAGTTGAAGTGTTTAAAGAATTTATTGTATTTATTATCCACCTAATTTGAAAACCTACGATTTTATGACCACTTTACCCCACCAGACCCTACTCATTCTAATATTTTTAAAGTACAATTTGAACAAATTAAGCTATTAAAGGACAATCAAAATAAATTAGATTAGAAGATAGACAGGAAGGTGCTGGCTACAAATAACCCGTGTAGGTTATGAATTAGTGTAGAAATACTAAAAGATTGCAAGCAGGTGTTACCGATATGTGTACAATCCGTAATAATTCATCCCTGATTTGAGAATCATCGAAAAACAGCTTCTTAGATCTTTAATATCTTTTTAAACTGTTATGATGCTCAACTGGAGTATTTCAAGTTGCCAGTAAACTTGGCAACAAAATTATATGAAAGTTATAAATTGATATCTTTTTGCATGTCCAGAGAAAAATTAAACCCGTTGAATGTTCATATTTTATCACAATTGCATTATTTTAATTTTAAATTTTAGCATAATGTTTTCTTGCATGCTATCAACTTTTCTGAAAGTTGAAAGTTTGGTAAACTTTGAAAGAAAGCTGTACCTGTTATGAGACAAAGACTCGCAAGCAAAATTTAAATTTTTGAAAGAAATGCCTGTATCTTACTGAATAAAAGTGAAACTTTAAAAAAATACATATAGAATAATTGAATATAGCAAAGAAAACTAATTTGAGAATTTACAACTTATTCCCAGCTTTTTGTGATACTGGATGATCAAAAAACCTATTTCACTTCTTCAGTTTGTCCTTAGTCCCCTAAAAGCATACATGATTCACTTTTTCTTAGAAAATGAGCTAAAAGATACCCTCTAACAAAGCATTAGCCAGAATTTATTTTTGGGAAGGGTACCTTCTTTTCCCCCTCTTTAACATCCACACAAAACTTCTAGAATATCATCATTTGAATCTTCGTGACAAAACTACCATAGATAATATCAATTCCAACTTTATGGAAAATACGCAATTGTAATGCAGAAAAAGAAGCAAGAAACAATCAATAATTTAACTACAAGCATAAAAGAAAGATTTGTGTCTATTTTTTTTTGGGGGGGGGAGGGTTGCACTCCCAAAACCCCCCACTGGTTACAACCTTACCCTCTACATGACAGAAGTTAAGGGAAAATTACTTTGATATTTTTCGACAAAATTTAAAAAAAAATCAATTTTTGAAAGTACTTTTGGCTACATAGCATACAGGGTGTACAGACAAAAGTATGGTTAAGAATGTTATTTGTATTCTGTAATTCTTACATATGAAATATCAAGTCAAAGTTTTCAGATTTATTGCTACAATGGATGCTATCCCAAAATCCTAACCATTATAAGATTTTCAAAGAAAAATTATATCATCAGAAAAAAGAAAAAAGTCTCAAATTGTCAGTACTTACCAAGTTATGTGCCGGTAGAAAGAAAACTTCGTTATCTAAACAAGATATTCAAAAAACAAGCATGAGAAAAAGGGTTGAATTATAAAAAAAAAAAAAAAAAAAAAAAAAAAAAAACTAGTACAAAATATGTGTTATGTATCATAAGAACATAATTTTACCTGAAACAGAAAGAGCTATGTAGCTAGATTCATAAGGTTCGGAAAATAAACCTAAATTGAAGACACAAAAATTTCATTACACATTCATCTGGGACAGTCTAAGTTTCAATGCAGATATCATGTTTTTAAAATTATGATTGTTTAAGTAGTAAAGCATTTGATGTGCCCAGTGGCATAGCTAGTGTTTGTCATCAGGAGCGGTTCCCAAATTTGCCACCCTTTCATTGTGAAATAGATACATTAAACTGTCAAGGGTGTTTAAATTAAAACTAGAAATGATATTAAAGAGAAAAAAAAACTAATTATTTTCCACATACTTACAAAAGGAAAAAATAAGGGGAGGGGGGAGGACCACACTTGGAGAAAATTGCTAAATTTAAGTAAAAATTGAAAATTTATGCAGTTTTCAGTAAAGTGAAGGGAAAGGGCGGGTTGTAGGTTTGCTTCTGAGTTTTTTCAAAACTAAAGTCGATTTTAGTGTTTCTTTGTTGACGTGAGAAGATCCATAGACACAGCAAGGAAATGTCCAGAAATTAAAGTTTTAAAATGCAGCTTAGGCTACTTTGTGAAGAGGTTAAGAAAATTGGGAGCGGTAGGATCCATCCTCAATTCAAAAATTTTCAGTTGTGAAATATGCAATTTTTAGGCTATCTTTGGCAATGCTATTGCATGTGTATTCTAAGGCAGTTGTACGGGTTAGGGGAGGGAGGGGCACTAATATTTCTTACTGAATTTTTTTTTAAATTGAAATCAACTTTAAGGGTATCTTTGGTGATTTACTGGAATGGGGAAGGTTTGGCTTCGTTTTTTGAAAATTAATCAGAACTTAAGTCTCAAAAACGCAATTCTAGGCTATTTTTGTTGAAGTTGAAGGGTTCCCTAACACCTAATAGCACCAAAAATGTTGTGAAACCAGGCGGCTCTCCCATGGAAAATTTCCGTAACTGAAGCCCGACTATAGGCTTCGTTTGATATTGATAATGTTAGGAGCAAAAGGGAACACAGGGAGGTTTCCCTCGCATAATCTTTCTTTAAGCTGAAATTCATTTAAGGCTATCTTTAAGAGAGAAGAATTAGCGAGCTCTCCCACCCACACAAATTTCTATGAGCAAAATTTTGGGCTATCTTTGGGGACGTTGGGAAAAGGTCTGAGGAGTTCGGCTTTCCTCCCTCAGAAATGTTTCAAAATTGAAGTTTCCTAAAACACAGTTTTAATCAGTAGAGACGTTAGATGAGAAGGAGGGGGGGGGGTTGTTAAGGTATCTTTCTTGGAAAGTTTCCAAAAATGAAGTCCTAAAAGTGTATTTTAAACTATCTTTGATCACGTTAGGAGATAAAGCATAATCAAGGTTTAAATGCTGTTTTCAAAAATTTTGGTTTTAAAAACATAAGTTTAGGCTATATGTTGAGACTTTTAAAGTCCTAAATATGTACTTTTGGGGTGTGTTTGCTATGTTAGCGCAAAAGACAGGGCTTGGGGCTCTGTTGAAAAAATTTCAAACATTGAGGTCTAAAACCGTATTTCCTAGATATCTTTCGTGATATCAGGAAAAGAGATGAAAGATTCGAGAGCTCTCCCTCCTAAAAACATTTTGAAGCTATCTTTCATGCTGTTGGGCTACAGAGTGGAGGTGGGAGAGGTTCCCAACCTGAATTATTTGAAACTGAATACAATAAAAAGCAATTTTAGACTATGATTGGCCAAGTTGAGGGACCAAATCAAATGTTGAATGAAATTCCATAAGGAATAGACTAACATGTGGTCTAAAGTTGTTGGATAGATTTTCTACTCTCAAAAGAGAGAAAACAGAAATTCCTTTTACTTCTTTTGAAATAGAGAACTCATGTAATGAATAAGAAGTCAAAGTTAACCCTGCAACATATAAAGCCACTTCTGTGATAAGCAATAAATTGTTTCGTGTACCATTTTTTACTTCTCCCTCCCTTTTTTACTCTTGTCGCCAGTTTCTTGAAGTTAAAAAAAAGTTTTTGTTTTACTAGGAGGTTTTCAAGAAACTCTCTTAAAATCCAGTGTTATCTCTTTTTTTTAACAAAAATTGGAAAACTTCATTGTTTTCTTCCTCCTGGAGTTAACTTTTACAGTCTAAAAAAACACTGGTCCCATGACTGTCCTCTGTCGCCTCCCCCCCCCCCCCCAGAAAAGAAAAACAAGGAATTGCACTAATAGGCTATCGCGAAAGGCTTTTGAAAGTTAAAGAAATCAGAAAGTATTGTATAAAACTAATTTTAATCTGGAAGTGACACAAATTTCTTACAATTCGAAGATTTTCTTTTTGCCTTCAATAACAGATTAAAACCATTATTTCCTTATTTGAAAAACACGTTTATTTTTTCCACATCAAAATGGTTAATTTGCTGCCCCTCGAAAAGTGCCGCCAGGGGCGGACCGCCTCCTCCGCTCAACTCTACCTACGTCACTGGATGTGCCTATTTTGAGTTTCAAACACTTATGACTTAGCGCATTTGTCACTAAGAGATGTTAAATTTAAGTAGACCATTTTGGCTCAGCAGATAAGAAGTACTTAGCAATTCACAATCGATTTTTTTTTGGCCTGTTTGAGACGAACTTCCTTTGAAATGTATTGTTCATTTAGTACTTCAGTATTTTTAGTCTAGTTAGTACAGTATTTATTACATATGCTATTACAAATTTACCTAAATTCTGTGCCCAGTTAATAACAGTTCCTGTATCATGAACACTGCATTCAGCAACATAAGTTGTTTGTGAATTTATCGTCCACCCAACCAGAGGATAAATGTCTGGAAAATAGTTTAAACCACATTATTGAAAGTGATATATTTGATAAAAACAAATTCAAAGCAATAAAGACTTGAAAAATGATGTATGAAAATATATGCCAACCATGATGAGCAGTAGGAGGAGAATTTCCAGTATTAAGGTTCAAAAAGGTTCCTGTGCCCATAGTACAACTGATGTCATATTTATTAAAACAACAAGCACCAAACATAGATGCCTGCTGATCTCCAACCTACAACCAAATAAGATATTTTTAAAAACTAACAAATTAATGTATTATCTCATTTAAAGCCATGCTGTTTCACAAAGTTAATATTACAGCAAACAATTTGCTCATTTATATTTGAATATTGTGTTTTCAAGCTATTCAAGCAATGAATAAATGGCTAACTTAACGTAATGCAGTTTTCTTACTTCTTATAATATGATCCATTTTGAATCATTTAGACTTGCAAATTCGACTTATTTCAATAAAATTTCAAAATATTTTACTAAAAATTATCCAAGTTTTTAGTATGCCTTCAACAAGATACTATGATGAATATAATTAACAATAAATAAATGTAACTAGCCGCCTTTGGCAGGTGGGTGTACAAGTACACCACCTTCGGCGGTGGCATAGGGAAGCTTAATTTTCTGCAAACAGTACTATGACATGCAGTATGAAAGTATACAGAGTAAAAACTAAATAAACAGTTTAGAAAGTGTTCAGAACTGAATGAAGTATTTAAGAATAAGCTTCACAGCTGATAATCACATGATACAATAAGAAATAATTAAACTCCAGAACTTTTAAATCGCAATGAGAAAAACATGAGTAAGAATCCCCTCCCCCTTCCTCCATATATTTGCAATAAATAAAGAAAACTTTCAATCCATAGCCATGTCTAGTCAATATTTATCCCACCCTAGGTCCCCATCCCCTACTCTTTTCAAATCACCGGCCTTGTAGCTACTTTTTGTTTTTATGTTATAATTGTTATTTCTATTTATCTTTTGAAGGACAAAAATGTAACACAATTAACTAATGTGTATATGACCACACAGCAAACTCCCATTAACACTCCCCAACGAAAGAGAAAAAGCTTCCTAAAACTTTTTTTTCTTAAAGAAAATCAGGATCATTTCTTAAGCTTATGTTATGATACCTTTACCCCAGTTTTTGGTAACACAACATTTTTTTTTTCAGTTATTTTGATCTTTACAACTATACATATTATTATATCATACATTTTTCAACTTACTTTTTAAATTACAATTTTTGATTCAACAAAAAATTAATCAATACCATTTGATTTAAAAATAAAAAAAAAAAAATACATAATTTATCATTACATTTTTTTTACAAACTGATGGTTCAAATAATATTTTTTACTTATTTTTTCTATTTTGACTAAATATACACATGTATACAATGTTGCAACATTTTTCATGTATCCTTACTTTTCTCTTTGAGCATTGTACTTTTAAATAACTTTATAATTTTATAAAGAATAAAAGTTTTGGATTGCCACTAACAGTTAAACTAAATTTAAATCAAAAGTGCTCCTGAATTAGCCTGCTGACAACAGGCTACCCAAAATATTTTAAAAGTTTTCATGCCTGGTTAACACAATGTAATTTTATTAACAATAATATCTGGTGTACAAACAAGTTTTAAAAAATTTTCAAGAGATGTCCTCACTAGTATTAAATTGAGGTTCACAAGATTCACTCTGAATTTGGTGGGACCAATTGAATGTAGTGTATTATGAGCTGCTACTACCAGGTGACACCATCACAGGACAACTTTACTTAACTCAATTGATGCGTTTGAGCCGACCACTGCTAGAAAAACGACTAAAGGTAATTTTGCAACATGATAACGTTCAGCTAGATGTTGCACATCCGATCAAAACATAGGTTGATACGCTGAAATGAGAAGTCCTACCCCACCCGTCATAAAGTCTAGACATTGCCCTTCAAACTACTATTTGTTTTTGTCAATGATGCACGCTCTTGAGGAACAACACTTCCGCTCTTTTGAAGAAGTCCAAAAATTGGATCAATTCATGGATCGCATTAAAAGACGTATCGTGTCTTTGAGATCACATCCGAAAATTGCCAGAAAGATGGGAAAAGGTAGTGACCAATGATGAACAATACTTTGAAAAATGAAAATGAAACCATTTTTCACAAAAAGTGTCAAACTTGAAAAAAAAATCCTTTATAACTTATTTGTAAGCCAGATATGAAAATTGGATCAAAGAAATTGGATGAAATTTTGAAATTATTTTGGGAAAATTAGAGATGTGGAGTAAAATAAATGGTCTCTCAGAAATAAACTATTAACTTTTTCTAAAGTCAAAATTATAAAAGAAAAAAAAAAATGATGGAGAAATTGGTAGCATTAAAATACTATGGTTATGATCATTTCTTGGCTCTACTGACTAATTGGCCGATTATCAACAGCCGATTAATCAGTAAATGGCCCAATTTGCATATCTGCAAATCTCTACAATTAATGAACATATATATAAACAAGATTTTAAAATTGAACGTTATAAAAAAGTTTTTGAAACTTACAACAGCTTGTATTGGAATAGATTCACCAAATAATGATGCAAAAGTTTCTCCATATGAATCACTAAAATAATCATCATTGGGAGAACATTAAAAATCAATTATTAAATTACAATGCTGATTCAGACAAATGAATTTATGATCATTAGGAGAATTTGAGGAAGAGTGTTGTTATAACATTAACGGATTTATATTTCTTTATGTTGTTGAACATAAAGAAATATAAATCCATAACCAAGTACATGCACAATTTTCTTAATAATAATTTTGTAAACTGCATCAATCATGTGTACAGTAAAATACCTTATATAAACTAAAATAAGAACAAATTAAGATTATGTGGAGTAGCAAACATCTTGGATATACAAAAGACTAGATAACAATGCATCAAACTCTTCAACGTTTCAACACTCCTCCCCCCACTTTAAATACTTTTAAATTCTTAATTTTAAATTAAAAGTGTTGGTTGTTTTAAAATTACAATAAAAGCGTCGCCAAAGTTTAAGAGGTGGTAAATACATAAAAGAATGAGAGTTATGAGAGTTGCATAGCATATTAGAATAATTAACCAGAAAAATAAAGGAAAGACATATGGTTCTCTTCCCTTGGCACTTTAGATCAATGGAACATTAGGAAATTTTCTGATTTTTATTGCAGCATATGAAAACGTGTGCATTTGTTGCATCAGTCTGCAGTATATTTCATTTGCATACATTATGTCAAACATTTGTTTCCTAATTAATCAGTCTTATATCTTGTCAGATCTTTTACACAACTGTTCACTTTTCATGGCATTCCAAAAGATGGGTACTTATGTAAGTTTCATCTTTTTGATGTACTCTACTTTTGCTTAAAATTTGCACTTTTATTTTTGAATCATCCTGTGTATCAATGAACAATATTCCGAATTTTTTGAAAAATAAATATAAATATATATATATATATATATATATATATATATATATAAGTTGGTTAAATA
Source organism: Uloborus diversus (assembly GCF_026930045.1). Taxonomy (NCBI): domain Eukaryota; kingdom Metazoa; phylum Arthropoda; class Arachnida; order Araneae; family Uloboridae; genus Uloborus; species Uloborus diversus. Next base: position 80,028,843 of record NC_072740.1, read on the forward strand.
TTTTTATGTTGCTAACACAGCTAAAAAACTAATGATGCCTTTTTCATTACAAAGACAAATTAGAATAAATAGCAGTTGGTGATACGCAGTACAAAAACTTAAGTAATATGCATTAGCGAAATATGTCTGGGAAAAACTAATGAACCAACTTGCAAAGTTTGAAAAAAACCTTCTGTTAAGGATTGTCATTTACATTACTAGCTAATCTGCTCTGCTAATATTCCTTTGAGCATTGCACATTGTCCATAGTAAGTCAAAAGAGAAAAGAGTTATAAATGTATATCATAAAATATAGTATAATATCTCTTTTTTATATACTTAAATATGGTTCAAAGTAGATGCAGAACATAAAGACAAAATCCTAAACAATTTTGAAAAGAAAAGGTAGAAAAGCAGTTAGAAAAATTGTGTAAGAAAATTGAACAAATTTAACAGATAGTTTCTCTAAAAAAAAACACTGGACAAATATAGTGTTTTTCTGAAGAAAAATAAATTAAAATCCTTGCCATAGTGTAAAAATATTCAATTGAGAACTGTATAGCATAATGTTTAGAGAACTCAATCGCCAACATAAAAATTCATGTAGTATTTTTTTTTGTTTTTTGTTTTGGAGTCAGTGTTAGAACCTTATTACAGTAAACTCTCAATTATCTGCAGAATAGGGTGGCACGGTAAACGCATATAACAAAAATTGCAGATAATCCAAATAATAGGTAAAAACCATAATACTGTATATGTTACGGAAAAAGCCCGAAGTTCGGCCAGTTCGCGAATTGGCCAAGAGGTTTGGCCAAAGTCCGAAATACTTGCAATTAATATTGAATTTTCTACTTTGGCTGGCCATTTTGCGACGTGGCCGGGAATCCTTGATCAAAGCCCAAAATGATTATAGTAGATTTTAAACTGACAGGAAGACAACACATCTGTCGCTTTCAATGTGACGAAACGGCATGCAAGTGGTAGAAACAAGAAAGGAGGTTGTCAAAGGGCGGCTGGGAGCTAAATCAAGCCCCTTGTCAGTTTCGTCACCAGAACCCCCTCTCCCTATAAAACTAGTCAAATTTATGCTACTTTGATTCCGAGTCGGCCCCTAGTTTCCGACTAAGCTGATATGATGTCATCTCGATGAGCTTGGAGGGTGCTACCACGTCCCTGTGAAGGTCGTGCCAATAGTTATTGAAAACTCATCCTCGTTTTTTTCTTGGCGTTAGTTCTTCAAATGAGCTATGAGTATGTATTTCTCATATTTGCACTTCTATATGTAAATACTTTCAGTTGAAATTATATGCGATCGCTAATAAGGTGTCATTCAAGTATTGTATTTTTTGGTCATTTTGTATCCCCCCCCGGCCACTTTGTGAGAAAAAAATAAGCATATGCTATACCCCCTTCCCCTTTTGCTTACATAAGATTTTATGACATTTTGTATGTCACAGGATGCTCTTTCCCCACGTTTTTAGTTGTTGCACTGTAACTGCTTCATTATTTAATGCTTAACTAAGAATTTTTGTAACCCCACTCCTCTTGTCAGAGAAAAAAAGCAGCCCTTGGTCTCACCTTTCTGCTTACATAATACTTGTCCGGTCCCAGCTGAGATTAAGCTTAAGGCCATGTTTCTCAACCTTTAAGTTTTGTGACACAAATCTTACATATAGTTTTCGTTCCGAAACCAAACCTAATGACAAGTAAGGAATTTAGTGTGTGCTCCCCTTCCCAGAATTCTATTTAAAAGCCCTCTTCAGCCCGAATTTCTACAAAACCAAATCTCAGAGAAAATCTCCAAACCAAAATCCATCATGCCAAAAAAAAAATAGCTATAAAGTAGAGATGAAAATCCTAATATAGCAACTTAATTGTTGGCAACACATGTTTCGGAAATGATTTATTGCACGAATAATATAGACTTGTTTCCATTTAGAAATTAATTAAATAGTTATGTCTGTTTTTTTTTTTTTTTTTGAAATATACTTTGTTGGATTCAGAAAGTTTAAGATTTGAGACACTACAAATGTTTTTTTTTTCTTTTTTTCTTTGAGTTGTGTACAATTGACAGTTAAAAAACGAGATAGCGAAGAGAGGAAATTTAGCATGTTTTGCGCCGAGTCAGCACAATTAGTCTCTACCCACAGGCTATTCACACCATTGCGTTGGTGCAATAAGCCATTTGGAAAATTATGAGAGTACTTTTATTAATTACAAGCTATACCCGCATGACAATGCCCGTGCTAAGAATTTAAAGGAAGGTACTTAAATAAATGAAAATCCTCCCCCCTTACATCTTTGATGCAAAATAATCATTTTCTTAAACTAAAATGCGTACACTCTTTCATAGGCGGCTGGTGCCCCAAAAAAGTGGGGGGTCAAAGGAGGTGTGGGGGGGTGGCAGGTTTGGTGGGCGACACACCCTGAAAGCTAAATTTTTTCTTCAAAAAGAGGCCAATTGAATTTTTACGTCATTATTGGTGAATTGACCCTCTTCCAAAAATTCGAGAAACAGACTCAAAAAGCGGGTGGCCTACCAAAATCAAAGTTCCATTTTAATTTTTACGAAATAACAACATGAAAAAAGCATAAAAAAGGCACTTATTAAGTCAGTTCTTTCTTTAAACACGTGTATAGATCATCAATCATTTTCCATTTGACCCTTAGTTTTGAACTCAGAAAAGTGGAGGGGCAAAGTCCCTTTACTGTTGAAAGTGAGAGGGCAATTGCCCCCCTTGCCCCCTCGTACGAGCCGCCTATGCACTCTTTAAGAAAACCTAAAAAAAAGAAAATCTGCAATTTAAAATATTTCGCAAAAATGAAAAAGACATTATATTACATAAACAGTTGCTTTAAAACATAAAATAATGAAAAAACTCAAGTTTTTCCTCCAAACTTACCAAGTAACCATTCTACCATAACACAATCGATTTGCGAGCGAAGCAAACTCTGATCGATTAGCGATACAACCTTTCTTATGAAAGCGTTTAAATGATAATCCCACTCTCTCACCTTCCTTGTAGAAAAAGAGAAGGTATTTAAAAACACATTGTACCTAGAACAAAAGGAAAATCACGCTCCTCCATCCCCAGTAGAGAAAAATAATTTAGCTCAAGTATGCAATGCAAATTATATAAATAATGATTCCGCATCCTCAAGATTAAAAAGTATTGAATTGAAATTCACCCTGCAAATACAGCAAGACAAAGAGAAAATCAACTAAAATACAAATAATCAATTTAATAAGAAATAAATGCAGTAAAATGTGCGTGAAAATGCTTGGGAAAAAAATAAAGAATTAAAATAAGTACTATGACAATAAGAACAACCTTTCCAAAATGTAAAAAATAAAATAAAATAAGGAAAATATGCTGAATTTCTAGATTGCTTTCTCTTTTGAAATATTGATTCATAAAAATTCAAACTGTTTTATAAAGAAAAAAAACATAACTAGGAGTAAATAAAAATAAATACGACATTTATGTATAAAATATTAATAAGGACATATTTTAGGGGAATTTAGACAAAAAACAGCATTAAAAATTTTTATTTAAATGATATTAACAACAAAACTATTTCTTCTTTATATTTGTCTTAATGAGCCCTTATTATTGAGGATTGGCAAAATAATTTTTAAAATTTTGAAGCAATATTTCTTGGTACAATGTGATCTAGGATCTTTAAAATCGGGTTTAAGGAGCAGATTGTTGATCGTCCTTATTTCAATTTACCTTTGCATTCGCAAACTTTACACAATGCATTTGTTTAAGATATAATTCGCTCGTTTGAAGGGCACAAATGTAATCTTTACGCTATCACGTTGTTACATCATGTACTGTCACTGAATAATATCTATTATGGCTTTAATATAAAAACAGAATAACATGAGATCATATTTTTAAATATTATGAGCTCATTTTTAACACAGATGTATCCCTTGTATTTGAAGTCGTTTCTGAAACAAGTGTACTTCAAGAAAAAAAAACAGTACACAGAAGGACTCATTTTAAAATGCTGCATTAATATCTGCTTTTGAATTTCCTCTTCATACTTTGGCCGATCGTCCATAGCCACTTCGCGAATTGGCAGGCCAAAGTTCGAAATGAAGAAAATTTTGGGCTTTGGCCGGTAAGTTTTCAGCAATGTTGGTCAGTTCGCGAATTGGCTGACCAATTCACGAACTGGCAGATTTTGGACTTTGGCCGTAACATACACAATAACTAGAAAATATGAATGACACTCACACATACATTTAAATTATAGCTAAAAACATATAGCTGCTACATTTCATCTACTAACATTGAATGTAAAAAACATACAAGTGCAAAAGCTAAAAATAAACAATAACAAAATCATCAGTTTAAAAAACATTTAATGATCAATAAGAAAAATAGTGAAAAGACCTGCAGGTAATAGGAACAGTGGATAAACCAAACGCAGATAATCAAGAGTATACTGTACTTACAAACACTTATATATTACTATTACATATTTTATCTAGTTGTGTGTAAAAGCATGAAAGTACTGCACTAGGAAGGAAAATAAATAATAGACCAAAGCATGAAAAAATCAGTACCCACAGAAATTGCTCTAAGTAGAAAGAATTATACAAGACTGTTGTACTATGAACAAAAATGAAGACTTGGATGACAACAATAGTGAAAACTGGTATTGAAAATAATTTTAAGACTTCATTTTTTGAACATACTAATTATATTACTTTTTTACTTCAGTCTGGAAAAAACATACTTCTTTATTGCAATATGACATTACCATGTACTACAACATGATAACATATATAAAGATAATCTTATAATAAGTCGCTACGGTATTTTGCATTTTAAGTCTGACATTATATAATATTATTCTTTTATTTTCACTTAAGGAAACATACAGGGTGTGTATTTTAATTAATGAGAATAAGTCCACAAAAAATAATTTATTAGACATATTGCTACATAACTTTAGTAGTCTTCAAAATATGCTCCTTGAGCATCAACACACTTCTGCAGACTACGTTTCCACGCTTTATGCACTTCCTGGAAGTCTTCAACCAAAACATGCTTCTGAGCATGCGTGCAAGCCTTTTTGACATCATCCAGGGTCTTGTGATGGCGCCCTTTGAGACTTTGAGGGCGACTTTGGCGAAGAGGAAAAAGTCTTACTGGGGCAAGGTCAGAGCTGTAAGGATACTGTGGAACTGTTACGATGCCATTTTTTGTCAAGTTCTCGGCAACCACGAAGCACGAGTTTGGCGCAAATCTTCCTCATCTCAAGATCCTCAATGATGATTTTGTGCAAAACCATTTTATCCATTCCTAGCTGTTCTGCAATCATGTAAACACTTAAATGTTGTTCCATGTTCAGCAAATGTCAAAAAACGTTGCTCGTTTTCAGCAGTTGATAAGCGACCTGCATGGGCTCCCCCTCTACGCTCTCCCGACCTCTAAAAACTTAAGTTTGCGATAAGCTTTCCCTTCCGTACACTTGCTGAATCATTTCCAGCGTTGATGCAGCCAATTTTCCGAGGCGAATGCAAGATTTGATTGCGGTAATGTTGTTCAATGCTTTGTTGCATTTTGAACTTGCACACACTTTTTTGAAGACATTTACGCCACGCCTGAATCTGCCTCAACCAAAGCCAGCAGGCGACTGCCCAGCGGAGCGTTATCAAGGTCGAAGGCCCCACTACCGACTCCAACCAATTGGAGGGCCCTCTGCCATATAGCCGTGTCAGAACAAAAATATTCTCATTACTTAAAATACACACCCTGTACATTGGTTTGAAATTGCTTTTACATACAAGTACACATTACAGATATGACACAAGTATGATAGAAGTTTGTAAAAATAGGGAAATAAAAATTATGTTGGCATATTAATAGCTTTTAACAAAGAAAATAACTGTAACAGTGTACTACCTTGTATTTTTAATTTCAGGGAGAATATTCACTGGAATTCGAAAAAAATTTAACATCCATTCTGCCCACTGCATCTGAAAAAATACTGAAAGTTAAAAACAATGATTTTAAATGTTTTGCAGAAATATACCACTATAACAATACTATTGGCTACCTTGAATTTTGAGATTTTTTTAAATCTTGCTTTCTTCTATTTTTCTGTTAAGAACGGCTTTCATATATGTTATGGATGTTGGAGTATGTAACACAAATATGTCGGAAAAACAAAAAGTTTTTCTTTTTTTTGGAAACAACAATTAAATTCCAAACATAGTTTAAGATCCTCTCATGATTTATGCTAAGGGCAGCAAATTAAAAACTTAAAAAAATGAAACAGTTTAATGTAAAACAAATTTTTTTTGGTTTAGAAAACGGGTTCTGAAACCATAGATGTAGTTTAACTCAGTACACAACTCAGTAGCGGCCATCGAATGTGCAAGCATTGAAGTAAGCAGGCAAAAGCGTAACATGCGAAGATGGTTAGGTCAAAAATTGCATGTGCACATGCACATTTCAGATGCTTGCCCATCTACTTGATAGTATCGGGTGCCCATTAAAGTGGGCCAAAATAAGCCAAAAAAAATTTTTTTTTTTCAAAATTCATTTTTGGATAGAGTGCAAACGGTGTGTAATAAGCTAGCTGGAACTCACAAAAAAGATTCTTGAATATTAGAAAATATCTAGCCATGCCCTTTTGTGACTGAAAAAATCAGTAAAAACGAGAGAAAAATCATTTTTTGTAAAACAAATATTTTGAAATAAACTCCAAATATTAAAATGGAATACAACTAAAATGTTACATAATGAGCCAGTTAAAGCCCATAAAATGTTTTATAGGTTTTGGTGAATATTTAGCAATTTGTGTGTGCCTTTCTAACATCAAAATTGGAGAAAAATTAAAAAAACATTGGACTTTCTAAAAAACCAATAATGAAAATTATTTTTCAAAATGAATTCATTTGACTGATTAATTAGATAGCACTATTAATCTAAGTAATAATGTGATTTTTATGCAATTGTATCACATATTTTCTACAGGATACACACATGTGGCTAAAAAAACTCCCTGACTTTTCCAGGTTGTTTTTTAGAAAATTCCAGGTTACTCGCTTCATTCAAAATTAAGTTTAAATAACAATATTTTCAAAATAATTAAGTTATTTTTTTTATTAATTTTTTTTTTTACATTTTGTTCAAAATTGTTTTCAATCATTTACTACTTGTTGAAAACAAAGTACATTCAACTTATTTTAATGTTCCTTCAATGCAAAGTGTCATCTGTAATTAGAGTTTTGTTCTAATCAATGCTTTACAATACTTCTTTTTGTTTTCTTATTAGTACATATATAACACAAAGCATATTGAGCAAAATACAAAGCTATTTTTCAGTATACGATTAACTTGTTGCATCGATCGGCATACCATATAATGCGTAATAACAAAAATCAACATCCGCCGATCATAGAGGCCAATACCAATAATCATCAATTTTTTTCCCCGCACATTAAAGGATGCTTATACGTTAAAATTAAAATTTTTCTTTTCTAAAAATTAATTTTTAAAAATTCATAATTTATTGCATATTTTATGTTATTTTCAATAATTTACATTGAGATAAACATCCAATTCTGTTTTTGGAATTTTACATCTACTTTCATCTTGCAAATGACCAAATATGGCAACTAAGTGAAAAATTTATGATAATAAATAGATTTTTGAATTTGTACCATAAAAGTCGTCATAAATAATTAATAATCCTAAGTCAAAATAGTCAGTTGCACATAATGTATAGTATGTAGCACATAAGCGTCTAAATCAATTATAATAAAAAAATGTTCTGAAGAAAATTCAGCATTTTTCCAGAAAATCATTAGGAATTATCTACCCAAAATAGGCACATTTTGTGTTGTTTTCAATAGTTTGCATTGCGATAAACATCCAATGCCGTTTTTGGAAACCTAGGCACTTAAAAAGTCTTGTGTACTTCCATCCTGGGACTGACCAAATATGGCGGCTATGCCAAAAATTAAGAAAAACTTTTTTTAATTTGTAGCACGAAAAAAATTTAAAAATAATAAATCTTCACGAAACTACAATTTAGTTGAAAATTTATTTAGCACATTTGCGTTTAAGGCAATGAGGATAAAATTAAGTTTTAAGAACAAAATTTTTCATTTCTCAAGGGAATTACATATTTTAAAAATTAAAAAAAAAAAAAAAAAAAAAATTGCAGCACATTTTGCGTTACTTCCATTAGTTAGCAGTTCCAGAAAACATCCAATTCTGCTTTGTTTATGGAAACTTAGGCATTTAAGCATCATATCTAGTTCTGTCTTGTGAATGACCAAAGATGGCGACTACATTTCACATGTTGGAGAAAAGACATTTCGATTAAAAAAACAAATTTCCCGATCGGCCCTCTCATCCTCATTCTTGTGCTTCAGAAGCAGTAAATTGTTTTCTCCCCTGTTGAGTTAGTGCATGATTTTTGTTCACGAGAGGATTTTTTTTCTTGGGAGTGGTTGAGGATCAAAAATGGTGAATGTGGTAGGTTTTATTTTTGTGTGTGTGCTGCTAGCCTCATTTTGAATCAAAATTTCAATTTTTTTCTTCAGGAAACATCGATTGAAACGAAGATTAGATCTCATAGTACAAAATTCCTGAGGAAAAAATGTTTTTGGGCCAAAATTAGAAAATTCCCCGACTTTTCCCTGACACTTTTAACCATCTCATTTTCCCTGACAATTCCCGGTTTTCCCGGAGCGTACGAGCCCTGTTTTAGAATTATATGCAGAAAGAACAAAATTTAAAAAAAAAATCTACAAATTTGAAATGTTAACATAGTACACTAGGGATATTGAATATTAGGTGTTTGAATAATATTTTCACTTGTTGTCAAATGTTAAAAGTTCTTTCCAAACTTGAAGATAGGCACGAAAGTATCCCTTTTGTTAAGTTTTAACACAAACATTAGTTTTACACAACTTTCAATGGCCTGCGTGGAACAGGGAATTTCCTCAAAAGTTAAATCTGCTAGCTACTCTTTACACATTTTTTTCAAGGTTTGGTCCTTCAGATGCATTGTAAGAGGTGGCTTTTTTACAGCACAGATTGACCAATGATCTAGATCAACTAGCTGATTTGAAATTGAGTTTAGGAAGCTTAAATAATTGTGTACCATCCGAGCTCTTCGTTTTCATATTTCTCCCACAAATTTCAACTTTTTCATCTTGAAGTTTCACTATGCAGCTATGAAAGCATTCACTCTTTACCCCCTTTTCTGCTTTGGTCAGGGGGGGGGAGGGAGGAGGTTGAAGCTTAACCTGTAATTGACATCATAAGCAAACTTCAGCAAACAACAGTTTATCATATTTCTGCAACAATCATGTTTTTTGGCTTTGTTCTGCAAAGATGTTGAAAGCAATCTTAAACATGTACGAAAAAAATTCTAATTTGGGTGATTCAGAATAAAAATTAGTCCGCAAGCCATCAACTGTTAGGCTAATCATTTTTCAAATTCTGGAAGATAAAAGCCGTCAAAAAACTGTCAATGACACACTGCAGGAAAATACATGCTTTAAAATATATTTTCATGAAAAGATGCATTTGTGCAGGGTTGGGGTAAACTTGTTATACTGCCACCCTCAAGTTCTGCCAACTTTCGGTCTGTCACTAAGGTTGGCAGTTTAACGAGATTCAACTGTAAATACTGCATCAAATAGTAGGTCTTAATTAATATTTAAAATGGTTATTTAAGATCTTTTTCATTCTGCACCAAAAAAAGTTTTTTTGACTTACAACAAAATATTACAATATGAGTATGAGTATAAATTTTAGAAAAGAGGCAACTTTTTCCTAACTAGAATAGGCTATGTGCGCAACTACATAGTTAAAATATTTCCAGATAGGTGGTGCTAAAAACAGAGTAAATATTTCACTATTTCACTTTGCACCTCATTCCCTTACAAGCATTTCAAAAAACAATTACTAAACAAAACAACACTTTACTTTTACATTCAAACATTTTCCAATTTAATGGCATTAAAAAATATATTCAGTATTCCAAAACTTTACTAGTGGGTTTAAGGCCTGAAAAAAAAAAAAAAAAAAAAACAGAAATCATAGATACAAGGATAATTTGTGTCTGTAGTAAAATTGAATGAAGGAGTTGCATAATTGGGACTTAATTTCTTTCGTAAGGTTTCATTATTCAAAAGACTCATTTCTGACCATTATTTTATCACAAATCATATACATATCATTCAGAGAATATTTCAAAATAGAAAATATGGAATGAATAAACATTTAATTGAAACACAAAAATACCTTGAATGGGTCGAAGAATCCAGTTACACAGGCATTTGAGCCATCTGTAGCATGAATTTTTCCACCAGTCAATTTCCACACTAACCATGTATCTATAGTTCCAAATAGCACTTTATTTTGAGAGCTGTCTTCTAGTATCTAAAAAATTTGATGAGAGGGATAACTGAATTTTTTAAAATTTTCATAGCATGTTAGTTTAAATAATAAGCAAGTACAAATTGCAAACATGGTTAGAAGTGGACAACCATTAAAAATATTATATTAAAACAGTGAATTCTTCAAACATTTAATAACTACATGAGAATTGACGTATTTATTACAATGCGTAAATAAATAGAAATAAAAAAATGTATCAATCAACGTACCCACAGACTGTGCAGTGTGGAGGGTCTACTGCATTAAAGGGGCCCATGGCTCTCAGTGGATTAGAAATCCAGCGGGCAGTTAGGGATCAGTTTAAGCCCCCTGCTGATTTTTTGCAGGGGGTCCAAAATTTATAGATTTGGGCCTGGGTCAAGGTGCAAGTTTGGTTTAGTACCTGGCCGCAAACTTTATCTCAAAAAATAATCATAAGCTTTGAAATATTGACATTAAATTAAAATTTTTAAGAGAACACAATCATTATATTTAAGCTCCATCAAAAATACAAAGTTCTTTAACATAGTGATCTTGTCATTGCACATTATAACATTCATTCTAAAGATCTGAAAAGTTTGAAGCAGTGGTTATTAACCTTTTGGTTACGACGCCAATTGGGGTCATGAAGATATTCCTATGGGGTCGCAACATTATTTCGACTTTTAAAATATGTATTACAGTTTTAAAATCATTACCCAAAAGAAAAATTATCATTATCAATAAAAATAATCATGGCTTTCATGTTAAAATCCATATTTCGTTTCTAAACTTATTCTAATGCAAAGTGATAATTCTAAGAAATTTCCTTTTGTTAAAATGTTTAGATTACAGCATTTAAAATAGAAAAAAATATTATATATATAAACATCAATAGAACAATCAACAGACAAGATTACAACACAGATAAAAGACAGAGATGAAGCCAGTACTCTTCAGCAGTGGAAACTTCATCCTCTGGTCGAAAAACCAAAAATTTTAATACTAAAACTAAGAATAGGATGTCCAATTACAAAAAAAGTCAATATTCAGGTTTTTCACATTGGGCAAAAGCACCACATGTGAAAAATGGATGCAGATTTTTGGAACTAAGACCTAAAACTAAGCACTGGGGTTTAGTCTTGGAGACTAGAAGCCAAGGTTATCAATAACGTCCCTCTACCGTACCGCCAGCAAAAATCAAAAGTCTTACCTATGTGTCCAGGTGCAAAAGTAAAAGCCGCATCTATCGGGGCCATTTCCGTCCCAGTCGATAAAAATAAAAACAAAATCTATCCAATGAATATAAAAACTGAATAAACAAATGTGTCATCCATAAAAACAGTTCTGTAGACATTCCAGGTCGACCGAAAAACTTAATTAGCAAAAACATCATTAACTGGAGTCCAAACATTGGGTTTACTCTAGAAAAATCATATATGTGACAAGAAAGAAGGTTACTAAGAAGTGAAGTGTTGGTTAAAGGCAATACTAGAAAAAATATTATTTACGAGATTATTTGGGAAATGGTTTTCAAGTAGTTTATTTTTAAGTAGATTAATTTCTTCGTTGAATGCTGTAATTGTGTTGCAGATTCTTTTGATTCTGATGGCTTGCAAAACAATTATGCCAATTAAAACTTTTTTTACTGAGGCAAGAAGAAAAACATTGCAGACAGTTAACTTTGAATTGAAATTTGCATCTTTTACCATAAATAGTGGTTTCACAGTTGAAGTCAGTATTAATTTTAGTGTCAAGGAAGTTAAAAATTTAACTATCAGAACTAGTCTTTTTTAATGTGAGGGAGTTATGAAAAATATTTTTACTGAGTTTAGAAAAGTTGGAGTAGTTGATACATAATAAATCATCAATATATCTGCAACAAAAAGGTGTAGTACTAGGATTATCAATAGAAAATTTTCTTTCATAAAACAAAAGAAAAAGGTTATCTAGGATAGAACTAAAATTAGCACCCATAGCAATACCATTAATTTGTTGAAAGCAAGAATAGCCATTTTTGAAATAGTTGTTGAGGATGCAAAATTTAAAAAGTTTAAGAAAAAATCCTCATTAATATTGAGTGAAGTATTGACAGTTTTACAAAGTTCAGTAAATGTAAATTGCAGTTCATTGAGTGGAATGTTGGTAAACAGATTTTCAAAATCAAATGTTTCTAGATGAAAGATGTCGAACATATTAACCCATTCCTTGCCCCGGCCGATACAGGATCGGTCGCGCAGTTTGTGTTAATACTGCCCCGGCCGATTCAGGCTCGTCGCAAGAAAATGGTTCCTAACTGCCCTCGACGATCCTGTGTCGTCACGGCGTTTCTAGCAGTTTTTGCTTCGGCCGAATATGTGTCGGCGATCCTTCCAGGAGCAGAACCCTGTTATTGCGCTTCTCTGTTGGGTTCTGGAGCTTTTAGGGGAGCGGTAATCAAGCTCTTTTCTTAGACAAAAGGGATGTAACTTATAGTATTTCACAGAACTTGTTGTAATTTATTTTATTTTACTAAGATATTAACTTTTCAAGTACTCTTTGATGGGACACGTATAATGCTTCAAATAATCAGGCATTATATTTTTATCTTTTCGTGGAAGCTTTGTTTCTTAGCATTCTGGCATTTGAACTCCTGATGAACAAGTGTGAAAATATTTCCTTACATATTTATCAATATTTCTATGCCTGAATAAAGCAAATAAACAGAAATATGTTTTTCTTGTTATCAAAAATCCACCTTCTTACGCAAGTATCCTTCACTAAATTGTTCATAATCCTCAAATTTTATAATTTATTTTACGCAATATTTTTTTAAAAATTATCTTACGTATCTTAATTTTGTACGAGTACGTTTTTTTTAAAATTATTATAATGTGTTTACTACGCTTTTTATTTATTCGTATACTATTATTATTTTTTAGTGCTTATTTATTTTTAAATCATGATATTTTGAAACGTAAATTATATCTTTTTATATTCGCGGCACCCTTTGATGGATTTTTAGAGATACGATTTTGAATATTTTTTATTTCACGAAAAAAAAAAGACGACCGCATTGACTATACGTAAAAATTGACTATGTAAAACATAAAACAGATACGACAGTACGAATAAAATGATAATATCTTGAGTTCTTTTTTTGTACGCTTTACTCATAAGAAACAAACCATTCCTTTTCTCCCATTCTTTTTCAGATTTTATTTATTGTCTTAAAATAGCTCCAATGTTTTAATTGTACCTTCTTTTATGAGATTTTAAAAATACAAATTAAATATTTGGTTTCTTTTCAATAATCAAATTGCCATAATTAGTAACTAATCCTATGAAACTAAAATTTATCCAAGTATGTTTAAAAAAAAGATTTAAAATCCGACTCGATTTCAAGCAAGATCTCCTTTTTTTTCCTTCTGAAGACATGTTCCGTCATATAAGCATAAAAGCTTGCCTTGAAATTCCTTTCTGAGCTAAACTGTTTTGTTGTAAGAAAATAATGTGGAAGGGTTGACCACAAAACACTAAAACCTTCTGACCATTCTTTGAATGGAACTAACTTGCTCGGATGTTTGCAAAGAGGGTCCTTGGAGAATACAGACCTCCCAGTCGGTCTAGTTATTCCTCTCTCAGCTGGGGGCTTTTAGTTGCATGCACAAAAGTATCCTTTAGGGAAATAGGGGATTAGCCGCAAGTTTTGATCTTTTGTAATCATTTATCTTTAAAATACTTCCCACGCTTGAGCAACTGATATCTGGGCATTCAGAAGGGATTTAAAAGTCACCTGAATTACGATAAAAGTCGACCATAGTCCTGCCATCAAAGGGTTCTGTGTTTATTGGTCGTTTTGAAGTGTCACAATATATCAAAAGGCACCGAAGAATACTTTTTATCCTCTTAGAATATCATTCCCACACTTAAAGCGTTTTTGTCCATTCAGCGTTTTGTCCGCTTGCTCACACGTTGGATCGATCAGTCAATTGTTTGAAGAATGTTTTGTTGAGGCCTTTTGAAAGATAGATCATCTTACGTTTAACAGTAAAAGAAAAAAAAAGATATACTGAGATAAAAGCAAAAATAAAAATAAATTAATAAAATAATTAGTGTTATGAAAATAATTTCTTTTCGTCCAATCCTCTATTGTTTCTTATTTTCCTGTTATGTACTGCGTAAATGTATGAATATTTCAGCACATATTAGCAACCTTGTATTTTATTGCACTATTTAATTCAGTGCTTAAAAACAAATAAAGCGAAGCGATTTTCGAATGCAAGCTGAACAGCAAAAACAACATTAAAATACCGATAGCAAAATGGGGAGAAAAGTGTTATTATAACGTAGCAAAAAGCAACTCCGTTTCGTTATCTGCGGCATGCGCGTTAAGGGTTTTCGGGCTGGTCATCGAATGGGTTAAGTAACTTGATCACATCATTGCTGTTATTGATTATCCAATACCATTTCTCTTGACAGAGCTTAAGTTGATTTAAAATCTTTTTAGGATAAAATTCAAGTTTAACACTGAGACTTTTTTCAATTGTGTTCATGGCAGAACAGATAAATCGAAAAGAAACAGGTGTTTTGTGGAATTTGGGAATTGCATAAAGATAAGGTAAATGGATAGTCTTAGGACGGGGTAATTTCAAGAGTTTGTAGGAAGCAAAGAATTTTTTTTTATGATGGAAGATTCATTTAGTGTGGGACATTTATAAGTAGTAGTTTTTTTCTAATTAAGATTTCATAACAGTGGCATAAAGTTTTTTACAACAGATAGAAAAATTGGAGCTGGCTTTGCAACAACAGTGAAAACATATGCTTCTTTAAGTTTTTTAAGTGAATTAAGATCATCTGCAGAAAATTGGAAAAAAGAAGAGTCCCTATTGATAATTTCACGAAGTATAATTATTAAATGAAGCAGAAAATCGTGTCTGTATTCCAGAAAAGCAACGAGTAGAGTATTGTAACAGTAGGATATTTTTCTAATGAAATCATATAGTTCACTGGAAAGTCTATAGGCGTTCCAAAAATTAATTCTAAAGTTGGGACGGAATTTGGTACCAAGTGCAAAAATGTTTTTAAGATTATTATTTTGCAGAAAATTTAGATCGTCAGTTAAAAAAAAACATTTTGAAAAAAAAATAGAACCGACTTCAAAATTGCTCTAAAAAGTGAAAAATAATTTTATTCTTTAAACACCATCGATAATGCTTTTAAGCGTAATTTTTGAAGTTGGCGCAAAAACAAAACGTAAAATCCAGTGTGCTTCGTACATATTTTTTTTCTGAAAAGCATCCAAAGTTACGAACGAAACATTTATATCGTTATTCAAATATGCTGTCATGAATGCATAATGTATGTGATAGTGAAGAAACTGGGCCTGGTTAAATTTATAGTTGTATTTGAGTTATGGCTGTGAATGATTTTATATATCGTTTTTGCGCCAACTTCAAAAATTATGTTTAAAAGCATTATTGATGGTGTTTAAAGAATAAAATTATTTTTCACTTTTTAGAGCAATTTTGAAGTCGGTTCTATTTTTTTTTTTTTCAAAATTTTTTTATTTCATTCTTTTTAGTGTAATTGTAGGTATTTCAGAAATAGTAAGAAGTTACCATCACGAAACTTCACATTTTTTTCTTAAAAATGCTCCATACTAAAAAAAACACTATTGACACGCGTTAAACTTTAAGCGATTGGCACTAAAAACTTATCTTTGTTCCTCTCTGGAAATCATGGGTAGTTAATTTAATTATAACCATTTAAGTATTGCATTTTTCCAAACTAATTTACATTCCACAGCATCTAAGTTGCTCATGATGCAATCCTGTATTTTCTTACTTAGCCCCGATCATCTGTTATCGGCATAGATGATAACGATAAAAATACTACAGAGTAGTTGAGGCAAACCTAATGGTAGCATTGTGAAGGCTAAGCAGATCCTAATCACTGCATCACCTCGCTTCCAGGTTAGGTTTACCCCTACTATGGAGCAATAGCACTGAAGAAAGGAAGATTTTGATAATTCACATAGGGTTACTATAAATCAGCTGGGTTACTAAAATAAAATTATTTACCCCAAAAATGAGCCGACAGCGCCAGATTCCCCATTATCGAAGTATCCCTTGAAGAAATTTGATGCTTGCTTCAGAGAAGCCTTCATTCAAAATTATCATTACAATTACTATTAATGTTACTTTTATATGGCACCAACCTTTTATAACAATGAGTTTCATATTGTCGCGTAGATGAAGATAGCGAAGACGATGTGAAAGCCAAATGAAGCGAATACTCGTTAGGCTCAACTCGAGATCTTTATTCAGAACCACGAATGAACGTTACATCTCCTTATATACAACTTGAGAAAGTGCTGGAACTTTCCAGACTTGGAAATATACAGAAATTAATAGAACATTCGAGAAAATACGGGAAACAGTAGAAACGAAATTTTAGTAAAATTCACCTTGTCCTAGTCGGGATTTGAACCCGGGTCGCTCGTGTGGGAGGCGAGAATTCTACCACTGAGCCACCGTTATCCACAGATGAAAAGTGCGAACTTTGCTACAATATCATTTTAATCATTTAATAGGAAAATTGCATAAAATTTACTGTTTTTTGCCCATAATTTTTTTAAAGAAAAAATATGGTCAAACAAATTAATGGGACATAAGTTGAGCCATCCCTTATCCATTAAAAAAAGAATCATCAAAATCGTTTCACTATGTGAGAAGCTATGAGTGGACAAACAAAAAAAAACATACATACGGTCTGAACTGATAACCGCCTCCTTTTTGAAGTCGGTTAACAAGACCAAAGGTAGAAATGAAAAATTCAGTGTCAGCAAAATTAACACAATTACTATTTAAATCGAGGTATTTTTCAAAATTTTCAGCAGCATCATGATAATTTAGAATTTTCTTGGAAAAAGGGGGAGTGAATTTGAAACTAAACATAATATCAAGATCTTGAATTGGAAAAATTTTTAAGAGATTATTGTGTATTTTTGATGAAGATTGTCGAAAGATTTCTGTAAGAAGCTGAAAGTATTAATAATAACAGGAATTCTTATCTTGAAACGAACCAACTTTTTAGGTTAAAAGATCATAGCATAATGATTCAAAATGTGAATTTTTAACGATGTATTGAGGTAACGCATTTTTAATTTTTTAAAATATTTAAGTTTTAGATGAAAAATAAAAATTCCGACAACTTCAGTATTATAGAATATTATCAATAACAGCAATGATGTGATCAAATTACTTAATATGTTCGACATCTTTCATCTAGAAACATTTGATTTTGAAAATCTGTTTACCAACATTCCACTCAATGAACTGCAATTTACAGTTACTGAACTTTTTAAAACTGTCAATACTTCACTCAATATTAATGAGGATTTTTTCTTAAACTTTTTAAATTTTGCATCCTCAACAACTATTTCAAAAATGGCTATTCTTGCTTTCAACAAATTAATGGTATTGCTATGAGTGCTAATTTTAGTTCTACCCTAGCTAACCTTTTTCTTTTGTTTTATGAAAGAAAATTTTCTATTGATAATCCTAGTACTACACCTTTTTGTTGCAGATATATTGATGATTTATTATGTATCAACTACTCCAACTTTTCTAAACTCAGCAAAAATATTTATCATAACTCCCGCACATTAAAAAAGACTAGTTCTAATAGTAAAATTTTTAACTTCCTTGACATTAAAATTAATATTGACTTCAACTGTGAAAACACTATTTATGATAAAAGACGCGAATTTCAATTCAAAGTTAACTGTTATCAAAGTTTTTCTTCTTGCCTCAGTAAAAAAGTTTTTATTGGCATCATTGTTTCGCATGCCATCAGAATCAAAAGAATCTGCAACACGGTTATGGCATTCAACCAAGAAATTAATCTACTTAAAAATAAACTACTTGAAAACCATTTCCCAAATAATCTCGTCAATAATATTTTCTCTAGCATTGCCTTTAACCAACACTTTGCCTCACTGTAACCGTCTTACTTGTCACGTATATGGTTTTTCTACAGTAAACCAAATGTTTGTACTCCAGTTGATGATGTTTTTATGAATTAAGTTTTTCGGTCCACCTGGATTGTCTTTGGAACTGTTTTTATGGATGACACATTTATTTATTTAGTTAGTTTTTATATTCATTGGATTGATTTTGTTTTTATTTTTAGACGCACAGAAATGGCCCCGATGGGCGCGGATTTTACTTTTACACCCGGACACATAGGTAAGACTTGATTTTTGCTGGTGGTACGGTGGAGGGACATTATTGATAGCCTTAGCTTCAGTTGTCCGAGACGAAACCCCAGTGCCTAGTTTTAGGTCTTAGTTCCAAAAGTCTACATTCATTTTTCACACGTGATGCTTTTGTTCAATGTGAAGAAACCTGAATGTTGACTTTTTCGGAATTGAACATCCTATTCTTAGTTTCAGTATTGAAATTTTTGGTCTTTCGACCATAGGATGAAGTTTCCACTGCTGAAGAGTACTGGCTTCATCTCTGTCTTTTATCTGTGCTGTAACTTTGTCTGTTGATTGTTCTATTGATGTTTATATTTACCTGGTTTATTTGTTTGGCTGCTTTGCGCATCTTTGGGCTTCTGGTTTATGGTACTCTAATTTTTTCCTCTTTAATATGTTTTCAATATATACAGTACTGGCCAGAATGGATAACTCACTTGTTTTTTTCCATTCATACTAACGTATTGGCGCCAGATGTTTGTTTTGGCCAGCAGTGAAAAAGATGGTATTCTTGCTTGGCATTTGGTTAGTTTATTGGATGTGTTCTCCGTGTATTGACGCATAAATTTTTGCAGAAGGGTAAAATAATATCAAAATGCCCAGTAGAAGAATTTTACGCAAAATGCATGCACAAGTAAAGATTCTGAGCAAAGATGCTAAATGTGCTTGAGGAAGTGCTGCCCGATTACAATTGGCACAAAAGATAGTTTCCAAATCTATAAGTAATTTTAAAATGGAAATTATGGATATTCAAAGCCAAAAGGTCGTCACAAGAGCACAAGCAAGCGCATTGATGAGAATATCAGCGGAAGCAATCCAAGCTGGTTTACCAAAAGATAATAATGTCAATAATTAAAGGACAATCTGCAGGAGGCTATTCAATGCCAATTTAAAGTCTTACAAGCCTACAAAGAAGCCTAAATTGTCTCTCAAAAACATTGCTGACCGACTGAAATTTTGTAAAAATTATCAGGGGTGGACTGCGGAGCAATGGAAACATGATATGTTTTCTGACGTGACTCAAGTATCGCAGTTTTATGCATTTTGTAGAAACATAAGACGACCTCCTGATAAAAGAGACTGTCAACTCTACAGTATTCCCACCGTTAAAAATGCTGCAAAACTCATGATCTGAGGAGCCATTTCTGCCAAGGGAAGATGTGAATTGTGGTTCATGCCTGAAGGCACAATAATTAATTAATGGAACTGTTTATCTCAAACTGCTAAAAGAGATGTTACCAACGTTTATGAATATCAACCAGTGCACACTTCCAACATGATGGATCACATTGCCACCAGACTAAATCTGTTATGACATGTATTGCAAAAAAAGGGGTTTCAGATCCTTAAGCTATGGCCAAGAAATTTCCCAGATCTAAACCTAATCGAGAACTCCTGGGTAATTTTAAAACGCAAAGTTGATGAGCGTAACCCCACCTCTTTTTTGGACTTAAGAGAAATTATAAAACAAGTGCGAATTATAGAAATCACACCACACTATTGCCAAAAATTATGTATTTCCATGCCTAATCGTATCTAAGCTGTATTGAAAAAAAAAGGTTTCCACATCAAATACTGAACATTTTCTCAATTATTTATGTATAATGTATTTATATAACTAAAATTAATCATTTCCATAAAATAAACATTTAGTAAAATGTTATTATTCTAGTGCATTCATAAACATCACAGTTTTTTGTGATGAGTCAGCCATTCTGGCCAGTACTGTATATATATATATATATATATATATATATATATATATATATATATATATATATATATATATATATATATATATATATACCAGTGCAGTAACAAATTAGGTATCTAACACCTAATTCAGATGTTAATAAGACCAAAGCCAAAAGTTTTGTAAAGAGTTCAAATTTGGAAAGGCTTGTTTTGTAGCTGCAAATTTTGTAATTTTGCTTCTACTGTCACTCTCATAAATACAAAAAGAGAGCTTTATCAATATAACAGTATAAAACAAATCACAATATACACTGATGAAAATTTACATAATAAACACATAAAATACTTGAAATTTATTCGAGAACAATTTGTTTAAATTTCATCCTATTTACATAAATATGCAAAAATAATAATAATAATAATGGAACTTATAAAACAAATAAAATTTTAAAGTCTGTGTTATCAAAAAAAAAAAAAAACTATACCTGTGGATAATTCTCCAAAATCCAGGCCAATCTCATCAATACCTATAAAAAATATACAACACATAGTATGTTTCACTTTCAGTACATGATATGTTCACTAGTATATGTTAAAATGAATAGACAATATGTGCTGGTTAATGTGATTTTTTGTGGCAGATGCTATTTGATAATAATGAATAATTGACAACAAAAATAATCAGGCAACAAAATTTTAGTTTTACTTAGTTTAATTATTGTTGTAGCTACAAATTTAAGAAGACAATACATTCTGATGCTCGTTTTATCAACACATTAGAAAAACATGATCACTAAAGAAGTTTTTGAAAGTCGTCTGCCTAGTGTTTTATCCTAGCAAATCAATGATTATATTTTAATATTTGTACCGCTTGAAAAAGTCCCTAACAGTAACTCTAAGTTGCTCCTAAGTCCCAAGACACTGAGAGCTCCTCATTTCCGTAGCAGTTACAGGATTTAACAAAATTTTAAGGTTTGTCCTCATTTTTATCTCGTGCTCTTCAGTAAAATTTCTTCAATAGAACAAGATGTAGCTTCTTATACATCTTCACTCAACACATCAGTCATGGTTGTAGCCTTTAAGTATTCTTGTTTACTGACATTTATTTTGCAAAGTCATTTTCAGCCAAGTCAGATGCTATGATACTTTTTCATCAAATTCTGGTACATCTGTACCTTCTTTGAGTTAAAATATTCCTCACGTAAAATTCTTAATTGTTTTCACAGGCATTCAAAATATAGATGACGTAGATATTTCCTCTTTGCAAAATTCTTTACATGCATTCCAATTTTCACTTTGTGGACAAGTTTGTTGAATGAAAGCAAATATCTTCCCATAAAATTTTGAACATGAATTCAAAAAGAAAAAGAACAAAAAAAAAAAAGAAAAAAAGAAAAAAAATCTATAGTACCACTACTCTGTCTTTTCCACTTATGACTATTATTTTACATTTACTATTATTTTAGTTTATTACAAACGGAGAAAAGCTGAGTTCAATTTTCTTGAAAATCAAATGTTCTTCTTGCTACTTGATCTTTTAAAATATTTTAAACTTTAGCGACATTGTTAACAATTAAAAGGAAAAAGCAATCAGAAAAATTTTTTTTAAGGAAATCTAAAAATATTTTAATTAACTATTTCAGAAAGGGCATAAGTCCTACGGAAATCCATTGGACTTATGCACTTTCTGAAATAATTGATTCATTTGTGAAGGCTTCTAATTAATGTCTAAATATGCAAGCATTTCCACAAATGGCACAGAGAAGGGGGCTTGGGGGCAAAAATTCCTGCCAGGGGCTTTGGTTTTGACATAATTGCCAACCCTAATACAGTAGTTTACGTACAAGTAAGGACATTTTCACTGAAACCCACCCCTGCCCAGACAGTGAATTCTGCCTGCGCTCATATTTCATGACATGATTTTAAAAGTATTTATAATATCAGACAAAATTCTGAAATTCATTTTTAAAAATATGTTAACTACATGTTCAGATTTCTTTGAAGTAACCAATTTTGATCGAAGAAATAATTAGAACCTTTTCTAAAATTTTCTGAAAAGGGAAGCAACTTATGTACAGAAAGTCTGCTCCATTCCTTTTGTAATGAATTTTTTTTGGAGGCAAAATTTGTATAAGGTTTAGTATAATCTTTTGTCCCTCAGATGAACCATGCTGAACAATTTAAAGCAGGGATATTCAACCTTTTAGATTTTGAAGAACCTTTTGAGATTATTCTTTACTTGAAGAAATCACTTGTTCAAGAAGCAGAAAAACAGAGAATAACCCCAAAGCATTATCTTACTCAAATTTATAAAATTTAATCACAATAAATACATCTAAATTAAAATAATAAATCCTAAAGTAGTTTTTTTTTTTCTGGTTTTCTAAAAAAAATCTATAACTATGACAAGAGCAAAAATATTTTAAATTGAAAAAAAATTCTAAAAACATTTTTTTTTATTGACTTGGCTATGATAGTCTTTATTGCTACTTCACCAGAGCCAATGAAGACCATACATGACCTGTAGTATCTCCATCAATGTTTTTGAAGCACATGGCTTTTAAAAACTTAAAAATTTAGTTTTAGTCATAAAATATTTTTTTTTCACTTTTACTTGCCAATTGCCTTTAAAAACTGGATTTTTTATTAAAATTATAATTTTACAAAAATTTTGGCGCTTTGGTTAAGCAAATTCCAACAGTGATCACTTGAGGAACTCCTGATAAAGTTAAGGGAGCCCAAGGGTTCTGAAAAATATGCCTTACAGAGCTTAAGGACCTTTTGCTTTTGTGCAGGTGCCAAGTCTTATTGAAATAGCCATGGTTGGTTTAAAGAATAATTTTGTTCCCAAGGAAGGAATCTGTCAAATAAGCTTACATAGTGTTTTTTTGGTTATTTTTCACAACTGATGCAACAAAAACAAGTGGCATTTTCTCACTTTGCAACTTCCTCTCCAAACCATAATGGACTATAGCTATTGGTGATGTTCCACAGAGCTAGCAGTCTTATGGCAATCTTTGACCACATTTTATCATTACAGCTATTAGGAACTTGCTCAATCTTGAAAAGTTTCTCCTGCGTGAAAACAATTTTTTCCCATTCATTGTCCGTCATCTGTTTGCATAGGATATGACTTCTTTGGGGCCATGTTCGATTATTTTCTTCAGTCACCCTCCAAACTTTTTCAAAAAATATATCCAGCATCTGAACTGTTTCTTCCCCCCTTGCAATCATGCAAACTTTTCATTATTAATCCAAATTTATTATGCAATTTTTCTCATTGGAACTCCTGTTGTTCCCTTCAGTTCTTGGTTCTCTCAGTTATGTTGATTTTGAAGTTTTTTAGCGTGTTTATCATTAACTTTCTCCCTTTTCTTAGTCTATCTACGTCATCACCAAATTCGTCAAACTGCTTAAATATATATGAATCTGTCTGCTTTGGGAGTTCCAACAATAAACAATTTTACATTGTCTATTTTCTTCATGGCCTTCTAGTGCATTGCAATGTATTTTTGGTGTCCCTTTGTTTATCACTCTTAACATAAGCGTTTGAGAAACAGGCTTCCATTGTTGCCCTAATGTTATACGACTCTTTGCAATTGCGGCATTTACAAAATGGTTTAATCGCCACTGCATGCAATGTCAAAAAGAACATTTAAGGCAGTGAGAAGCAAAGGGATGTAAGTAACAAAATTAAAAATTTGGAGATAACCAGTACAAATAATTGATGAACATCCCCTCTGTCTTGGGGCAAGAGATAGTACTAGTAGTTCTAGTAGGTGCTGCTATACAGCATGATTTAGAAAAAAAATTTAATGAAAGCCTACTCAGGACCTTATCTTTAAACATGTTTTACTCAAAACTTCAAAATGTCCACTTACATCCCTTTGCTTCTCACTGCCTCCTTTGTTAGGTCAGGTATACCATCAGAAAAATTAGATTGATTTTCCTAACGAGCAATTAATTTATGTAGCCTAAAATAAGCTTGAAATTATAATGTAATAAACACAATATTTTTATTTTTAAAAGTTGCCCAAGTTATTTTTTAACACCCTGTAGTTGCAACCAATTGCTTTTTTAACAGGCAAAATAAAGATTGGAATATTTTAAAGCAATTTAAAACTGAAGATCAGTAATATTTTAAAAATATTTCCTTAATTATGTAAATTGCATTTGAAATGAATGTCATCATGAAGTTTATTACCATTTCTGAACTAAATTTGAGAACACTAGCAACTTGAAACAGGTTTTTTCTTGTAATAAGATATAGCAGTTGAGCTCCAAATCTAAAAAGCTGTAAGCAAAATGCATTTATTTAAGCCTTTATGTTTAAAGTAAAATATTGAAAAGAAAGTGACCTTATTTGCTTGCTTAAGAACTTACTTTCATAGATATAGATGAATTCCACATATCACATCTTTCTACCACACGTTTATCTTTCCATGTTATAAAATTGTGGTAAGTGTCACCAGTCTCTCTAAAATATATATATAAATAAAAAAAGGCTAAATTATTTTTGCTTAAGTAATCTTTATATATATGAGTCAAAAAAAAAAAAAAAAATAAGATTTTTCAGTTCAATCACATAGAATGAAAAATATTTTGCAGGGCAACGAGTCACAAAATAAATCATTGTGTAGCAACACAATACAAAACAGCCCTAAGTGACACCCGCTGGGCTGCCACCAAGTTACAACACTAAAAATATCCTATTAAGTAACCTCTTGTAGGAATAATGCCCTCCAAAATAGTCACAAGATGCAGAATAATATCTAAAAAAGCATCTTAAAATTTTTATTACAGGGGAGGGTGGGCCACAATGAGACAAAAAACACATATTTTTCATTTTTCGTATATTGGCGAGTTCTAAAGCACAGAAATATACTTGATTATATTAAAGGTATCAAATTATAGTATATTGCACTAAATTTAGCTCATTTAATGTTAAAGTTTTAGCTTCTTACACAAATTTTAAGAGGGTGCGCAATGACCCCTTAATATACCATTAGCCGTAGCATAGAAAATGCCACAAATTTAAAAACATTTAATTTCTGCAGCTGTTCCTTTACAAATAATTATTTTATTGCAATTTTATATGCATATTACTAGTGTTCATTATAATATCTAGTATTGTTTTTTCAGTTCAAAGTATTTTTTTAACCTCCCTCCCCATGCTTATGAAGTTTGAGGGAGGGGGTTGAGCACCCTCTTCCAATTGAAATAGGATGCTAAAATTCTTACAGCATATTACTATCTATAAGTCTAAAAATATTGAGGGGTGTCCTGTTATCTAGGAGAAACTTTTTTTTATATGTATTTTTGAACCACCTTAATGGACAAGTAGGTGGGACATTTTCCTCTTTAGTCACACTTTGACTAAAATAGTATATATATTTTTTTCATTTCACTGGAAAACAGCTGTTTTTGCTACTAATATACACACTGTCTATTCAAAGTAATCACATCGCTTTAGTAGCCTTTTAGTCACTAGCAGAGATTAAAAATTATAACAACAAGAAAAAAGAATAGAAACTTTAAGTAGAGAGATTTCGGGTGGCAAATATAGAGAGAAATTAAATACACTGATTTCAGGAGCATTTTGAATCAGAGGTAGAAATTTAGGCAACTAAGTCACTGTTCCAATGGAGCTGTAACTACACTATTTTACTGGTCCATACCATTGAGAAGAGATAAAATGGAGGGAGTGAAGACTTTCATTCATGAAGCCAAGACCCCAAGTCACGTGATTGATTTTAAAGCAAAACATTAGAAGAAATCAGGTTTCTTTTGCTTGTTTTGCGCAAAACGTGCCAACCATTTGTCGTTGTTGAGTCATGTGACTTGGGTTCCTAGGGTCAGCTTTTGTTCAGCCAATGACTGGACTTGCTTCCGCCATTTTAATTCCTGCTCAAAGGTTCATACACACTTTTAGTTGTCCATTCTTGGGTTCTGGTTTCAAGTATTGAAAAAATAAAGAAAAAAGACAAAATATGTAAGACAAAATTAACATGCCAAAAGGAGTCAGTTATAAGTTTAATAGACATTTCTGAACGACTGGGAAGAGAATGAAGCAACAGGAATTTCTCTGCTCACCAGTACTGGCAAAGGAATTCAGCCAACAGAATTTTATCTGTGCTGCTGTTTTGAGAGGAAGGCAATGAGGAGACAAAAATAATATGTTATAAATGCAATAGAAACACCTCGATCTATCTTTTCTTGCAAAGAAAATCTAAAAATTGTAAATGAAGTTGTAAACTTGCTCTCAACAGTTTCAAAAGATGATGCTTAAAATTTTTAAAGGGAAAATAAAAATATCATTAAAATTTATATTCTGCTGGTTCAATGGACAATTTGTTTTCCCAGATCAGCGGACCAATGTTAATTTTAAGCCTTGTTTTTAATAGACATCTCTGCTTCCGCCATTACAGAGTAATTTTTAAGAAGAAACTTGAAATATTTGAAAGTATCACACAACTGTTTCACAAAGAATTTTAAACAAATATACATAATAGTTGCATTTCTGAGACTTTGGTTTTTTCTCATCCTTTTTTCCCAAGATAAAGTTGAATATCCTAAGAAGTTGTAAACTAAACTTTTATACTAACTCCATTACATAAAAAATGCTGCTGATTAAAAGGAGAACAATAACAATGAAAACAAGCTTTTTTTTTTTTTGGAAGATAGAGAGCAACAAGGTGTGCATTAAAATAATTAACTTACCAAGGAATAAAAACTAATGTAATAATATTGCAAATATTCAAGGCAAGCTAAAAAATAAAAAATGAAGAAAGAAAAAAAAAGAAAATTAAAAAAAGTATAAAAAGTGAAAGCCTAATATGAACTTAAAATAATCACTAATAATTACTCTTAAATAAAAAGAGTGAGTATAATAATCAATTTATTTATATATATATATATTTATTTATATATATATATATATATATATATATATATATATATATATATATATATATATATATATATATATATATATATATAAAATTAAGCAAACAGAATTACAAATACAGTCGACGCTTGATATAATGACCATCTCTGTGCCAGAGAAAAAGGTCTTTATAATGAGTGGTCATTATAAGAGATAGAATTTTTTTTTTTTTTTTTTTGAATATACACATGCATCATGCATGTTCCGTTGTTCCACTACAATTGGCACTTTTTTGAGGATTCCAGTAAAATGCCTAAACTATTTTTTTATCATGGGAATTTTTTTTAATTTTAATTATTTGTGCAAAATATTATGACAAAATATTTCTAAGTAGAAAATATAGGAAAAATTGTATTACAGTACATACAAATCATTTATTTTCTGAAGATAAAATCAGAAACAGTTGCTTTCCTTTTTAGCACATGTGATTTTTGCAAAACATAATTTTCCATTTCAGTTAGAGATGATAAATAGTGTTTTTCTTGCTTTTCAAAGAAACACTTAAAAGTCTCTGGAGCATTTGAAACATTTTTCATACTGAGAACTTTGGTCTCAATTATTTCTTTATCTGATCATAATACATTAATTTACTTTTGTGCACAACATCGAGAGGAACTTCATTTTCTGACAGACACGTGTTTGACACATTCTAAATCATAATTGATTTTAGCATAACCCTCAAAGTTTAACACTTCTACCAATTTCCCTTTTTTTTAGAATTTTTTTTACAGCATTTCAATTTCTTTGTCGAAATTTTCATCTTGGATTGTCTGACAAATCATTTAAGCATTTTTCTTTTGCTTTTTAAAATCAACATGGTGGAGGCAATTCTTGATGGTTTTTTCTGAATTCCATGCTGTTTTAGAAAGATGAAAAGCTGTAAGAATACCCACTATGTAATCTTGACCTTCTTTCAGTCCCTAAACGGTAATAAAGATCATTCTAAGTTACATATTAGTATAATTGTAAAAACACCAGGAATAGTGTTCGCTGAATTCGGTCGCTGTATTGGATTAGATGATGTAGAACGGTCGTTATACCGGAAGGAAATTAACATAGAGTTCATTAGAACAAAGTTGGGACTTTTACCACTGGTCGTTATAATGGATTGGTCTTTATAATGAGTGGTCATTATAATGAACGCCGACTGTATTAAACAAATTATAAATAACAAATGATGATAAAAAGGAAAAATGCAAACAGCTATTAAGTAGGAATAGAAAAAGAGTGAATCCAGAGCTCATCAGCCGTGGATGATTCATTAATTATGGTCAAAAGACCAAAATTTTTAACTATAAACTAGAAGAGAATGCTTAAGCTCCAGTACATGTAATATAGAGTAACAATGTGAACAGATGTTTTTATGCTGTTCTTTTAATTTTCGGGTTTCGTCGATTCCACGATGTACAGTCTTGCTGCTATAAATTGTCTTACTGCACCTACTTTCTTTACTATGGGCTTTTGGACAAATAATCGTTGTAAAATTTGATCTTTGGCTGACACTGAAGCTAGTGTTCATTTTGAGGGTAACTTTTGAAAGCAACATCATCTTGTTTATCTTATTAAATGTCTTTCCTGAAATCTATGTTATATTGGACAAACTAGGAATTCTCTAAATATTCGTATCAACAATCACAGACATGATATACTTTCGTTCAAAAACAAAGAAGACAAAGAACTTCAGCATTTTCAATTTCACAGTTTTGATAAAATTTCTATTTCAATTCTAGGTTTTGAACACTCTTTGGAAAAGAGACTTTCACTAGAATCTCATTTTATTCTTCGTTTCAAATCTATTTTCCCCTATGGGTTAAATTCCTCCCTTGATAATAAATTATATACAGCATACCATAACTCTTCTAAAAATCTTTGTATTTATTCATTGTTTAGATTTGGAAATAATACAAGTACTTCTCGTTTTAATAGAGGATCAGGAAAATCCCCTCCTCGTTTCTGCATTTTTTCGCCCTTTGAAATTCTTAATAAGCTTGAAAATTCTTTTTGTCATTCTTATGACACTGAATATGTTAGGAAATTTCTTTTTGGTCTTAAACAAAAATTTCTAAAAAAACTTAAAAATTTCCTTCCAAACTACCTTTTTAAAAATTCACACTTTGAATTTCTTTGTTATGATCTTCTGATCTACAAAGTTGGTTATACGCAACAACATCAAACTTACTACTGCACCTTTAGTTTTTTACAAAAATCATTCGACTATTTAAACTTTTCTAAACTACACAGTAAACTTTTAGATTTTTTTCCCATCAAGGATCTACAAATTGTCTTCAGCTACAAATTCAATCCTCCTTTCTCAAAAAATATTCTAAACTATCAAGAAGTTGCAAAAAATTTTGAAAAATATTTGAATTTTGATTGTAATTGTGCTAATTTCTCTAATTCCATCTTCTTCAACTCTGATTTTGGTCATATTCTGACCGGTGATTTGAATTTTTTACAAAACAAAAAACTCATTAAACTTTTTAGTTTGGGTACCAAATATCGGCCTAATTTTCGTATTAATTTCCTAAAACCTTTTAATAAGCTTACATTTGAAATTGAATATTTTTTAAGAAAAATCTCCTATTGTTTTAATGTTCCACTCAATGCATTTCTTGAATATAGACACCACTTTTTAATTGAACTGAAATCACGTTTACGTGATATTGCTAACACTGAATCTTCATACTTCCATCTTTCTGCTGATGAAAATAATGCCATCAATAATTTTAAAAAAGCTTTTGTCTTTACAGTTGTTGATAAAGCAAGTTCTAATTACTCTATCTGCTGCAAAAAATTATATGCTAATATTTTGAAAAATGAACTAGAAAAAACCACCACTTATGTTTCCTCCAAACTTAATGAATCCTCCATCATCAAAAAATTTGCTGCTGCTTACAAACTTATTAAATTGCCACGTCCCGAGTCTGTTAACTTACCTTACTTATATGCAATTCCAAAATTTCATAAAACACCTGTTGGATTTCGATTTATTTGCTCTGCCACCAACACCATTGGAAAAAATCTGAGTGTAAAGCTTGAACAATTTCTCAAAAAAATTCTTGAACAACTTAAACTTCAACAAATGAATTGGTTCTGGATTGTTAATAATAGTGTTGAAGTCATCAATTTACTTAATATGCTTGATATAAACCACTTAGAAACTTTTGATTTTGAAAACCTCTTCACCAATATCCCACTCGCTGAACTTTTTTCCTCTGTTTCAGAACTTTTTAATTCAGTCAAGGATTCCCTTGATTTTAATGAATTGTTTTTTCTTGGTCTTTTTAAATTTTGTATTTTTAATAATTTTTTCAAAAATGGTAATTCATGTTTTCTTCAAATTAATGGCATAGAAATGGGAGCTAATTTTAGCTCTACATTAGCCAACCTTTTTCTTTTATATTATGAACGAAAATATTTAATTGACACTCCTTCCTCTACACCTCTTTGTTGTAGATACATTGATGACCTTTTGTGTATAAATTTTCCTAATTTTTCTGAACTCAGCAAAACTATTTATCATAGTTCATTAACGCTCAAAAAGACCAATTCTAATCATAATAGCTTTAATTTCTTGGATATCAACATACAAATTGACTCAAATTGTTCCACTACAATCTATGATAAAAGACGTGAATTCAATTTCGCAGTTAACAGTTTACAAGATTTCTCCTCCTGCCTAAGTAAAAAGGTTTTTATTGGCATTATTGTTTCGCAAGCTATCAGAATTAAAAGAATTTGCAACACCATTTCTGCATTTAAGCAAGAAATTTCAGTACTCAAAAACTTACTTTTTCATAATAACTTCCCTAAAAATCTAGTTGAAAACATCTGCTTAAGTATAGCCTTCGATGAACATTTCGCTTCTTTTGAAACTGTTTAACTGTGTAAATGTATGATACAACCGTGACAAACCATTTTTTTATGAATCACCGTAGTGGATAAATTTTTACACGTGCGAAACAGGCGACCTGGTACGTCTTTGGACTGATTTCCGGACTTGGTTTTTATATTTTTAATGTTTTGTTGACGAATGGATAGGCTTTTTTATCAGGCTGAACAACGGACAGGATATGTTTACTTGGATTTCAAGGTAAGACAATTTTGTTATTGGCAGGTACTGTCCCGTGGAAGGCTAATTATTGGAACTTGTTTTCCTAATTAGTCGAGGCGAAACCCCCTGCTTTTAGTTTTAGGTTTGAGCTCTAGTTTATTGTTTTTAGCTTAGCAAATGGTGCGTTTGCCCATTGTTACTCTATATTACATGTACTGGAGCTTAAGCATTCTCTTCTAGTTTATAGTTAAAAATTTTGGTCTTTTGACCATAATTAATGAATCCTCCACGGCTGATGAGCTCTGGATTCACTCTTTTTCTATTCCTACTTAATAGCTGTTTGCATTTTTCCTTTTTATCATCATTTGTTATTTATAATTTGTTTAATATTTGTAATTCTGTTTGCTTAATTTTATATTTACTTGGCTTTTTAGTTTTGCTGCGTTGCGCATCTATGGGCTCTTGGTGTGGTCTTTTCAATATTTTTCACTTTTATTATTATATATATATATATATATATATATATATATATATATATATATATATATATATATATATATATATATAAAGTATACAAGCCAAAAAACAAGTTTTAAACAATTTATACGTTTGTTGTAACGTACGTATATTATTGTTTATAATTTAACATGTGGTGCATTTTGCCAAATATTAGTTTGTATTGCATGTACGGGAGTTTAAACACTCTCTTTTAGTTTGTAGTTAAATTTTTTGGTCGTTTGACCATATTCATTGAATCCTCCAGGGCTGATGAGCTATGGATTCATTCTTTGTCTTTTCCTATTACATTGCTGCTTGTATTTCACTTTTTCTCATCATTATTTTTCGTATCAATTGCTTAAAACTTGTTATTTGGCTTGTATACTTTTTATATTTACTTGGCTTTTTAGTTTTGCTGCATTGTGCATCTATGGGCTTTTATGTGGTCTTTACAATATTTTTCACTTTTTATATACTTCTAATATAATTATATATATATATATATATATATATATATATATATACATATATATATACATACAGGGTGTTCCGTTTTAACCTGCAAGAATTTTATTTTCGCAACCGTTGGTCCTAGATGCATACTTCCAATCCCAAAAATGTTCAAAATCAGATGCGAAGTTCAGACATTGAAACTTTGAAGCAAAAATAAAAATGAGTCTGAAAATACAAAATTTAACTTTTTATATGGGCCCTAAGCCCCCTAACTCATATTTAGGGAAATATTCTCCATTGAAAAATAATTCCAACACAAAAAGTTTGAAATTAGTACGACCAATATTCACTGAGATATGAAACGCAGCATTTTGTGACTTACACCACTTCTCACTCACTGTCAATAACACCTTTTGGGGGGAAATATAGCAGTTAACAAGTGTTTAAAATTATATGTGTGCATAGAGTGTGGTTTTTCAAATTGTTTGAGGTTTTTCAGTGTGTTTTTGCGTATCACGGCATAACATTTGCGTTTATTGTTGAATAGCAATGAAAAATATAAATACTTTGTGTTTTTTACTTTTGACAACCTGCCATTTTTCTGAAAGGGCGTAAGTTCCAATCTCATCTTCTGTATGGTCCCTTAAAACTTTAAACTGAAGTATCTTCTTGAATTTTGGTCGCACAAATGTCAAGATTTTTGTGTCAATAATAGTTTTTAATGGAGATTATTTTTCTAAATATAAGTTAGGAGACCTGGAGCCTGTATAAAAAGTTAAAATTTTTATTTTTTGACTCATTTTTATTTTTGCTTCAATCTTTCAATATCTTAACACTGCATCTGATTTTGAACATTTTTGCAATTGGAAGTATACAGCTAGGACTAACGGTTGCGAAAATAAAGGCCTTGTAGGTTAAAACGGAACACTCTGTATATATACAGTCAACTCTCGATAACTCGAAGTCCCAAGGGACCGGCTGAAGCGTTTGAGTTATTGGTAGTTCAAGCTATGGGAAGTTTCCACATCAGTCTTAAGAGTTTGGGACCCAATGAAAACTTTGACACAAAAGAACATTTAAGATAAAAGGCTTTGAGTTATCGAGATCCGACTGTATTAGGAACAGAGCTATAGAATGAACAAATTCAAAATTTTTACTTATTCCAAGTAACAAAAGTTCCCCTCAGAGAAGAAATTCCAATACATGAAATATCTCTCGCACTTAATTGAGCACCTACAATTAAAAAAAAAAAATCTATATAGTTACATTTTTGACATAATGCCTAAAAGCAATAAATTAGGCAGTGAGAAACAATAACAAAGGGATTCAAATATTGGTATTGATCCCAAAAACGTTGGACCACGCTGTGATACTGAGACATCTAGCAGCATTAGACTCCATTTCCCCATCCATTTAGATATCGCTCTTCCTGATATCTTAATCGGGCCCTGCCTTCATACCTGACACAAATTCTTCCTCCAAAGAAACCAAGTAAACCTTTCTCAAATTTCCCCAGGGAGGAGAAAACAACTTATAACTGATATTTTGTGACACATAAAAGATGTGTTTCTGCATTAAAGTAAATAGGAATGAATCTGAACTTTATGAAGACAATGCCTAAATGTAAAAGACATATCATTGAGGGGGAGGGGGATGTATAAACGATGTTTTACTGCATAACCATAATATTTAACCCTAGCCTCAATGACCAAACATTTCCCTTACACTCAATAACAGGGTACCCATTTTGAATTTCGGAGATTTAGAGAAAGAATTTTTTTTTTGACACCTCTTTTATTTAATTGAAACGTTTTCTTCCGCCCTCATCTTGGGAAATGTGTGTGTCCTGTTTTTACCAAAAAACGAAATGGCTTATTGTTTTTCCAGCGATTTAGGTTTACGTTTCATGCTAAACTGTCTGTTAGAAAAATGTGTTTCTCCAGTTTTATAATACTGGATGCATTAGGTTTTACACTTTGGCATTTCATAGTGAATTCATAGAATTTTATTTATTTACACCAGTGACGTTCAACTTACGGCTCACAGACCACATGGGGACCACAAAACTCATACTATATACACATAGGCCCACTGAATTGAAAAATATTATCTGTAATTTTTATCCTCACTATCATTTGCTCAACCTTTGCTGTCATGCCGTCTTGACATTCGTAGGTATGCTTAAAAAAAAAGAAAAGACAGATAATATATTCCAACTGAAATATATTGTCCACATATCGAGAGACACAAAGTTCCTAATTTGGTATCAGCAGGGCCCAATTTCCCAATAGGCAGAGTAGGCAGCTGCCTAGGGTGGCAAATTTTGTTTTAACCACATGTTTTTTTTTTTTTAATTATTACACTTGAAGTGAACTACTAGCATTCTTTCGTTTTCCATAGTGCCTTTTCTTGTAACTTAATAATGTCAATGCGTTTGTCCAGAAGCTCCAACAAGATTGGAGTTAGATTAAGATTTTTAGTGTCATAGTGAAGTTTATTCGAGTACGGTTTCTTTAGTGATTGACCTGCATTTTCTCTTCCACATTATTAATATTTAAAAACTTTCCTGTTAATTGTATTAAGTCTGGGTGGCAAATGAAAATGAGTGACGAGCGGAAAAGGCTGAATGATTTTAAATGAAGAAAACATGCTTAGTTAAAAACCAATAAACAAGAAGGAGTCTTCCAAAACTTTTTAAAAAGTGATACATATTTTTCAAATGGGCAGTTTTCAAAAGCAGAAGCTTTGGACTTTTTGGAACGCAATCCAGTAACAATTTATAGGGGAAATACCATCGAGCAATGAGGAGTGGTAAGAAACTTAAAGTGAGTGAACGTAATAACACAGAGGAAATTATTTAAATCGTTGATTCATACATGAAAATATTTCTTAATTTGCCGAATGGTAAAATACGAGCATGCAAGAATATCATACATTTATAACACCTAATCGGAAGGAATGTTAAGCATCATTAAAAAACAATTTTAGAAATTTTCAAAAAGAAAAAATAATCTCAATATTGCAATTTTGTCTCCAAATTTTCCAAATAAGGAATTTTTGGGAGGTCACAGTGACCTCTCATCGGGGCACCCTGAAGATAAAATGCAATCATTCCTTCATTAGCTTTGCAGTTTAAATTTCGGGATATTTTATGCGTTTTTTGATCACGGAAATTTTGCATCTTTTTTTTTGAGGGGGAGGGGGATGGCAGATTTCAGATCTGCCTAGGGGCGGCGTGGAGCTAAATTTGGCTCTGGGTATCGCTCACGATGTAACAATGTGTTAGTACATCAACAAAAAGATAAAGCTGTAATGTTTTCCACTTCACCATAGGCGGATTTAGGACTGAGTTCCTGGGGGGGGGGCAGAGTTTTTTTTAGCAACATTTTTATTGCCCCCCATTCTCATGTTTTTGTCTGTTTCCTGTGATGCATAAGTCCATGCTTTACTTTTTTGTGTGTCGTTTTCATTAATGTGTGTTTTCATGCTGTCCTTTTTGAATTGAGCTTAAGAGAGGGAGCTGTTATCAAGAGAGTGACACAGGGCTCCCTTTTATGTGGGAAATAGAATTATCTCCAATTTTAGGGGGCCGGGGGTTTCTCCCCCGGAGGAAATTTTGTACAAAGGATATAAAATTCTGCATTTTGAAGCCTTATAAAGGTTAATTGGATAGACATAGAAATTGATAACTAAATTATACAGTTGTACAGTATTGTTCAAACTTTGTAAGAAACAGCCATTTTAAGTTTGAAAGAAAAAATAAAGTATAGATTTCTCATTACAACAACCTTTTTTTAATTATAAGTAGTGCAGAAAACGAAAAGGAATAGAGGTAGTGTATCATTTTTTTCCCCTGGCTAAACAGATTAACAATATGCAGTAGAAGTAATTGGAGCTCACTTTGCTTGGGATTTTCAAAGGCTCATCTAATTATTTTCAAGGACTCTAGAATAAATAAAATTATTTAATGCACTTCATTTGTACTTTCCAGTCTCTGATATTTTAGTACTTGATTGTAAATTTTTACAATCCTGTTCTAACTTTGAGAGAAATAGCTATTTTAAATTTAAAAGAAAAAAGAAACCATAGATTTCTTATGACAAAAACTTTTTTTCAGTTGCAAGTGGGGCAGAAAACGAAAAGAAATAGAAGTAGTGTGTAATTTTTTCTGTGCTAAACAGATAGACAATATGCAGAAGAAGTAAGATAAAAGCAATCAATACAAAAGAATTTCTAAAATACTGCATTCGAGATTGACTAAATAGCAAGATATGAAACATGCGAGTCACAAAAATTTATTTCAAATAATATGTTACAAACGAGAGAACCATGATTTTTACATTTTTAATACAAGATGCGGAAAGCAGCTGAATTTGAAATATTTTGGCATTCCTCCCCCTCTACCATTTGTTAGAAATTTTAAAATTTAAGGTTTGTAGCCACACGTTTCCAAATATTCAAGGTTTTCAAGCACTTAAAAATGAAATTAGTTTTTTTCAAGCAATTTCTATTTTTTAAGAAACGAATCATGAATTTTTTTGGGAGTTAGGGACCGACTTCAAAGCAGGGGCCCTAAGCAATAGCTTGTTTATCTTATAGGCAAATTTGACCTTATTTGTAATTCACTCTTACCTGCAAATTTTTGCTTGATTTTTTTGTTATTTTTACGAAAATTCGTCAGTTTTTACGGTTAAAGGATTTTTACGATTTTACCAATCTTTGTTAGGTTTTTATAGACTTTTATAAAATTTCAGCAAATTTTTAAAAAACTTTTGATGAATTAGTTTCATTTCAATAATGACAAGGACTGACTCACTTAGACTTAGATGATAATGACTTACCTTACTTTTTAAACAGTAAGTAAAATTGTACTCTCCCTCTAAGTAAAAAGATTCATTTAATCAGAACACTCAGATAACTGAATTTTATTTAGTTTGCGGTAGTATTTATTTTCTCTCTCTCTCAAAAAGGGAGGGGGTGGAGAGAAAGAAGGGAAAAAAACTGTTATTTAGAATTTCTCAAAAGGCCAATTAATCTACTAAGAACATAAATATTATGCACAAATATACTTGAAATGTGAACACAAATCATAACGAGAAGATTGTTCTGTTAGCGCGAATGAGGGGGGGAGGAGTTTTTTCCCCTTTGCTTTAGGTTTTAATTTGTTAAAAATAATCGTCAATTATTATAAGTGCTGCAGCTTAATGTATAGCTCGTTTAGCCTATATTTTCATTCATATGCTTGCCCAAATGGTTTTCAGTCTAAAGTAGTGAATTTAGACACATTTTCAGAACCCCAGTGACAGCTGTACTATTTTTATTTAATGTTCGCCCCCCCCCCCCCTTTTCTTTTCTCCCATCAGAAAAGAACATTCGTTTTTCTCTTAATTTTCATTGAACTATTCTAAAAAGAAAAAGTCATGATTTTTTTGTTTTAAGATTTTGGAAGATGTGTTGTTACTATATAAAGTCCTCCCAAAACTGGGGGGCATTGCCCCCTATAAATCCACCCATGCACTTCTGAACTATTCAAAAAAGAAAAAATAATACATATATATTTTTAATTTTTGGAAGATGTGTTGTTACTACATAAAGTCCTCCCAAAACTAGGGGGGCATTGCCCCCCTCCGCCCCCCCATAAATCCGCCCATGCACTTCACATAATAACAAAAGCAAATCTGGAGCAACCAAAGGTCACAATTATTTTGCTTTACAACAAAACAAAATCTGGTGTGACGCGATTGATCAAATGTTTTGATATTTTCGAAGCATTTGATTGAATGGTGATAAACAATGGGTGTAGTGCCCTCTGAAATATAAAAATGCATTAATCCATATTATGCTTATACTTAATTTCATTTAAAATCTTAATTATATCTGTAAATGTAATTTGAATAAATGTCAATAATACGGAAAATTTCTTTGCGTCTAAGATCTGCAGTGTGACTCGTATATAATATGCAGTGTTTTCAAGTGTTTATTAATTTTTATTTCTTTACAGTATGAAAACTTTTTCGGCATGGACTTTGGTTTTGCTCCAAGAAAATAAGTGAAAAAAATTGAAGAGCAAACCTTTATTTTAAAAAAATCATTTCTGAGGATTCTTTAGATTTTTTGGGGGGGGAGGAGGGGGGTACTTGCTTGAGTGTCCCAACTTGCTACAAATGTTCATGCTTTTGAACTATATACTTCTCTAACCTTTCAGAAGAATATTAATGGTGAATACAATGCTGTTTTCCTTATCAAATATAAATAATTGCTATGTAACTATGCGAAAACTTAATAAAATTAGGGGGCGCGATACCAAAGTGGGGGGAGTGATGGGGGAAGACGGTGGTCACATTTTGATTCAAGGGCTCATTTTACATGAGAATCAACAAAAGTGGTTTCAGAAGCATTTTGAAGGGTTTTTTTTTTTCATGTGCAGTGCAATGGGGACCCGGGTACCTGGTTATTGAATATAGGTATAAAAATTTTAAAGGCTAAAAAACTCCCCTCAATTTTTTTTTCTTTCTGAAAACACGATTACAACTTTCTTTAGTTCAAATTCATGTAAATAACAAGGATTAAAAGCAATTTTATTAGGACCTAGTTAGAAAGGGTAAAAATTATGATAAAAGTCGCAAAAAGATACCCGGGTACCCGGTCATTGACACTAGGGTTAAATATCTTATGGTTGTAATTTTAAGATAAACGATTATGAAAATTTTAAAATCTTAATGCAACTCAGAAAACCTTTAAAATAATGAACAAAAGATTTATGTAAAATGAGAATGTTACATTTTCCATTTATAATAACGTATGATAAGTTTGTGAGCAAAAACAACTTACAACTCAGGCATGTTTTTACAACATTTTTAAAGGCATTCCACAAGGCTGATGGTTCGATTTCTTGTTTGTTGTCTTCAAGATTCAAAATTGGAATCTACAACAAGATGTTCAATTACTAAATGTATAAAAGTACTTAACATAAAGCACATTATTTGAAAAAGGAAAACTATAGCCCATATTACCCAACACTTTTTAAGGGTAGAAACATTTCAAAATTTAAAAAAAATAATAATAATAAAGCCAAACACACCGATATAATTTGATTTACTTTAATAAAGTTAACTGAAAATAATATAAAAAAGCAATTTAATAGTTTTGCACCATATAATACTTAAAATTAGCCCCCTAGTCATCTTGGTACTCGGCTCGTGCAAGTGGTGTACACCACCTTCCGAGGGGCATTTCGTGATATTCGCCACTTTTTTGCCGCTACCTGATGCACAGCATCGACGTCGCCTGACCCGCCTGCAGCAGATTTGTGCAGCACCTCATTTCCTGGAAGTACCACAGGGGTACTTTTGGGACTTCGCCCTGTACTTGCCCACTGCAATAGCTTTAGCCAGAGAAAGAATTTAAATTGACCTTTCTGAGACATAAATGACATTATTTTAAAGGAAAAGAAGAAAAAAGCTTTACTTTAGCAAACCATTTGAATTATTATTTTCCCCTGCTCATCAAAAAAAAAAAAAAACCTCACTTCACTACGCACTAGAAAAACATCTGTTTTTTCTGCAAGACCTTTCTGTCTGTGAATCACTTCCGCCTTAATGGAGAAAAGTGAAACTGTCTAAAGGAGAAGCTATCTGAAAGTGATTCCGAAAGACCAACCAGGAGGAGAATAGTTAGGTTTTTAATTAATATCTCCGCTAATGAAAGTCACACAATTATAACACCTAGCTAAACATGCAGTCAGGAAAATTATGAATCTATCTATAAGTGGTAAAAAGCTCAGTGTTCTCACCAGTTTTCAACTACTGTTGTTGTTATTTAAAAGATTGTATGAAATTATTAACATATAAATTGTAAATAAAAGAACCTTTATTTGCAATGTGATAGTTACAGAAATATGAGAAGTGAGTCAATAATAAAATTCCAGATTTAAAAATCTCAATCTGCATTTTTCTTACTCAAAGAAAAAAGAAGCTTGCATTTTGAGATAGAATGGGGGTTATATGCATTTTGAAGAAGAGTGGTAAAGGGGACAAGTGGATTTCTTGTGACTTATGTCAGATGTTCTGCTTGTTTAAGTGGAAGTATGAGTCTGAGAAGGATTTTATTTACACCAAGTATGTTGAACTCTCAGAAATCAGAATTAGGATGATTATTTTGGAGGCTGAGTTAGCATTAGGCTGTAGGATTGTAGAAGGGATAAACACTCCAGAGGGAAGGGGGAAGTTAGTAAAAAGGAGGTGGGCATTAGCTGTGTGTTAGATAGTGGGAATATTCCAGAGGTAAAGGGGGAAGTTATTGCTGAGGAAACAGACTGGGAAACAAAGAGCATAATTTTGGGAGATTCAATGGTGTGTGAGGTGGGAAACTCAATAGACAGTTAGATGTAAGGTGGCTAGATGTTGTTTGTCAGGGGTTTGGGTGAGAGATGTGAATATGGTTGCTGAAAAGAAGAGGGTATTTAATAAAGAAGATGTAGTTACTTTGTGGGTGGGAATTAATGATGTGGGCCATAGTAACAACGATGAGTTTACAAAAGAATGGGATTCCCTGTTGGACAAAGCAACAAACAGTTCGACAAATGTCCAAGTCGTTGGTTTGCTTCCCAGATATGGAATGCATAGGAGTTGGTTAAACCAACGGGCTAGGTGTATGAACCTGGTACTCAAGGAAATTTGGGTAAAGCGTAGTATCAGGTTTATTGATGTGTGGAGTAAATGTAAACGCGATTGGATTGCTAGGGATGGCCTGCATCTGAGTTCTACAGCAGGGCTCTCCAACCTACGGCCCGCAGGCCGGATCCGAACCTTGAACAGATTTTGTCCGGCTCGCGGGAAGCCTACAAACTTCTTTTTTTTTTTTCCAGAACAGAGACTCTTGTTGGAAATATAATTGAGACATTATTTTAAATTGTCAATAATTATTTAAAATCTTTTTACCATTTATTTTAATCGTTTTTGAATCAGTTTTTACTGTTGACTACGAGTGCAGCACCCATCTCTCTTTTTGCTCTTTCCAAGACCTCATTTCTTAGCGCCACCTTCTCCTGGAATTGGGCATTTCCTGGAGATTAATGTGACTGGGGACAAAAGTTCTATAAAAATACGTGAAACCATTTCTAACCTTTTAGGCTTGATTTTAAACACCTGAAAGGTGTTACTACAGATGGTGGAAAAAATATGTGGAGTCCCAAAATCAGAGTAGTTGGAAACATTTCCAATTTTATAAAAATAGTTGGAGGTGTTCAACCCACGTTTTTTTTTTACTACATTACAAACCTTGTGTGGGAAACACTTGAAAGTAGCTGTCAAAACAGTTAACTTCACCAGATCAAGTTCCCTCAAACACCGTCAATTCAAAAATCCTCTTGCTGAAATTGACAGCGTTTACCCAGATGTTCCGTACCATTGTGAAGTTAGCTGGTTGAGCAAAGACAATTATTGCTCGCGGAGAAAAGGTTCAGGAACGTTTTCTGGAGAATGACCCATAAGTAATAATATGAAAGAGGCCTCGGTAGCGCATCCAGTCCGTGCGTCATTATAGCAATCCCGAGGTGGTGAGTTCAATTCCTGCCCGTTGCCCTGGCTGTAACATCCTTCTCTGTGCTATTAATTCTGTCCTACACTATGTGCCTGTATCATGCTATCTGTCATATTGGACGCGTTTTCATAAACGGGTCCTGTGTGACAAAGTACACGAACTAAAAACAAATATTCTATTAAACCATAACAGGAAGACAATTGGATATATTGCAGCTGCTTGGGCATTCTCTTGGGCATGCCTGATAATTATAAACATTTTAAGTTTGCTTTGTTTTGTTTTTTATTTGAATGTTATTTTTGAATTGTTATCACATGGTTGCTCTTGCAATAATTTTCAGTATCTTTGAAATAGTATCACAACTATCCCTATAATAATAGCTATCATTCATTTT
The DNA here is from genome assembly GCF_026930045.1 of Uloborus diversus. Lineage (NCBI taxonomy): Eukaryota > Metazoa > Arthropoda > Arachnida > Araneae > Uloboridae > Uloborus > Uloborus diversus. The sequence goes on from NC_072740.1 coordinate 80,071,050, forward strand.
GATTTCCGTTATTCATTTTCTTTATCATTTTCAAATCAAAACCTATATTCTTCTCTGCTAACTGACCAAAATTTCTTACTTTTTAAAAAGCGAAAAAAAAAAGGTTGATATTTAAATCATGTAATTTATGAAAAATGCATGATATTCTATGGTAGGTATTTGTATGAATAGGATATACAATGGAAATAACTATCTCAGGCAAATACATTTTTTAGGTATTTACCAGGGTATCTATATATATAAAAATGGATGTATGTTTGTGGGTATGTGTGTATGTTCCTTATACAAATCCACAGTTTTCGTCGAATTTCTTCCAAATTTGGCATAAAGGTAAATTGTTGCTCAGGAATTCATATAGGCGGGTTTTTGGAATTTTAAAAAGACCCAAAGAGGTCTAATTTCATATTTTGAGTCATAAAATTGCTCTTTTCTGCACGAACGAATTTTTGTATAGTTATGAATTTAGTCTAAATGAAAAGCCCATAAAAAACTGCCCTAGATGAAGTTTCTTCAAAGATTAACTTTAATCGTTAAATTTGTGGACCTTGGTTCAAAGCAAATGAAAACGGTTATCAACATATAACCACCAGGAGCTATTTGAAATGCAATCAACACAAAACGTATCCTGAACGACGGCTGTCAATGCTGTTTAGCGATGAGCGTTAAAGCATAGTTGGCGAGAAAGCCGTAGATATAAGAAACGATGCTGTCCATCGCTTCTTGAACTGCGACCTACGAAGCCAAGGGATCCATTGATGCTACTCATGGTTCTACTTAATTTGAATGCTACCGTTAAATTATAATTTTTAAACATTGTTTAATTATAAAAGTCACAACAGTAAGGTTGCGTGTAATTTTTGATCGCAAACATGAGTAAGGTAATAATATTGCATTCAATATTGACATACAATCTTTGACTGTTTCAGCATCAGACTACTTTTATTAAAACCACATCTATTTCATCCTTGCAACAGAAATTTGATTTAATGTTCTATGATCCTTATGAAACCAATTTGCAATATATAAATTTTCTTTATACTATTCTTTGATTTACGTCGAATCTTTAAGTAATTCGGTTCAACTATAACCGATAACCTAATTCGGTTTAATAGAAGTCGCCCCAGGCTGTCCGAGAGCAGCGGTAAAGGTACTAATAAAGCAAATAAATTGCAAAATAATCACAGTAATGCACAATAGCGCATTCGGAATTTATCTTTCAAAGGAGAGGGATGTGGTCAAGGCTTTCCTTACATGTATCTATATATATATATAAATAGATGTATGTTTGTGGGTTTGTGTGTGTGTATGTTCCTTATACAAATCTACAGTTTTAGTCGGATTTCTTCCAAATTTGGCACAGAGTTAAATTGTTGCTCAGGAATTCATATAGACAGGGTTTTGAAATTTAAGGAAGATCCAAAGAGGTTCAAGTTCATATTTTTAATCATAAAATTGCTCTTTTCTGCACGAACGATTTCGTATAGTTATGAATTTGGTCTGAATGAAAAGCCTGCAAAAAATGAACGAAATGAAGTTCCTTTAAAGTTTAACTGTAGTCGTTAAATTTGTGAACCTTGGTTCAAAGCAAATGAAAATGGTTAGCAACATATAACCACCAGGAGATATTTTAAATGCAATCAACACAAAAAGTATCCTCAACAATGGCCAGAAATGTTGATTAGCGACAACCGTAGAGCATGTTTGGCAAGAAAGCCGAACGAAAAAGAAATGCTGTCTTTCAGTAGTTCTTAAATCGCAATCACCGTCGGTTCTTCTTCAACTTGCTTGCAGGTTTCGCTAATAAGATTTCAAGTAATAATACCGTAACAATAAACGAAATTTTGATCCGTATTTTCTACATAAATAGCACAGAAAATACCTAAATGAGATAGGTCCTTTCATCCATAAGCTCATTATTTTTTGCATTGAAAAAGGCGTTCCCTGTAACGTCGAAACACGTGTCTGCTGTAATTGGGAAATTTATGCTTTTTCTAATGTTGTTTGTCTTACTTTACCACTTAGTTATTCAACTGTCATTGAAAAAATGCTGTAAGATTAAAATGGTTACGTATCAGTGTAATAGAAGCAACTCTGTTCGCAGTGGAGGAATAAAGTGAAACAATTTGTATCTCACGTATAACCACTAATCGCAGTACATTATTCTTTAAACTTCAAGAAATTAAAATCTCCAGTGAGACTTAAGTTCTGTAACACGATCAATAAGTCAGAAGGGCAGGCGATTAAGTACTTTAAATGCATGTGAAATTTACCTATTTCTCATATAGATAGCTTTATGTTGCATGATTAAGGTTGGTTCACTCAAAAATGTATTTCATTTTGCTGCTGGAAGGAGGACTAAGAATTGTATTTAGGAGCAACATTTGAGTTAAATTGATGAATTAGAAAATTTTGAATAATTTAACTTTTTAGTATTTGGATTACGTTTCTAAATGTGGAAATACATTTCCTCCGTTTTGAAGCTGTAGATAAGGAGAACAGAATGTGCAACAAGCTTTTGTAAAACATAAACAAAAGAATTGTCTATTATACAGTTGCAAGTAGAAACAAGATGGTGTTTTTTCTTTCTTTTAATTTCATGACCTGCAAATAATTTTTAAAAAAATGACGCGGATAGTGACCAAAAATGTGTACGCCTATTTCTTTTTCTATAATGCAGTTCAATTGACAGGTTTTACATAGTTCGTTCCATAAGTTCGCGCCCACGTACTTCATTTTTAATGCTTTATGTAACTTAAAATAAGAACTGTAACTATATCTACGACAACTATTATTCATTGGAATCATTCCTACCCCTCATCATGACTGCCGCTGTAAATTAAAATTTCGATATTCTCAAAGGAATACTTTAGAGCAGCAAACTTAAATAAGTGCTCTTACTACCTGCATCAGTTTGAGTTATCATGTACAACATTTACGGCAAAAGTGTGAGGTTTTAAAAATTGGAAATAAAATTTTAATCAAGACAAATTTTGAATCGTTGCAAGACACCAATATTAATGTCTAACTGTCATTTTCTCCTACGAAAATAGAAATTTGACATAAATATAAGAAAATAAAATGTAGTTGACGTACGTCTTTTTATGCAACTTACACTTATCTAATTTTACTACATGGCATGCTACTAAATCTACACGGAAAGGACAAACAGACACATTTTGTGAAATTATTTATACTAAGTGATAGTTTTCTACGGAATGTGCTTGCATACCTGAACACTTACAAAAACTTATAAACTGAGTCTACCTAAAACTTGAAAGTAAAAACACCACCAGAAAATCCGTGAAACGGAACGTTAACGACTATTAACAACAATGACCGGATTCCTTATTTTCTGTACAGTGGACTAACTGTTTAGCTTTTGGGCTATTGAGAATGATTTTTATATCTGAAAATATTGTAACGGTGTCATATTTTGCATATATTTGTAACTGATAAAAGCCATTGAATTTTACTCACGACTCTTTCTAGGAAGACATTCCATGATTTTTTTTCCAGAATAAAATTGTATGTGAAGAGTACTACAGCATGCTTTAATGTCTTGAGGTATACAAAACCTTCAAACACAGCACAACGGTTTTCGTATTCGAAGCACCACGTAAAAGGTTGTCCCACAAGATATGCAAGACAATCATTTGTCTCTGCATTAAGACAATGGATGTACCGCTCGTCTGTTTCAACCGCAGACAACGTGCCAGTGGACACGACAGAACCAAAGAACATCGTTGACATAACCCCGATAACATGCCTCATGCTTTTTCGTTTTTACTTGATGCTATTTTTTCTGCAAATGCTCAACTTTCTGTGCTATTTACAGTCTTTTGAAAATTTGAGCCTAGAGTGGTGTGAATGCAGGTTTTTACTGTCATTTAGATAGAATTCCTCTATTTAATTTTCTAAAAGATATGTTGCATTGAGAAGCACCCGGGCAATGCCGGGTAGTAAGCTAGTATACCTATAAAAATAAATACCTGGGTATTTTACACCCCTATACTGAAAACTTGTTACAACAAATACCAATAAAACAAAATATGTTTCAACAAAATAAACTTTCAATCCCAATTCCAATTGCTTGAATAAGTATTGCAAAGTAAAATTTTCTGTTACTATGATCAAAAATTGTGATCCCATGATGTCGTTGTAACGGGATTTCACTGTAAAAAATTTATTTAGAAAATTAAAAGTTTGACCTTATTACAGACCTGCCAACTTTCTGGATTTAGTCCAGCAATGCCGGGTTTTTGCCGTAGCTTCCAGATTACCGGATTATTGGGATTTTTTTCCCGAATTCCACTAATTTTCCGTCAGAAATTAAAAAAGAGTGGACGGGTTTGGATTTTCTTCCGTAATGGACTGCGACCTATCTTTATCTACCGCAAGTCAGCAATTGGTTTGTCCTTCGCACGGTCGCTATTCAACATGAAGCCATAGATTGCTCTGTGGCAGCGCTTAACACATTGTTCCCAGTTGGCGACTCCAAATCTTTCCCCTCAGCAGGATGGTTTGAGAAATTTGTGGCCCCTATAGCGAGGGTGAGATTCTATGTTCAAAGAGCTGTTTGGCATTGTGCCAAGTAATGTGTTTGCACTCTTACATTAGCTACCACAGAGACAATGGATTTTCAGAATTTTGTTAGATATGGGTATCAGCCGGTGCAATATGCGTTTGATTGAATTTCTTGGATGTGTATGCTTATGCTGTAAGTTGTTTTTTATTTGATTACAATAAGAATTCGTTTTTTCCATAGTATTCAATGCAATTTTGTTGTTCTATAAGTTGATTGGATTTTTTTTGTACTCAAAGTTAGATATTACTGTGATTTTGATATGTTGCACGGCGAAAAAATAGTTGCAGAATTTTTCATTTTTCTAGGTCGGCAGGTCTGTTATTATTAAAAAATAACTATTGCAAAAGATAATAATTTTGGAATAAATGTGAAGAATATGTTGTTACTTGACAGCTAAATAATATACCTTGTTTTACTTATGAAAAAATAAGCTTTTATTAATTTTAGAAATTCCAGTCTGTCTGCTATCATGCCATTTGACTACTTGGTCTCCAATACGTCTTCATAGTACACATCAAGTAATTCAAAATCAGGCATAAAGACAAACATTACTTCAATATAGTTGCATAATTAGAAATAACCCAAAAAAGTAGAGCAAGTTTCTAAGAAGAAAAAAACGAGCAGTACATTCAATGAATATTACAAAGAGAAAATATTTACCTTTTCACAAGTGCTACCTAAGACAGAAGCGTTACTATCGTAGGCAAAGCATTTAATATTAGTCGTCCCAACGTCAACTCCGATGACAACTTTTCGTTTTTTCCCCATAACATAAGGTAATTCATATGTTTCAATACAAAATAAGATCTATCATGTAAAAAACATCACAGGTTTCTGTTTGAAATAAAGTTTTCTACAATTGATGCAAAGCAACTTCTGATAAATCACTTGATAAAAGAAATGTATACAGGTAATGTGAATGATTTGTGAAGTGTTTACGTTTACAGATTATCAATTTTATGTTTCCCCCTCAAGGCATTGGTTAGTTCAATGGATGCTTTTTAAAAGTTCCTCCGCCTCATTTCACGAGCTACTCGAAGCTTTTAACAACTTTTCGCAATTTTTAAATTATCTTGAAGGGAGTAAATTATTTGAACTTTCTTGTACATGGGAATGTGAAGGTTTTTTTTTTGTGTGTGGAGAAGTCTAACAAAACACGAATAGTGAAAATAAAATTTCACGGAAACTCTTTCCTTCTTTTTCGTTCTCTTTGAAATCGAATGAATAACAACTAAACTTCAATGACGTTACACAGACATTTGACAGAATTTCTGGAACCGCGAAAAGCGAATCGCACGTTTTTTCGTTTTAAACCTGGTTTTAAATTAATGTACGTTCGGCAGTGTACATTCGTACAAGATTTAATAACGCGAGAAATATGCCTTGGAGCGAAGAACATACGATAGATGAAATACGGCTGAAAAAGTCAGCTTATCAATATTTATGTCATTTAGAAGAAGCAAGATTATGGATTCAGGATTGCTTGAAACAAGAAGTAAAGCCTGTGAAAGAGTTTGAAGTACGGCTACGAAATGGGGTTGTTTTAGCTAAGCTAGGAAATCATATTGCTCCCCATATTGTACCGTTGAAAAAAATATATGATGTTGATGAGGAAATATATGGACGTTCGGGTCTTCAATACCATCACATTGACAACATCAATCTCTGGATAGCAGCTATGAGCGCTGTAGGACTGCCAGAGCTATTTTATCCTAATGCATTTGATGTATATGGAAAAAAGAATATGCCTAAAGCTGTGTACTGTATACATGCACTTAGTTTGCATTTGTACAGATTTGGTGAAGGGATTAAAATTTTAGACTTATGGGGGAAAATAAAATTTTCTGATGAAGAGATCGATTCAGTTAGTCTGGAATTTACAAATTCTAGAATTCAACTTCCTTCTTTTAAAAAAATTCGATGTATCTTAAATAGCACAGTAAGCCATACAAATGTTAATCTTAATGCTGCAGTAATCGCTATTAACATAGCAATCAGCCAAGAAAATTCAGAGAGCTTATGTTCTGCCTTATTAAATCCAAATGCAGCTTTGAAAAATGTTGTAGTAGAAAATGGGCATGCATATTTAACTCATTTATCCAAGTTAAAATTTAAAAAATCGGCAGAATTGAAAAATGCGACCAATTTTAAATATTCTAAAATTTCTGTAGATTTTTTAACTTTAAATGTTATTCAATGTTGCATAGATATTGTTAACTTGCAAGAAATATTTAAATTGTTAAATTCAACACTTTTGTCTAAAGATATAGAGTTGTTTATGAGTACATTGAATCATCCTTTTTTGGATTTAACTGGCATTGTTTCGAGCTATGCAGACACATATTTTCAGGAATATGCTAAATGTCCTGCTGAGTGCAACTCGGAAATTATTTCTCAATATGATTTACAAGCTATTATAACAAATGTTAACAGCAACAAAAAATTGATCCATGAAACAGAATTTTTATCTAAATTAGATTTGGTTTTGGATGGTGAAAATTATTTAGATTGTTTCACTATACTGAAAGCAAACATATGTAATGAAAGGGTGCATGAATTTGGAGCGGAGTTTTATCACACATATTTAGCGAAGCTTAAAAAAGAAAGGGGTAAATTAAATGTCACTGATATCCAGTGTATGTTGCACAAATTAACTGCAATTTTAGACAATGTTGCAACACTTATTGATTTCCAGGCATATATTCGAGGGTTCTTAATCAGGAAGAATGTTATAAAAGGGATAAAAGAATTCAAGATAAGAAATGCTGAAACTGCAGCACTCAAAATACAATCTTTTCTGAAAATGTCACTAATACGACGCAAATATCTTCAGCAAAGAGCCATATTCATTGATTTCCAGGCACATGTGCGTGGTTTCTTAATTAGGAAAAATGTCTCAAGAGAAATTACCGAACTGAAATCAAAAAACGAAGAAAATGCAGCACGTAAAATACAATCTTTTCTGAAAATGTCAGTAATACGGCGCAATTATCTTGAGCGAAGAGCCAGAAATTTAAAAATATTGAGATCAGTGAAACTGATTCAGCGTTGCTGGCGTGCTTTCAAGGTAAAGCAAAATTTGAAACTTTTAACTCATTCTTCCAGCCCTTCTTTATCGCTAATTCGGAACATTATATGTATGCTAGAAATAAGTAATGATGATTATTCTGAAGAATTAAGATTGCATAACCTACAAAGTGAGGTCATTCATATCATTCGTTACAACCAAGATCTTTTAAAGGAACTCGATGAAATGGACCTAAAAATTGGACTTTTAATTAAAAATTATATCACACTAGAAGAACTTGTATCTCAAAAAAAGTCAAAGGAAAAAAACAAATTAAAAGAGAGTTCAGATAAAAATCTTAACAACTTTTCTAGAATGCATCAAGTTTTTATTGAAAAATTCGAGAATTTATTATATTTGTTGCAAACAGATCCAAATTATTTAGCAAAGCTCATTATTGCCTTGCCAATTAATGAAGCAAATTCTTTTGTGGAATCTGTCGTCTTTGCAATTTATAATTATGGGTCTACACCACGAGAAGAATTTTTTCTCTTAAAATTGTTACATAAAGCACTTGAAGAAGAAATTATCTTCAAAGTTGATAAATTGAGTGACATGATAAAAGATGATCGTTTTGTTGTAAAGATCGTACTGTCTTTATATCGTAAAATTTATCAGCCAGAAAATTTGAAAACTTTGTTTCAACCTCTGCTTCACTTAATTTTGAAAGATAATTTTCTATTATATAGTCTAAATCCTATAGATATATATAGAGTATGGCAGAATGAAATAGAAATAGAATCTGGAAAAAAATCTGAACTTCCATACGATGTTACCGTTGAGGAAGCCCTTTGCCATGCAGAAGTAAATCATCGTTTTAACACATTGCTTGACAGGTTAGTGACATATGCAGTTAAAGTTTGTAATGCTATTATAAATAGTCAAAATATTCTTCCATATGGTATCATGTATATGGCAAAAATATTAAAGGAAGTTTTAATGAAAAAATTTCCCTATGCTTCCAAAAAAGAACTCTATCAAATAGTTGGGAATTTCGTGTATTATCGCTTTATCAATCCGATAATAATTGCACCCGATGCTTTTGAAATATTAAATAGTTTACCTGATGATAATATAAGTCACAAGGATAGGATGAAGCTCTCGCTCATTGCAAAATTTTTACAATTTGCTGCTGTAGGAAAAGAATATTCTGAAGATCATTTAGTTTGTCTTAATCCATATCTTAGAGATTGTCATGAAAATTTGCTCTCATTTTTTGAAGAGGTATGCAATATTTGTAATTTAGAAGATCACTTTAATATATGTCCCTTTTCCGAAGCACTCATGACTACTCCCAAGGTATATTTGAATCCACGAGAACTAATTTCTTTGTACAAATTATTGACTAAAAATGAGTATATCTTAGCGCCCGATTCTTCCGACATTTTACACGAAGTTTTGGAAGAATTTGATGTTGAATTGCTTAATGATATTTTGGAAAAGACAGATGAAAATATTTTATCTACCGAATTGTGTCTTTCATTAAAATGTAACAACAAATTTGAAGATGATACGAATGATGAGGAAAAAATATATCTACAAACTAAATTTATGCTCATTACTTTAATGCAGGTTTTTCCTTCTCAAGAGTGCATTTTAGAATTCTTAAACTTGGAAATGTCAAGTGAAATGGCAAAAAAATTTGAAGGTTTCTCTTTCACAAAACAGATCAATTCTATGGGTTACAATGCAACTGATTCTGAAAAGTTCCAAAACTGGAAGACACTATCTTCTTTTCAAAAAGCTTTACAGTATAATTTAAACATATTGGAACTTAATGGCTATGTCTCGATAAAAAACAACTATCAAGATATATTAAATGATATAGCTGAAGACATAGTGAACCGTTGGAAATACAGAATTAGTCGTAAAAATGAAATAGAAAAATTATTAGAAATACTAAAGAAACTGAAATCAAAACAGTTATGTTATTTTGAAAAGCTTGATTATTATAATAAATACATTGCTGTATGTTTGGAAAAGTTCAAACTTGGAGAAAAACTTATACACAGAAAATTTCCGTGGAAACGAACATCAGATGGTAACTTAAAAAATAAGGTTTTGATATATTCTGGCTCTAAATTACATGAGAAAGGTATATTGCTAGAAATTCAGGGTTTAACTAAATGTCAATTGAAAAATATTTTCTTTGAAATCAGCTCTTCAGAGGATCCTGGAATTTTTAATGTTAAAGTGAAATTTATGGGTAAATATTTGGAAACTGTTATTGTTGACATACAAGATTTATTATCTTATAAATATAAAGGTATAGCTGTCATCAAGCTAAATGAATGTGTAAGAATCAATAATAATTTCCTTCTTCATTTATTGAATGTAAAATTTTATAATGGAAAAAAGTGAATGTTAATTCTTTTAATAGTTTATATTTGAATATTTTGTTTTTTAATTTATATTAATATTTCAAGAAAGTATATATATTTTTAAATTTTATTCAATAAAAATTTTGTGATAATGTTTTTTATAACTCAAACAACTAACGCTCATATTTAGATGCCTTTAAAAGGTATACTTGGTTTACTTATAGCACATATGAAACACATTCCACCTTATGCAGTGGTAAAAGTGGGGCCCCCAAAGTAAAATACTTGACATTGTTCTGCAAAGTAAAATCATTTGACCAGAATTGTTCTGCAAGTGCTTCCATCATTGTATGCACAAGCAACCAACGCGACCTTTTCTACAAATCGGGAGCCCTAAATCAAAATCGTTTCATACAGGGTTTTTTTTTTTTTTTTTTTTTTTTCAGTTTTTAAAACTTTACTGATTGAGATTCTCCAGAAATATTTTACATGCTTTTTAAAATGCATAGTAAGATACAAAATTATATAAAAATCCAAACATTGGTGCCAAACCACTTTTTTTTTTGGTTAATTTTACATGGCATGAAGGAACAATTAAAATAATTTTAATAAATAAATTACTAAAACAATAATTAAAATAAGTCGAATTAGGGTAGCATATAATAAAATACTTCAAAACTTTCTAAATTATTGCAATATTTTCAGGATGCAAAAGGATTGAAATCTCAAAAAAGGCATACAATTTTCTGCGATGGACGTGTTTCAATGTTGGCATGTTTCCAAAACATACCTTTGTGGAGGAAAGTGCAGTGGATCAAGATCAATTGGGAAAAATAAGGAGAAGGGAAACCAAAAACGCTAGAAAAATCAGAATCTTTTCAGATTTAGAGTATGAAATATTTGCAGAAACTGCCGATTTTCTACAAATATTTTCCAACTCGACAGAATATTGCACAAATTCTGCACATTCCTTTAAGTTCAAAGTAAATCTAAAGTTCCTGCAGATATATATGACTTATCGAATTCAACTCTTTTGCGAGCTTTCCTCAGAATTATAATTTCCGAGAATTTTACATTTTCTTTTAATTTAAAGAAATCTGCAGAATTTGTGCAAAATTCTGTGTTGAGTTGGAAGATGTTAGCAGAAAATTTGCTGAAACTGCAGATTTTCTGCAGAGATTTTGCAATTATGTAGAATTTGTGCAGAAAATTTGTCTGAGTTCTCCTCTTTCATTTGAACAGAATTGTTCTGCAGCTCAGGCATCTGTTCTGCGACGTACGTCGCAAATTTAGTAGTATTCTGCTTTGGGGAGTGGAGGGATGGCCAAGCTCTCTGTGGGTGGGAGCCATATCCTCTCCCCAAGATTTTTTTAATTTGAAAAAGTAAGTCATTTAACATTGTTTCATTTTAATTTAACAATGATATTAACTAGTTTTTAAAGAAGTAATTTATATTTTCTTATGCAAACATCATACAAGGGTTTAACACTTGTTACTATTTAAACGGCAATTAGTACTTGATAGTAACAGAAGAAAAAATTGACGACCAGCAACAGGCTCTGGGCCCAGCTAGTCTAGTCCTTGTCAGTTTATTAGTCCTCAATGAAGAGTAATAGCCCTCTTACAGCTATCTACCACCTTGCTCATTCGTCTCTTCCGGTAAACTGATCCAAGTGCCTACAAGTAGTAATTTTTTCTAATTTCCAGGTTAGCCTGAGTCAACATTACGAATTTACCTGCCTATTTAAATTTTAATGGAAATATTGTATATTAATTAATAGCAATTCTAATCCTTCAAAATCATTTTTATGCTATCTGAAAGAATTAAATCTTAAAAGGTAAATTTTGTTTTCTTTTTTTTTAATTTAAAAAAATGATGGAATATAGTATATCTATAGTAGAAGACCGTTATATAACGCACACCTTGGGACCAGAGCTTTTGCGTTATATAGGTTATTTCACAAATTTTGAAACAAATTTTCAGAATATATATATATATTTATTAGTACTTCAAAATGAGTTCTATCTGCAATGAGTATTAAAATACTAATTATACAACTAATCATTCACAAATAAATATGCTTTATAATTAAAAGAAAGTGAATTATCCTGCACTTCTGCCAGCTTCATAGTTTGCTTAACTTCTGCATTTTCAAGAGCCATCTGATATGTTTTCTTTACTGTGAATATTGATTTTCGTTTAAAAGCTTTGAATCAAGCTGGAAAGATGAAAAACTGTTTCAAAATTTAATTTTCCTAACAATTTTTATGTTAGCAAGGCAAAACAAAGGGATTGTTTAAACTAAAAAACCAATTGTTTACTTCTGAAAAGTTGTGCGGTTTATAGAGAATTGCGTTATATAGATCGGCGTTATAAAAATATTCTACTGTATCTGAGATTTTTTAGCCAAGTAGATTTTAGTGGTATTCAGAAGTTAGTGAACAGATTTTAGTTGAAATTGAGAGAGAGAGATAGCATAGTATTTTTTTGAAAAGTGGAGAGATACTTCACCCTGCATCTATCCAAACTGCACCTAAGTTAGATATTTATGTTTGTTTTCAAAATTTTATATTCCCAAGTAGTTTTCCTTTGCGGATCCATTAACAGCCTAAGTCATGGGTAGAAAATTTTTTTGAAATTAAGTACTGTCCGATAAAATGGTGTATTTTAGTTGTATGATCTTTCGACTAAATTTAGTTAATAATTATGAGATTTCATAAGGGCACAATATTATGGCCACTTCAGGAAATAGACAATCTAAGGAAAATAACTGCTATATAAGTTTCCTATGGCAATTAATTGCCTATGTAAAATATGTCTTGTTATTTTCACATTACCTCACACCTTTAGCTAACAGATTCAAAAAGGAAATGTAAATAAGTTTATAATTAGTGGAACATTTCTTCTTTAGTAAATTCTTATATTTCTACTGTATATGAAATAATAGTCTATGGGAAACCTATCACTTAACTTAATGCTTGTATTGAACAACATGAAACCACATTCTTTGAATGTGTATTGAAGGGAAAGGAGTGATTTTTTCAGCAGAATTTTTTATTTCCAAAGGTTTTGAAAATTATATGTGAAAATTTTCCGAAATAAATCTTCACAGCACTTAAAAGTTTTATAGAATCGGATAGTTTGATCATTAATTATGTTGACAAATGAATAGCTTAAAAATTTTGTGATTTATAGAGATTTCTTTTCAAAAATTTCCAGGGTACATTATCCTACAGAAATGTATACTTGCATTATATTTATGAAATCCAAGAGGTGGGGAGAGGGCAATTGACACATTGATCACCTAGATTATCTGGGACCTTTCACACTTCAAAAAAAGAAAAATCTCTTATGAAACCTGAATGTAGATAAATGTCCAGTAAGCAAAATATCTTGCCTCCGTATTACATAAAAGTTAATATATCAGGAAAAATCATCTTGCCTCAATGCTGCCGCAGTAGTGTTGTGTTACTCCTTTTATGCTGTCAGCGTACTGCCACAATATTGACTATTAAGGTGTATGCAGCATAATATCAGGAAAATAAGCTGCTTTTGTAATGCTGCATACATATTGTCATGACAGGAAAATGTCAGAATGTTAAATTGATAGCATGAAATCATGCTCTAGGCAAGATGATCTTGCTTTTATAATCTTACATACATATTGTCATGACAGGAAAACAAGATATCTTGTCATGACAGTATGAAATCAGTACGTAGGCAAGGTGTTTTATTTATTTATTTGTATTATTTTCACTTCAAACTCAAGAATTAAATTTCATTCTTTAATTATTTCTGCTGTTCTTCAAGACTGATGAATTTTCTAGCCTAAGAATGTTTTCTTAAAGCTGACATCTGATCGGAAATTCATACAAAGATATTTTATTAGTAGTACTTACAATTTTATTGAAAAAATGAAAATTTCTTTGTTTTGTGGAATACTTGACTTATTTTTAAATTCATGCTTCTAGGTAATTTTATTATAAAGACATAAAATGCCTAACTAGGAAGTTTGTATCGCACATTAAAGAGTAAAAATAGTAATAAATAAAATAGTCCATTTCCGAGTGGCTGTCAGCATTGAAAATATTGCCTGGAAAAAACATGAATTTATCTTTAAGATTGAAATGATAATACGAAATTCTGGGCTGCATGTCCTTTGTTTTAAAGTCTAGGGACGAAAAGCCTTTTTTTCAGACATTTCTGTTATTATTTGCATTGTCTGCAATATGGCTAGTCTAGTATTATATTAATAAACAAATACCGTTATCAGTCATTTATAAATTATTCGTAAAACAATAATATTCCACACTAATAACTAAGCAACCGACTTGACACAGCCTAAAAATTGCATCGCCACGTGCAGCATGCGGAGCTCCTCGATCAACTGTATCGAAGGAGGAAGATAACAGCAAGGGACGCTAGGTATAACGAACTCTGTGCATGTATAACTATCAACAAAGTTCCACCTGTTCCGTTGTGTACTAATAACCCTGACAGCGACAGCATGAAATCAGTAACATCTTGACGGCATCAGCATAGGTGCAATGCTGAAAATGTAAGGAATTGTCAATATTAATATTTTAAGATGAATACAATGTTGCATATATATGTTGTTATTGCAGTGTTGCTTTTTAATCTTTATGCAGTATGAAACATGCTCATATTGATGCCATCAGTATAATATTAAGATCTTGTCAAGATTGATACAATAAATTTTTCTAGTAGGATGCACACATTGTTCTTAACACTCTGTCGGGCGCAACTGATCTATTAGGCACACCTTGAATTCTTTAGTTAGCCACGCCCCCTCAATAGCTTATGCAAAAATGTATATTCATTTTCTCAAATAAATTTATGTTACATTCGAAAATCATGAAAAACTGTTTTATTTCTCTTCTTTGGTGTTTGTAGTTGACAATTTTTTCGTAAGAAAATGAACATGCGTAGAAAAGATCAGTAGATCAAAGTGTGCGTCCCAGGCTCAATGCGCCCGATCGTGTTCTACAACATATTGCGCCCGACGGAGTGTTAACAAGTGCAATATCTATTTTCAGACATTCCTATTTCTTCCCTTTCCTTTCCAATGATATCAAACCTTTCAAGATCACCAAAATCTGACTCTTTCAAACCTGATTTTTAAATCTGCACTGCTTTAGATCTACACTACTTGGATTTTTATATCTACTCTACTTAAATGCATAAACGAGTGATCTGACCAATTTGGAAAAAACTCCTCTCCTATGCATTTTTGCAATAACTTTCAATGGATCTGTTTGCGTATGTGTGTAATTCAGTTTGCTATAATACCAAACCCAGTGGCACGACAGCCCATGGGGGCCAAGGGCTACTGTGCCCATCTCAGTCTTCCTGAGCAAGGGCCCTAGGGTGCTAGGTTTGCAATAAAAAGTGATCCTTCTTAGGCTTTACATGCATTTTTTTAACCCTGTTGTTTTCTTAGCTGTAATTTAAATGCATGCGAGTGTTATTGATCTGTTTCATATATTGCGTATACTAGCATTCTTTGTGTCTAATTTGCAGATTATCCACGCGACCCGATTCAGTGGATAATAGGGAGCAAGGATGAAGCCATGGGGGGGGGTGTCCCCATGGGGTCTGCCCCCCCCCCCTTCCCGAAAGACCACTGTCTGCTTTTTGTCAGTTGTTGCACCTCACGTCAACAAAAATTTTTCAAAAGAGAAAAATTTTATGAAACCTGGTATTTTTCCTTTAAATATTCCCATTAATCGGCAATTTTCCTGCATCCGAGTCAATTCAGAACACGAGAACCTTGTGCAACTGCAGTTCCCTCTTGCCACTTGTCTTTTGCTGTGTCGCGTACTCCGTCCGAAAATGATGAATTTCCGTTTCTTCTTTCAACTTAGCAGGGTTGTGACCTTGAAATTCGGCCCCTTTCATTTGGTCCGCCAGATTGCCATCGGCAAAGTAATTGAAAACAAACATTTATTGTCACCTTCGCCATACCCCAGTCTCATTGCCATGATTTTCTTTCTTTTTTTTGTTTTGACTTTTTTCCCGTTTGGACTTGGTTTCCTAGACACATGCTGCGCGAAGGACAGTCACAGTGGGGTGCATCCCTGGTAAATCAGTAATTGAAATTCCTATTTTGTTTTGGCACACAGTATTTTTCTACCACACACTTATAGGAATCATATCTAGAACAAATTTGTAATCAGAAGAAAATTAAGTTTACACAAACTAGGTAAATTGTAGTCCTCTTTTAAAGTTTGTTTAACAATACAAGCAATTTTATGTGTTAATGTGTTTCCCATTTAAAATTTAAGTTCAGACAGCAACGAAAAAGAAATTCTACACATTTTGTGTGTTTAAGGATGAGAAAAAATGAACATTAATTATTAATTTATTTTTGCTCTTTATATTTTTGGGATGATTCATTTCAGATTCATTTTATATTTTGGTATTTTGATTAATAATCTTATTTAAACTTTTAGTTTATTTTTAACAATAATAGATTACTTATGTCCCCAGAAGCTTACAACTTTTGAACTGTAATCCTGAAAAGTTCATTGAAGTTGATACAACGAAATTACTTTTTGCTGTATCAAATTTTTATAAAGTGAAGAATGAAATTGAAAATTACACGAATATTTTACTGTGATTAGTTTATGAAATTGCAAGTTCGGCCATATTAACACACGTAATTTAAAAGTAATTATTTGAAATTCATACTTTTGAATCTTACTGAATTGTGAGTTTATGGTCCCAAGAGAAGAGCCATTAGTCATTTTTAACTGAAGAAAAAAATCTTTCTTCAATGTTGTTCCATTTTCAAGTAAAGCATATTTGTATTTGCTTCATTGGAATAAATTTTCTGATTGTTATTTACCGCCTTTGTTCTGAGGAATTATTTAGTAAGCATCTATGCATCCATCATTAGTAAATTGCGAAGGTAGCATTAAACGTAACAAAAACGGACATGTGCATTCAACTATAAATTACCAGGTGAAAATTTCTGCTACTTACTGCTTTACAAGCAAATAATTAAACAAGGGTGAATGCAAGGTAAATTTTCTTGTGTTTTTCACTTCTATATTAGTTTCTTTTTTTTTTTTTTTTTTTTTTTAACTCTTAATTACATCAAGTTAAAATTACTTCCTATTCCTTGCAATAGAATATATTTTACTACCATCACATAAAAGAACGAAAAAAAAAGTCAATACCTACGTTATAAAATATGATATGCTTTCAAGAATACAGGATGATTACAAAATTGCTCCTAGAATGGAAGTTATACCAATTTGAAAATGAAAGAATCAGAAGTGTTATTATTGTTATATTAATTTTAGAAGATTGATATAAATCATTACTGTATTTTAAACCACAATTATTCTAAGAGTTTTTACAAAAGATTGTCTTTAGACTTTGGAACATCAGATGACTGAGGAGCAAAAAATTTGCAAACTGAGGCTGTAAGAAACCTGTAAGTTTTGTTTCCAAAAATTGGCTAACTTAAAATTAGATACATTTTTATGCATAAGCATAAAAATGTATCTAATTTGATGCTGCTGTATTATCGCAAATGGGACAAAGACTACTTTAATGATCAAAATTTGACGTTTGTCTCCAAATTATGAAATTTTCGAGTCTGACACTTGCTTACTGCTAATAAAGACAGTAAAGTAACCAGGTTATAATCAAATATTGTCATGATAATTCGTAACAGAGCATATTGCCATTTTCACTGTAATTGTTTACAATTACTTTTTTTAATTTGAAAAAGACTGATTTGTACAGAAGTTGTTTAGTATCGGCAGAATAAACAGAACTCGTGCTTGGTGGTGAGATAGGTGGGTGCAATGCCTCCTCTTGATCTTTTAAATGAAACATCAAATTGAAAACATCAGAGGAAAATTGCCAATAATGTTCAAATCATTCATGACCTTATACAAAAACATTTATAAAAAGCAATCAATTACATTTTTTCTAAAATATTGTTAAAATAAAAATACATAGATGCTTAATTTCATTCATTATACATTCCATTACTCGCCAGGTAAAAGATCTCTCATGTATTCATTTGGCTTGACAAAATTAAACCCCTAGTGCAGTTTCGCATCGCAGAGAGCTCAAGTGTCTCCATCTGATGGAAACTCGGCGTAAAAATTTCCTGTGCCAGTCACATCCGCACTTTAATGGTAGCATATGAAAGACTAGATGCCATATCGGTGGTTCGCACTAGGTCCGAAAAGGTTAAAGCCTCTAACGAAGCCCAATTACAAAGAAAAAAAATACTATAACGGATCCTAAGATAGCTTATTTTACCAATTTGTTGCAAAAAAATAACGATAAAAAAAACCGGAAATACGCCTTTTTAAAAAAAATTATTGCTGCAAAGGAAGTCTCCGTCCTTCAAAGAGTTAATAGTTTGTTCAAGCTTTTAAATGATGGTTAGAAATGATAATTAGAAAACGGATAAAGTTAGAAATTTCATTCAATTTCGTATTATCAAGATAATGTTAGAAACATAAATAAATAAAGAACTAGTTCAAGTTTTTTAAATGAAACCTTTCTAATATTTTTGTCGAGAGGGTGGTTAAATTTTGCCAGAAATCTTGTTCAAATCGAACAGGGTGGCGGAATTATGTTATGTTACGAAAGGAAGAAAATTATTTTCCAAAAGTGTTGGCAACCTTAATTTGCATTAGGTTTTTTTTCATTCGTTCATTCCTTCTTGCAACAAGATCGCGTCAGCAGAATATGCAAATTGCCGGTAGCATTTAAGCTCCCGGCACTTTGCTTCATTCTCTTCCCTTTTCAATTTGCAACCCAAGTCAGACTTGGTTGTTTCTTTCGGCAGCTCAGTCGAGTCTGTCCGTTTTTGCCGATAGTTTCGGCTTACTGCTCTTGATATGAATATCATAGCTCAGTATGTTTAACGTTTCATACTTTGGCTTAGAATGTTAGATTCAGAAGTCATTTAAAGTATTATGAGCTACTTAATATTGTAAAGAGCGTATTCTCAACATTTCCTTTAACATGTCATTGTATATATCATAGCCATAATAAACAAGTTACTTTTTAAATTTGGCTCTTCATGATGTTGCACAAAATAAATGTTTTTTCAAGAAGTATCATACGTCCTGGTTGAGCTTCCACTTAAAGTTAATAAGCTGAGTACTTTTAAAAGCTCACAGTTTAACAAATCGGTTATGGGCCGTTTGCCCAACCTGACGAGATGGTATGCGTAAATTCTTAAAAAATTTTTGCAACATCGAACGTGATACAGAAGTCTATCAGACGGCGGGCCAGATAATTTTTTTTCTTAACATGGAAATCTCGAAATTAAATAGGGAAAATTATTCCACATGGCTAAATGATATGAAAGCCTTGTTAATGAGCAAAAATTGCTGGAGATTAGTTACCGAAGTTGAAAAAGAGTCGGGTAAAGATTCACCGCAAACTTCAGACTTTTGTAAACGCAGAGACAAAGCATATAGTTTAATCTATTTGCACATATCTGATGAATACAAGAATTTGATAAATCAGATTGATGATCCTTCTCAAGCATGGAAGAAATTAGAACTGCATTTCCGACCAGACTCTCGTGCACGAATTATTGATTTGACAGACCAATTTTTTCAATTGTCACATTGAGTTAGGTGAAGAGGTTGATATCTATGCAAGTCGACTAAAAACTCTTATCAAACAGTTAGAGGATTTGGGAAAACCTATCCCGTCATATTATCAGTCTTTCCAGTTGATTCGTTACTTGCCTGCTGAATTTGGGCAGATTGTACAGTCAATTTACAGATGGAAAGAAGATGAATTTACGTTTGATAAAATTTTGACTGAATTACTTGCTGAAGAATCTCGTTTAAAATTAGTGCAAAAGGACTCTGAGTCATCGGCTATAGCTTTTCAAACTTCCATTAAAGCGGGACAGAAAAATAAAATGTAGTTTTTGCGGGAAATGCGGCCATACGAAAGCGAGATGCTTCAAAAGAAAGAAGCAAGAATCGAATTTTGTTTGCAGTGTCAACTCCACAGAAGAAGTATCCAATGACTGGTACGTGGACTGTGCATCGACCCATCATTGTTGCAATGACCTAAAACTCTTTGTGCATTACATTCCAAATAATGCCTTACAACAGCAATTAAAGGGCCAAGCTGTCCGGTTGAAGGAACTGGTAGAATTGTGCTACTTTTGGACTCGAAAGGTAATAAAGACAAATTAGTTTTAAATAATGTTCTTTATTCTCCAAACTTATGGAGAAATCTTTTGTCTGGTTCACAATTAGATAAAAATGGTTATTCATTTGAATGTAAAAATGGAGTTTTAAATGTAAAATCTAAAGATCAAAGTAGAATTATAATATCTGCAAAATGTAAAGACGGGCTTTATTCTTTCTTGCCCAAATACCCTAGAAGCGTAAATGCAAAAACTAAAAATAATAAAATCTATAAATGTAAAAATGTAAAGGAACTTAACAGTTTTAAAGAATGCGAAACTGATGATTTATCGGCGAAGCCGAAAAATCAGATTCTTTTTTCTGAAAATGATGTAAAAGTAGAGTCTAAGCCTGGAAATTCTAATTCTAGTTAGAACTCCAACTCCGGCGATTTAAAATCTAAATCTAATTGTTTTTTCTAGTAGAAAATTTGACAACAATTTAAATGTATGGCACAAACGTTTTTGTCACATTAATTTTAAATATATTGTTAATACTAGTAAAAATAATGCTGTAAATGGTTTAGGTGATTTTAAGAAAACTGAATTAAATTGTGAATCCTGTAAAATAGCTAAATCTAGACGTGTCTCTTTCAAGCCGTTGAATAAGATCAGATCAGAAAAACCCCTACAACTAGTACATATGGATCTTTGTGGAAAACTTCCACATGTCGCAATTGGAGGATTTAAATATTTTCTGTCTATAACTGATGATTATTCTCGTAAAGTCACTGTTTTTCCGCTAAAGGAAAAGAGTCAGGCACTAGAATGTTTTAAAAAGTATCAAAAAAGGGCTGAAAGGTTTTTGAATACGAAAATTGTAAATGTCCGAACTGATAATGGACTAGAATTCTGCAGTGCCGAATTTGAGACCTATTTTGATGAACAGGGTATAAGACCAGAACGTACAAATACGTATACTCCAATGCAAAACGGGGTAAGCGAGAGATTCAATTACACAGCTCTAGACGCTGTAAAGGCAATTTTACATTCCAGTAAATTAGGAAATCAGTTCTGGGCTGAGGCGTTACTATGTTTCACGTATGTGTGGAATCGTGTTTGCCATGAAGGTCAAACTTTAACACCTTTTGAACTTTATTCTGGGCGAAAACCTTCGGTCAGGCATTTGAAAATTTTCGGTAATCCTGTTTTTCTTGGAACCCCCAAAAATTTAAGAAGGAAACTAGATATGCGGGCTAAAAAGGGTATTTTCGTCGGGTATGCTTTAAAAACAAGGGGATATAGAATTTGGCTTCCTACAGAACGGAAAATTGTGGAATCGATTAATGTTAGATTTGAAGCAGAATCTAAGTGCAGTGGAGCCTCACTGGACCCAACTAAGTTTCTGGATTCGTCAGATTCCGACAATGATTCTGATCGGGAAAGTTTAAGTGAGGGGGAAAATGATGTTGTACCAGTGTCCGTACTGGAACACGATGAATAAAGTACTAGTCAAACCCTAATTCCAGATAAAATTGTTTGGATTCGGAAAGCTGTTCCCCGTCCTGACAAATCACGAACTGATATATATTATTCAATTGAAGGTGCAAACGCAAGACTGCGGTCTTATAATGATGTTGAAGCATTTTGCAGATCTCACAAAATAGAATATTTAAAAGAAAATTTTGATTTCAATGGGAAAAATAAATTTTCAGGGAAAGTAAATTTTACAGACATGAGTAATTCAGAAACATGACTAGACGTTCGTATACCAAAATCTTTCATTGATGCTTTAAAAACACCAGAGGCAGACCAATGGTACAATTCAATGTCAGATGAAATCCATACCATGCAAACCCGGAACGTTTGGAGTCTTGTGCCTAAACCGGCTGATTCCAAAGTAATTGGCAATCGTTGGGTTTTTACTGTGAAAAAAAACGATAAAAATGAAATTGTTCGTTTCAGAAGTCGCCTGGTAATTCAAGGTCATAGAAAATTAAAAGGTATTCACTATGACCAGGTATTTAGTCCAGTCATTGAATTCTCATTGGTACGATTATTTTTTTCTATCTTTGTGTGTAAACTGAATTGGATTCATCATCAATTTGATATAAAATGTGCTTATTTATATGCTCCTGTAAAGGAAAACATATACATGTCACAACCCCAGGGATTTCAAGATCCTGAGAAAATTGGTTATGTTTGTAAATTAAATCGTGCAATTTATGGACTTCATCAATCGGGTCGTGAATGGTTTTTGGAAATACATAATGTTCTTATTGGTTTAAATTTTAAGAAATTATCATGGGCAAATTGTGTTTATATTTTTGAATCAAGTGTAATTTTAATACTTTATGTTGATGATATAGTAGTATTTGGTAAAAATAACAAATGTCTGAATGATGTTATTATTAGTCTGAAATCTAAATTTGATATCAAAGTACTCGGAAAAACGCAAAAACTTTTAGGCGTTGAATTTGAGGAAATAGACAATGCATTATTTATTCATCAACAAAGCTATATCAATACAGTATGCAAAACATATCAAAAATACAATTTTCCAATTGTTTCTTTGCCGATTGGTGTAGGAACTGTACTTTCCAAAGATCAATGTCCGAATTCTAAAGAAGAAACTGAAATGATGTCTAAATTGCCTTACCGTAACATTTTAGGTTGCATTTCCTTCATTGCAAGTAGAACGCGACCAGATTTAAGTTACGCTGTAAACATATTATCTCAATTTCAATCTAACCCAGGTTTGAATCACTGGAATATTCTACTGAAACTTCTTGGCTATTTAAATTACACAAAATCTCTGAAATTATGTTTGTCTAACGTTTCAAATTTAAAAGTTGAATGTTATAGTGATGCAAGTTTTGCAGCAAGTCGCGATGATAGAATTTCGATTGGCGGAATGATTTTATTCATTGATCAATCTCCTATCATTTGGAAAACTTTTAAACAGAAATGTGTTAGCTTATCAACAATGGAATCAGAATATGTGTCACTTACTGAAGCTGCAAAGGAATTAGTTTGGATTGTTCGCATAATAAATGAACTTGTAAAGTTTGAATTTATTCAAATCAAAACACAGTTTAACTTACTTTGCGACAATCAAGCAGCAATTAATTTTTCAAATTCGCCAATAGAAAACAGTAGAACAAAACATATAGACATCAGACTTCATTTTTTAAGAAATTTAATATTAGAAAATTTGTTTGATTTAAATTATGTGAATACAAAACAGAATTTTGAGGATATTTTTACAAAACCTTTGAACAAAATTAAATTAAACTTTTTCATAAGAAATTTTTTAAAATGAAAAAAAAATGCGAAGTCCAATTACATTTCCATATGTACTTTGGCAAATTTTTTTGTAAAAATGTTCATTATGTTATTGACTGTTGTCATTTGTTTTCATGTATCTGGAAATTCTGGAGCGTTTAATGCAACAGCACGAGTAGGACTTTTGATGTTGTCATTCCCGATATAATATTGATGTCCTCTGGATCCTACAAAGTTCGCTGGAGCCGATGCGGGTCAACAGCTCAACTCATCAACTTGTTTGATTTTTTGAAAAAAAAAAAAAAAAGTGCTGTTCTATGGATTTAATTTTTGCAGTGCCAGAATTTCAAGTCAAGATGCTGAAATGAAATATTTCAATTTAAATTGTTATTTTTATTATATAATGTTCTGATACGATCTTGATTGCAAGAGGCGGGCCATTGTTACGAAAGGAAGAAAATTATTTTCCAAAAGTGTTGGCAACCTTAATTTGCATTAGGTTTTTTTCATTCGTTCATTCCTTCTTGCAACAAGATCGCGTCAGCAGAATATGCAAATTGCCGGTAGCATTTAAGCTCCCGGCACTTTGCTTCATTCTCTTCCCTTTTCAATTTGCAACCCAAGTCAGACTTGGTTGTTTCTTTTGGCAGCTCAGTCGAGTCTGTCCGTTTTTGCCGATAGTTTCGGCTTACTGCTCTTGACATGAATATCATAGCTCAGTATGTTTAACGTTTCATACTTTGACTTAGAATGTTAGATTCAGAAGTCATTTAAAGTATTATGAGCTACTTAATATTGTAAAGAGCATATTCTCAACATTTCCTTTAACATGTCATTGTATATATTATAGCCATAATAAACAAGTTACTTTTTAAATTTGGCTCTTCATGATGTTTCACAAGATAAATGTTTTTTCAAGAAGTATCATACGTCCTGGTTGAGCTTCCACTTAAAGTTAATAAGCTGAGTACTTTTAAAAGGTCACAGTGTAACATGTTATATAGCATTCATACAGTTATACATTCGACTCGATAGATATAGATTTCTTTATTTTTTCAAATAAAATGACTTGTACATATTTTGTTGAAATATATTACAAAGCTTTAATATTTTATTAAATTTTCACCTGCATTTTCTAAGTAATCCCTAGAACATTTTTCTTTTCCGATTTTCTTTTATTGTGAACTTTTTATTAATAGGAATTATATCACTCATTTTCAAAGCATCAGAACAGAGGAAGCTTATGTGATGGAATTTTTCTATCCATGTTTGGAAACTTAGTATGGGATAACTTTTAGCTTAATGTTAATTTTATAAACTGACAATAATTTCTTTGCCACTTAATATGAAATTTTTGTTAACTAATTCTAACTAATTGCTCTATCAATTTCAATTATTTAATTAATTTTAGTTTATCATACTTTCATAATTAGTTTCAATTGCATTTATTTTTTAATGTAAATATGAGCTACTAATTCTGCTTTAGCATGTCTTCTCTTTTGAAGTTTGCAACCTTGCCCCCCTCCCACCCTTAACAAAGTTCTAGCTATGTGCCTGTAGGGAGTTTACTGTAATTCAATATTTGAACAAATATTAATCATTTTTAAAAAAGTATTTTTTTGTCATCATTTATGCAACAAAACTGTTTTAAATAAACAGATAGTAGTTCATAATATTGTAAGGTTACCATAGATCCACCTTAGATAGCGATTGACCAATAAGAACTAGCATAATTAATTAGAGTTTATCATTAGTGCAAATTATATTTCAGTTTGACATTGAGTAAATTATACCAATTAAATGGTATCAATTGATTCTCATTTGACTATTATTACTTTAGCCTAAATGTGCTAATAATTGGTGAATATTTTAGAGGACAGAGAATGTTTTTTTAAGTTTGCTATTTTAAAGATGTAATCAGAAGATTGCATTGTTATACAGCAGAATGCATTTAAATCGTATAAACAATCAATAAATGAACATTGAACAGATGTGCTTGATGCATATGGTGAATGACGCCCTTCAACATTTACTACCAAGATAAACTAGATTTTTAAAACATAATTTAAATAATTTAAAAAGTATCAAAATTACGTATTCGTGCAAATACTATATTACGACTCCTCACTTATGCACCTTCTCTTTTAATGTGTCTTTGTATGATGATTTTCCTGTCTTTACCACAAATGGTGTTTCACATTCTTATCTAAAATATCACTTCTCACTTAGATCATTACCTATTCTTTTACAGAAACAGGTTTGGTTATCTTCTGCTGAAAAAGTTATTACTAATGTATATGAAACTAAAAGAGCAGAGAGAGAATCAGTATTGATGACTGAAAATAAGATGTAGGATGCAAAAAATATCAACTTTTTTAGTTAAGGTTACTTTTACTTATTTTTTTTTTTTTTTTTCCATTGAGAACAGCAATGCTAACTCTCCTGCTTAAATGTTCAGTTTTGTCTCCTGCCTTATATAGATTTAAAGCCACTGAACTTTAATACTGTCACGAACACAGCTAAGTTTGGATCTTTGTCACGCCAAAAATTTTGATGAGTTTTAAAAAAGACTAGTAGCTCTAGCTACTTTAAACAAGAAACTTGTGAAGGAATTTTGTTTTACAGAAGGTCACTGATGGATGGATTTTTATAACAAATGTTTCTTTTAGTATTTTTGTTTCTAATAAATGCTTAATAAAATTGTATAAATCTGAATTTTTGTTGTATTTCATGTTTCTCTATAATCTATGGCTAGACTGAAAAATGTTTTAAATAATACAAAGTGATGACCAGCAACAGGTCTGGGCCTAGCTAGGCTGGTCCTAGTCAGTTTATTAGTCCTAAAAGAAAGTCAATGGCCCTCTTAAAGTTATCTTGAAAGAGCAGTTATATTGTCAGATTTAAAGAGTGGGCTACAGGCGTTTTAGAGTGCCCAAAACAGTTCCCAAAGAACTTTAGAGTATAGGCCTTACTTGAAGAGCTGGCACACAGAATTTCATTCCAATGGATTCCTGCTCACAGCGGAATTGTGGACAAGGAAAAAGCTGATACACTAGCTAAAAAGGAAGCTTTACTTGAAGAACGCATGAAACATCCACTTTCTTTCCATGCAACTAAATTATTTGTTAACTTGAACACCCTTAGGAGAATTCTCAAACCATGTATGATGCAAAATACATTTAACAAGAGATGGAGGACTCTGGGGGAGAAAACAGAATAATTAAGTTATTCTAGGAAGACTGGAATGGCTCTCTTCAGAGGTCTAACTGGGTATGACTGTTTACGAGACCATCTTTGTGGAATCAGAGTGGTGGGTTCCCCAGAATGTTCTTTGTGTGATTCTAAATGACCAATGACTTTTGAACAGTTAGAAAGTAGTATTCTGTTATCTCAATATGAGGACGTTGTCAAAAAATATTGGGAGAGCTTAGGCGCCATTGTTCGGCATTTATAAAATAAACTTTCTTGAAACTAAAGATCTGCAACAAACAGTGGTACTAAATGTTCTGCTGAAAACATATTTATTAATCTGTTTTCGTATGTTCGGAAAGAAAGCAAAAAAGACTCCCTCTGCTTGAGAAAATTCCACGTATGACACATGAGCTTCTAATTTTTTTTACAAATGTATTTCTATGCTGCATAAGGTTTTTCACAATATTAAGAGATTTCTTAAAAAGTTTTTTTTTTATTTGTCAAAAAAACATTCCACCCCTTTTTAAATGCACCCCCTTTCCCTACAACTAATGACTTGATTAGCGACAGCTCATTTTATCTCTTTAAAACTTACAGTTAAAATTTGTTCCAAACGCAAGTAAACAGCAGTGCCAGATCTTAGTCTGTTCCGAGGCAGGGCAAAAACTTGAAACTGCCACGACCTTCCCATTTTTTGTCAAGTTTTTGAATTGTGTTTAAAAAAGGTGAATTAGCCTCCTTCCTCAGAATGGGGGGTGAAACCAGAGCTAGAGCTGCAGCTTGCTTTCCCTGGGTCCGGCACTAGTAAATAGCCAGCATAATCTTGCAGTCAAACCTTATTATGATATTTAGAGTAAATCAACTAATTGAAGCAAAGGATTCTAAATGTGCACCAGTCATTTATAGATGCTCTGAAAATGAAATATGTTTGAAGTAAAAATTAAATTGCTCTGAATAATTTCTTAAATAGAAGATTTTAAAAATAATTTCGCCCATAAAAGGTCCTTACTCTAAATCAAAAGCAAAAAATGGAGAAAATAAGGATGATTTGAAATGCAGTGTAGAGTGCAATTTTGGTCGTTCAAAAAAAAAAAAAAGCATGAAAATTAACATTATAACATGCAGTTAAAAATAATACTAATTTTTGTTATTGTCACAGGAGTTGGGGACAAAATTTCATTTCATAATTTATTCTCTTATATAAAAATATATGCAATAAGTAGTTATAATCTGAAAATATTTTCCATAAAATGGTACGTGAACCGATTAATTCAGATTCTTAAGACTTCTTTTTCAAATAAAAGCACCACAGGAAATATGTTTTAGTCAAAAAAAAAAAAAAAAAAGGCTTCTATCATAATAAAAGTTTTTATTAAAATGCATTACAGAAGACATTTCATGACAGATAAAACAAAATATACAATGCATATTGTTTCAAACAATGTAAATGATAACAGTAAGCATACTAAAAATATTATAGCATAAATGGTAAAAGAAATATTTTTGCCATGATTTAGTTGGCTAGTTTATGGTTTCTGCACAGAAATAAATGTTTTACTTAAAAAAAAAACAATGTTGTTGAAAAATGATTATAAAGTTCAATATTATAATTTTCTTGCCTTGATAATGCTGACCAATATAGCCATTTTTCAATACTATGCACCAAGGATGTGATAGCCCAGGGAACAATCAATGCACAATCATCATGCAATGGTTTGTACTCAGGGCTATCAGAATTTTAAAGTTGTATCTTTAAAACAAAACTTAAATTAAAATTAATTGTAGGTAACATTTCACTTTAAGTTTCTTATTTGTTTCATTTCCTGGTCACATTGTGTTCAAAAATATGCAAATTTTTGATGAGTAATTGTGAGTTCAAATCAATAACAAACTCAAATCAAATTCGAAAATGTTTCAAGTATTGTATCAATAATTTGATCATTTTTATTCACAGTTTTCATGTTTATTTACAGTAACAACTCAATCACAACTGGTTTACAGTACTTTCATATAAATACTTTACTGGAAAACTATAGCTATCGACTGGAAACACTGTTAAACCCTCCGATTTCTCCATTTTCTCTATGAAGTCACTTATAAAATATAAATATTTTTTATGTATAAAAATTCCAATACAAAATATAGGCACTAAATTTACACAAATTACATTAGTAATTACAATTAGTATGATACATCTTATAAGACGGTTAGAGGAAATGTTCTACTTCATTCTTTGTGTAAAATTCTAGTTTAATTGCGATTTTTTTCTCAATTTCTTAAGCAACAATCAACTTTCTGTGAGATCCTAAATTTGAAGGTATATGGCATGCAAAATGTGGGCAAGCAGTCAGTGTAAATACTTCAGAAAATGTATTACTGACATTTATACGACAAAATAACAGGTTTTTAAATTAAGTCATAGGCGGCTGGTGCTGCAAAAAAGTACGGGATCAGAAGAGGTGTGGGAGTTGTAGGGGCACCCCTGAAAATTGGATTTTTTTTTTCATAAAATTTAGCGATATATATATATATATATTATTAGCAAACATACCCAGTGTTGCCTGGGTCAGTAATAATATAGAGAAACAATTTATACTTTCCTTTATGTATTTTTAGCTATGCCCCATTGTTTCACCCGTATTAATAAGACAACAATGTATTAAAAAACTATTTTAAGTACATCATGCTATGATATATATATATATATATATATATATATATATATATATATATACAGCAAAACATGTCACATATTTATCCACATCGATGTTGTCCGTTAAATAAGAATATAGGGAAAAAATAAATAAAAAAAAAAAATAGTTGAAAACTCTTGATTTATAAATTAATTTCTAAATGAGCCGGATAATAAATGCTGAAATCTTCCCGGGTTCGAACCCAAGACCCTAGGGTTGATCGCCCAGCGCTTTACCGACTGAGCTATTCAGACAATAAAAGTTCGAGCTACTGATGCAACAAAAAATGCATTACGATTATTATTGATTTAATTTCAATTTATTGCTGTTCCACTCCTATTAGTCATTGCATGATGTTACATAACCTTCCTCAATAGGTTTTCCTTTAACCAATCATTACTTTTTAACTCTGAAAAGTGAGGGGCAAGGCCCCTTTACTTTTTGAAGTGAGAGGACAGTTGCCCCCCTGTACAAGCCGCCTATGAATTAAGTCATGCCCATGGAAATCGTGGGATACACACAGAGGTCAATTTAAAAAATAGATAACTAATGGTAAATTAGCCGAATGGAGTAGAAAAATATGTTGCCTGAGCTGGCATTCGTGTACATCGAAAAAGACCCTTTTGCGACACCCAAAGGGTGTTTGGGAAAAATAGTTAAATGGTAAACACAGAAGGGAGAAAAATCAAGACAATATCGAAAAAATTTACACTTATGTGTACATATCTCATCACATTGCATTTTTTAAACTCCTGTTTTATTAGCATAAATTTCTATGAATGCAAAATCTACAAATACAAAAGTGACGACCAACAACAACTGGGCTCACAGCGAGGCTGATACTCGTCAATTTATTAACCCTTAATGTAGATCAAGAGATTCACCTCATTGCAAGTAACAGCTGCTTTCGTTAAACCAGTCCAAACACCTACAACCCTGTTGAAGAAGTATTTGTTTTTTCTAATTTCCAGCTTAGCTTGGATTTGTAAAGCTTAAAATAATCACCCCTGGTTGTGCCATTTGTGCAAAAATTTTGCTCATCAACATTCTCCATTTCTATAAATATTAATAACTGGATCATTTCTCCTCTTTATTTCTTTTGATTATGACCATATTACAGGAGCATATGTAGGAATTTATTTCAGGAGGGGCCTAAGTCACACACAAGAAATTTATAATTCTAAATTTGAAAATATTAAAATCCTTATTCAAAAAAATTGTTTTTAAACTTATTTTGAGAGAGACCTGTGCCTTTTCGGCTCCCTCCTTGCTATATAAGCCTGGAATCGTAATTCAAATCGTAAGGTTTGTTTATTAACCTAGGTTATTAGCCTTTACATTCTTTCTAATAAGTTCATATCTTAAGAAATGGAGATTGAAACTGAATAACATAGTCCAAATGCAGTCTGACAAAATTTCTGTAAAAGGAAGATTGTATTTTGAGAAATTTGAAATAGACCTGTAGATAGAGTAACATTTTGTTGGCTTTGTTACTTGGTATGCTGCATTGCTGGACTAATTAGAATGCATAGATCAGCAACTGTTTCTTTGTTAATTATTTGGAATGTCTTATATCTTCAGATATTGGAAGCATTAAGAAAATCTCTTTCAATGATGATGATTATACCACTAATCAGTTTTAAAAAATATATATGTATTTAAAAGCATATAAACTTTAATAAATAGCTATTCATAGGTATCAAAAGAGTAACTTTTAAACCTTTTTTAATAACTATCTACAAACATGAACTACAGTTTGAAAATTTTACTTGTTACATTTTTATTCCCAAAACCAACTAAGAAGTTGATAATAGCATTGCAAGTAATGCATTTACTTGTTTTTACTTTTTATGGACTGCTGATTACATGATGCAATTACGTTATAAAATACATGTTAACTTCAAATTTTAATTTACAAAACCTTAATGGAAATAATACACAGCTGCTAGCCTCTCTCTCAGAGAGAAATTTCCACACACATGCTTACATACATAAAGAGGGAGGGGGCAATAACATTATAGTACACAAAGTCAGCTTGTCAAGGGCAAAAATAAAGGTTTATTTATCTGTTACAATGAAATTAAAGATAGTTTGCACCCTGGTGAAGAACTTTACAAGAGAGGAGGAACCTTCACTTATAAACATGAAATTGTTTTGTGACATTAATTTTCCTCTTATTCATGAAGTGCATGTAGAGGCCTCCTCTATATGTGTACATAAGCACAAGATTTCCCAAGGCAACGACAAAAAATTTAAATAAAATATGATAAATATACTTACAGATTTTCTATAAATTCCAAGAAGAGTCG
The DNA here is from genome assembly GCF_026930045.1 of Uloborus diversus. Lineage (NCBI taxonomy): Eukaryota > Metazoa > Arthropoda > Arachnida > Araneae > Uloboridae > Uloborus > Uloborus diversus. Next base: position 80,102,653 of record NC_072740.1, read on the forward strand.
TCCTCCCCCCTCCCTTCTTTTTTTAAAATGAGGTAATGCAGAGCTAAAGTATTTTAGCTTATGAAGAAAACACTCAATATTTCCTCAATACAACTGCAATCAAAGAAATTAAACGAGAAAAACCAACTTATGGTAGCACAAATGAACAAGAAGCAAGAGGAAAAAAGCCTCACTTGTTATTATGTTCACACATTTTCAGTGTGCTCCTTAGAAAGAACAAGCTGATATGTGCATCCCATGACATTTCCTTTACACCATTTTAATGTTATTTCTTCATGATTGGCAATTTTACTGTGATTCAAAAGTTAACTCTCTAAATATCACCAACACTGGCCAAATTGAAACTGGATTTAAAAAAAAAATTGCTAAGTTGGCGACCAAACTTGGCAACCAAAAGACTGGCGATACATCGCGAAGTGTCTGCCAAATTATAGCACCACTTGAGTTTGCATCGAAATTAACAATGATTCCCCCCCCCTCCCAAAGAGGTGCAAACGACCCCTTTAGAAACTTCCAAATGCAGCCAAAAGAGGAGGTGCACAACTAGACCCCACTAGGAGTCTACATACCAAATTTCAACTCTCTAGGACATACCGTTTTTGAGTTATGCGACATACATACGTACACACAGACGTCACGTTGTAATTAACACGGGAATCGTCAAAATGGATATTTCGGGCATCTATAAATTCAAAGGTATGTATGCACATGTGGTTGGGTCGAAAAAATACTCAACATTCATTCTGGGGTGAGCAAAATGGAAATTAAGGTCGATTTTTGAGTGAAAAGTTTTTTGCGAATACAATACTTTTTTTTTGTAAAAAGAAGTAAAAAACGTCATATTCCGATACTTATCGAATTTTTTGATACTTAGCACCCGCTAAATTTTGCCATCATAAGTGTTTGTTAGTAAAAGTGGCTTTATACATGGTAAATGAATTTGATTAACATGTCTAGGGTTTTAGGAGGCATATATTGCCTCCTTTCTAACTGTTTTAGTTTTTATGCAAAAAAGTCTTGGAGAGGCATAATAAATGCTACTTAAAGTCAATGATAAAGTGATTCATATGTTTGTTTTTAAATGTTAAATTAATGAGTTAAATAAATATAAATAAATTAATAAATATTTTTAAAATGACTTGTAAGTTACATTGTATCAACCCATTTAATTTTGAAAGCGTTATAGGAACCCCCATTTAAATTATCTATAAGCCCCATTGGTCTAAAGTATCCAAGTATATTTTATGAATATACATAAAGCATCAGTGTCTATTTCATGAATACAGTAAAAACTCATACAAAAAAATATCAATCCGTCAAATATCAGTTTTAACAAAACAAATGTTCAGTCCTACTTTAACTGCCCTGTTTGCAATCCATTACAACAAAATTGTAGTTGCAACGAACAAAATTTGCCATTCCTCGAAGTTTGTTGAAATGGGATCCAACTGTATACAAGAAAATATAAGATGGTTTCTGACATAAAAGTAGATCTTAAATTCAAAATATCTTTATAAAACATGTGCAACCATGATTTATGTAAAGTATTTAATGTAAAAAACTAAAAATGTGATATTGGTTTTGGGTCATTTGAGCATTGTGAAACAAATAAAATAAATCATTTCTAAAAAAAGTTTTGATTAAACTACTTCAAACTAAGCAAGTTATAATTAAAAACCATGTTATACATCATAGTCAGATATTTTAATTTTAATTTGATTCAAACAGCAATTTATCACATTTAAGTAGTTAATTGAAAAAAAGAATGTTTTTTGCTGTGTCTACTTTCGGTTAGTTAATTATTCATACAGTATTCAAAAAGCAAAAACAGTTACATTGCCATCACCAAAAGTTTCCAAATCAAAAATTTAAATGCACTCTTTTGCAAAAAAAAAATCTTTTAAAATAATGAAATTATCTCTAATTTTGCATGTGAATTCTTATAGATGAAGCATCTAAATCATTGCCGATCCCCAAGTCTAGTGGTCAAAGAAGTATGACTGCTGATGAGGGGCCATGGGTTCAAGTCCTGACTCGGGAATAGATGTATTTTCTCTCTCCCGCCCTTTTCTTTTCCTTGTGTGAATGTGTTGTTATGCTATGAATGATTGCTTAGCCTGGTGCTATCTCTAAAGATAGTAGTCCCCCTCAAGTCATTCTTTGTTTAAAGCTTAAAAATCTAAGGTAGCCTTTTACAACTAAATGTGTTACTTTTCACAGCACGTCATCTAGAGAGTAACTAACTACACAATGCCAGGCTCTAAACCACTTGCATGCCTCTGGATCGCCTCCTTACTACTGATACTATTCCTTGACCAGCTAGGTAACCGAACCATTTCTCCCAAGAAAGATGTCTTTTACATAGTACATCACTAGATTCACGCATTCCAAAATGTGTCACATCTGAAGCCACAGTTGATGAATAGCGTGCTAGAATGTAGTGTAGGACAACGTTAGAAATCTTTATCAATCCTCGTATAGATATATACAAGCATGCATTGCCACTCTTGGAAAGTTACAACAACTACTGATTTAAACATTCGATGTAATATGGAGAAATAGGCTTTTGAACAAAGCACATACCTATGGAATTGGTGGCAACATGTAGATTTGGAATGAAAGGTTTCTATCACAAAGATGGGTGAAGACCAAATGGAATGATGTGGAATCGAAAAATAAACTAAGTAGCTCATCCTCAAGGGGCAGTAATTAGCTGCACCTTTTCAACATCAACATAAATGACCTTATAACAAAGCTAAAGAACATTAGAAGGCATTAATACATGCATATTTGTAGATTATGTTATTTGGATTGTAGCAGAAAATACAAGAAAATACAAAGATCAACAGCAAAGATTTTAACAATTATGAACAAAGTACTAATGGCCTTACAATTTTGGTCCTGAGAAAACAATATGAAAGCTAGTAAAACCAAAACAGTTCACCATTTCTACTCCCCGAGACAGGTTGATGCAAACTTCATCTTAAAAACAGAGCATCACCTTAAAAATAGAAAAAACTCAACACTTCTTCCTTTCTTGTTTGTTCACTTGTATATCATGTTTGTCTTGTTACTTTATTGCATTTCTGTTCCTTGTTTCTTACTCAACAGAAGAAACAGCTTCAAGATCTCCATGGATTGACTTCCAGTTGGCGATATGTAACAACAAATAGTCAATTATTAATTGTAGATGTTTACTTAAGATCATTAATTCGTATGCATTTGATAACATGAGCGTAAAGCCGTACTTGTATTTATTTTTAATAAATGCTAATCTCTCTATGATGTTACATTTTTATTTATTTTTTCTTGCAAAAGAGTGTCTTTTGATAGCCATAAAACATTTACATTGTTCGCACATTCCTCAGATTTAAATATAAAAGTGTAACAAAAGTAATGAATTTATGTCTTACTGTCAAAATGGAACACAACACAAAATAATTAACTCTCACACACATTTTGTTCAACGAAGTACAGAAATAAAAAACAAACTTACAAATTTCTCCTTCAAACATAATATTTTCATACCTTGAGACATGGATAAAGCATTTCATATTGTAATTGATCCTTTCATGGGACATTCAGTGGTGTTCCCACAGGGTACGGGTCCCCCTCCATGTACGCCGTACTCTCAAACATTTTTTGGACATTTTGCATATATCCTTAAGCTTCACAAATTTTCATATTCTGACATACTATGTTTATGATCACATACACATATTGTGCGTAGTAGATTACGGGGAGTATACCCTGAAAAAAATTAATGGGAACATCACTGGGGACATTAAATGGTTTTCTAATACTTTTTGAGGAACACATTTCTCTAATGGAAAAATTTTAAACATTGGGAGCGCAAAATATAAATCAAGTTTTTTTTTTTTTTAAATTAAATTCTTTGGCATACATTCATCTTAATTTACAGGAATCAGTTTTCCAACTGTAATCATGAAGTTAACCTAAAAAGAAAGAAAAAAAAATCAATTTATTATTAAGAAAACAAAGTGGGTCACCTATGCTGGGAATTTGCTGGTCTAATTTCTTTATCAAAACCAATAAGCAGGTTAACAACAAAGAATCAATTCTTAGAAGTATAAGAGTGACTGGAAAGAAATGCAGTTTCTTTTGATCAAAAAGAAAAAAATTCAATTGCCGATACCATTACTACTGTTACCAACAGCCTGTTGCCTGTGTGCAAATTTTCGATCTTAGTTTAGTAAAAATCAATAAGTTTTAGAAACATCTGGAAAGAGAAGATATTTTTTCAAAACTTTGGGGAAAAAAAGGTCAAGAAGCTAGGAGAAAAAGACAAAGAGAAGGTTCTCCTCAACTCCAACTGAATTTTGGATATCAGGTTAATTTTGGAAATTTTTATTTTACGGCAATCCGAAAAAAGGATAGTGAATGTCAAGTGAGTGCATTCATTTCAGAGATTGTCTACAGTTCTAAATTTTTGTCCCATGAAACCCCAGAGTTCCTCAAAAAAGTAAAGTTGTAACGTTTTAAGTAAAGCTCATAACCAGTATTTTCCTAAAGAGTATAAGAGAGAAAATATTAAAATAAGTTATGGATTAACCCTTGTTTAATTCCAGAAAAAAAATCAGATATAAATAAGGACCATCCTAATATACAGGGTGTTCTGTTTTAACTTGCAAAAACCTCTATTTTCGCAACTGTTAGTCCTAGATGCATACTTCCAATTGCAAAAATGTTCAAGATCGAATGCAGAGTTAAGGTATTGAAAGTCTGAAAAAAAAAGTTGGTCAAAAAAATACAAAATATAACTTTATATATGGGCCCTTGGACTCCTAACTTATATTTAGAGAAATAGTCTCCATGGGAAACTATTACTGACACAAAAACTTGACATTTCTGCAACCAAAACTGAAGGAGATATTCCGGTACTAAGTTTTAAGGACCATACAGAAAATAGGATTGGAACTTACTGCCCTTTCAGAAGAATAACAGGTTGTCAACGTAAAAAAAAAAAAAACTAGGTATTCATTTTTTTCATTGCTATTCAAAAACTCGTGCTAATGTTATGCCAAAACGCAAAATATGCAAACACACTCTGCAAATATATAATTTTAAACTCTTGTCAACTGCTATATTTTGCCCCAGATGATGTTATTGACGTTGTGTGTAAAGTGGTGTAAGTCACATAGCGCTGCGTTTCATATCTCGGTGAATATTGGTCATACTAATTTCAAACTTTTTGTGTTGGAATTCTTTTTCAATGGAGATTATTTCGCTAGGTACAAGTTAGAGGACCTGGGGCCTGTATAAAAAGTTAAATTTTGTATTTTTTTACTCATTTTTATTTTTGCTTCAAATTTTCAATATCTTAACTCTGCATCTGATTTTGAACATTTTTGCAACTGGAAGTATGCATCTGGGACCTACGGTTGCAAAAATAGAGGTCTTGCAGGTTAAAACAGAACACCCTTATATATCTATATATATAAAAATCTCGTGTCACGATGTTTGTTCGGGGTAAACTCCGAAACTACTGAACCGATTTTTATCAAATTTTATACGTATCTGTAATTTGGTCCAACTTAAAAGATAGGATGGTTTTAATAAATTTTATTGCAAATAAAATGCTTATTATACATTAAAAATGTGTATTGATTGTTTGGTTCTGTAAATTCTTACTAGATGGCACTGTAAGTTGATTCATCCTCAAAAATTTTATTCTTAAGTTCATTAAAATATACAAATGATACTATGTTACGGATATTGATGATTATCAAAAAGATCGCCATAGAAAGGAGGAGTATAGAGGCCACACTTTTCAATCTAAATGTCAAATTCTACAAATCAAGTTGAAATTGATAAGCAGCGGGTAGTTCCATACTCACCACTGCTCTTAAAAACGTTTGAGGCTCATATAAATGTCGAGCTTTGCAGTTCCGGGAAATCCATTAAATACTTCGTCAAATACGTTATTAAAGGTCCTTATTAGGTAGCATTTGAAGTAAGAGATACGGACAAAATTTCCGAAAAAACGCGATGAGTGGACATAAAAACAGCAACGAAGCTATCTGGCTTCCCCATATACGATGGAGTCCCTTCTGTACAGCATCTTGCAGTACATCTTGAAAACGGTTAACGAGTATATTTTACCGAACATATTTTCTACGGAAAGCACTTGAACCACCAAAAACGACCATGTTCTTTTTTTTTTTTTTACATTGTCAAAAACCTAATGTGTTTAACCCAATTCTCAGAAATAAAATAATTTACCTATATTCCTCGCTATTTTACATGCACTGTAAACAAATCCAAAATGTCGCTGATTATTTCCGTGGAACATGTTGGGATTTCACAGGTCCTCATCAATTTTATTTAAAAATCAAGTATTTGCTTCAAAAAGTTTCCTGAATTGCTACAAACGTCATGAATCCAGACTTCTCACTGTTGCGAAAAATATTTTTAGTTTCCAGTTTAAAGATTAATTGAGCGTATTTCTTAAGTGTATCGGCTTCAGTTCGATTATGTTCAGTCTACATTGACTAAACTGTCAATGAGCATGAATAAGCCTCTGGATTCCGTAGCTGTGCAGGAATCGCAGACGAATTAGACCATGATACTTGCTTACAAGTCCGTCTTACCTTTGGCCATGCTTGCAGCATTAGTGTTGGAGCTTTCTTGGAAAAGCAGAGAGGTGTCAAACTTTCTATTCAAATTAATCTTTTTCTGAAGGTCCAGCGACCCGACTGGCTTTTAGCCTGGGATAGTACTTAATTCTTTAAAGATTCAAGGATAATTTTCAGGAAGATTAATGAATATTAGTGATAAACTGACTTCATTACCGTCGTCGTGGTCTGTACAGATTGGCATAACTCCCAATAGGAGGAAGGGAGTCTCTGGATTCCGTAACTTTCCAAGAGTAACGAGCAAGTAGAATTCTTTGTGTGTTTTTGAAAGTCCTTCCTAGCAGTGGCTATGGTTACGGTAATGCTTTTGGTACTTTCTTGGTAAGTCGAAAAATATGCCAAGTTATTATTTTTAATCTTACTTCGGTTCACTCTAAAGGTTTCAGAGAAATGATTGTCTCGAATCGGAGAGGTTTCGGAATTCTTCAGAAAGACTTCAGGATAATTTTAGGAGGTTTCTGATTTCTAGTGGGATACCCTCTTATTTTTTTCTAAGATATGTTACTGGCAGAAATTAGGCGTATTCGCTGCCCATTTTTTTTCAGGATGTTTCTTAATTGTTTTTACAGTGTTAAATAAAATCAAAAAATCATGGAAGCCACGCAAACAAAGAACACAACATTCATCCATCTCGGGCATATTTATAAATTAAAGTCAAGACATTGAGACCAAAACTTCATCCAAAACAAAACTGTGCATCCAAAATAAAGCGAATGTTGTTTTTGAATTTGTTTTCGCTAAACATTCCCTAAAAGACGGGAATATTTGTGGACCCTTAATTGTCGAGTGTTTAATACATAGCATGATGCATTTCGCGAATTGTAATTATTGGTAGCACACAATTATTGGGAGTTGTATTTTCTAATACAGGTTTTGCATAACGAGAAACAGTATTCGTCATTTGTTTAAGATAATTTTACGACATAATATCCAACACAATCATCATTTCTGTGGGGACACTATATAAATTTTATGCTTGAAGAAGTACTCCATAGAGTTAAACAAACACACCGATGTCCAATTCTAGATTTTGCACCAAAGATGTATAATGAAGCTTTAGTGTTGATTGAAGATTTATACATTTCAATTTCAAATTTGTTGTTTAGTCATTATAGTGTGATATCACCTGATCGATTGGTCACCGACTTAGTTGATACTGATTTGTAACGAGAAAAAACAGTGCAATGACGCTGTCTTAGCTACAATTATTGTGAATAATGAACCATTACTAACAGCTGAAAAAAAAATCATAATCAGATTGTGCTGACCGTTGATGCTGAACAAGGGTATACAGTTGTTGATGAAAACAAAGCCATAAACATTCCAACTGAATTTTTAAATTCTCTGGATATACCAGGAATGCCACTAGACGATTTTCGGTTGAAAATTCGTTCACCAATATTATTCTTTTTCACAGTTTAAACCCACCTAGATTATGCAACGGTACACGTTTTTTCATCAAAATTTCAACAATTTTGACGGAAAAATATAAAGGAGAAATTTTTGTGTGGCCACATAAACGATTAATAGCGTCATAATTTTCAAACACATTTGGAAGGCTTCAATTTCCGATTTGTTTAGCTTTTGAAAATACCATAAATAGATCTCAAGACCAAATAATGCCTACTTTCGGTTTGGACTTGAAACATAAATGTTTCTTTCATGGGCAACTGTCTATCGCCTACTCACAAGTGGAAAAGTTATCACACCTATTCGTGTTAGCAGAACACAAGTTAAACAAGAATATTGTGCACACTTAGTGCTTAGATAATTTTCTGTTTTCAAAAAATGGAAAGAATAGATCGACGTCAATGTTATCTATCTCATTTATAAATTTAATTTTTATATGTTTTTAATTTAGTTAATGTATTTTGTAAAGAAGTTATTGATTACAAACTATAGAGAAATCTGAGATGAATGAAATGTAGTGTAAATTCTAAAAGTGTGTGTTGGATTTATGCTTAATTTCTACGTCCCGATATTTTACCATCAGTTTCGATATTTACAATCACTTTCAAGTTATTTTGCTTTGATTTATGGCCGAAGCCATACTTGCAAAATTTACTAAGAGTAAGTATAGTTATTTTGCCATTGAAAATTTAGTTAGTACTTACTAAATTTAATAAGTACTTAATTCAGCCTAACTTGCCCATTATCAATCTCATATGTTTTAAAATTAGCTAGACTATATTAAGCTTCACTAAAAATAATTAGATTCTATCAAAATATTGAGTAAAAGAATATTTTAATCCAACTACTTCGCCACAGCAACGCGTGGCTGGGTCAGCTAGTATATATATATATATATATGGATATTAACATACCAATTGTTTCAAATTGTTACACTACAATCTATGATAAAAGGTGCGAATTTAATTTCACAGTTAACAGCTTACAAGATTTTTCCTCCTGTTTAAGCGAAAAGGTTTTTATTGGCATCATTGTTTCGCAAGCTATCAGAATAAAAAGAATTTGCTATACCATTTCCGCATTTAATCAAGAAATCTCAGTACTCAAAAATATACTTTTTAATAATAACTTCCCTAAAAATCTGGTTGAAAACATTTGCTTAAGTATAGCCTTTGATGAGCATTTCGCTTCTTTTGAAACCGTTTAACTGTGTAAATGTATGATACAACCGTGACAAACCATTTTTTGTGGATCACCGGGGTGGATGATTTTTACACGTGGGAAACAGACGACTGGCATGTTTCTGGAGTGATCTCTTTGGATATGGATTTGTTTTTACTTTTGCATTGATAACTGGAAAGAATTCTATCATGTTTAACATCGGAATGGTTTTTTTTAATAATGGATCTCAAGGTAAGATAATTTTGTTATTGGCAGGTACTGTCCCATGGATGGCTAATTATTGGAACTTGTTTTCCTAATTGGTCGAGGCGAAACCCCCTGCTTTTAGTTTTAGGTTTGAGCTCTTGTTTATTGTTTATAGTTTAGCATGTGGTGCATTTGCCCAATGTTACTCTATATTGCATGTACTGGAGCTTAAACATTCTCTTTTAGTTCATAGTTAAAAAACTTTGGTCTTTTGATCATATTTAATGAATCCTCCACGGCTGATGAGCTCTGGATTCATACTTTATCTTTTCCTATTTAATAGCTATTTGCAATTTTCCCTTTTATCATCATTATTTTTATATAATTTGTTTAATATTTGGAATTTGGCTTGCTTATTTTATATTTATTTGGCTTTTTAGTTTTGCTGTGTTGCGCATCCATGGGCTTTTGGTATGGTCTTTTCAATATTTTTCACTTATATATATATATATATATATATATATAGATACACAGTCAAACCTCCCAATAGCGTACACCATCCAGACCAAAGTTGATGTCCGTTAACGGGGAGTGTCTGCTATTGGGAAGTTTGAATTTACAATGACATTTTAATTTTTCATTTTAAACCTGCACATACAGTGTATAATTCTAAATTAAATTAATGCGTAGTGCTTACATAAGTGTACTTAATACTTAGTGCTTACATAAGTATACTTAATAGTCTACTTAAGTTTCCCGATAAGTAAATAATCCACTGAATATTTCGGAAAATAAAAAAGAAAGGCAATTTTTATGTGCTACATCATTTATTTGAAAAAATTTGTTAAAACTGTGCGTTTTGCAGGGTTAGAGGTACAATAAACTCGTTTTTCCAAATGAATTTTCAGCTTGTTCACAAGTTCCAATTCTTCATAAAGATCCGTCTTCATAAAAAATTGCTCTAAACTTTGAGTGGGCATCTCTATTACAGGCTACTGTATAGCAAAATATCCTCTCTATTTCATCATAATCTTCTTCTTCGTTTTCTTCTCCTCCTGTTCCATTAGTTAGTTCTTGAAGACTAGTGATGTCAAAGTTTACATCTTCAGTAACCAAATTACTGTCAGCGCACAAGCACTCCTCAATTTCTATGGAAGAATCAACTGGCTACTTTTCACTTATTAAGCAGACAGTACTGTGCCGATTCCTCATCAATGTCTGGAGGGAAAGGACAAGGCGCTGACGCTCGTCTCCCAAAAACTAGGGGGAGAAGTGGGGGGGGGGCGTATACCGTTAAGTTGCATGAGAGTTTTTTCTTTTTTAATGAATCCCTCTCTCATGTGAACTGATAAAAGAAAGTACTGTGTGAAAGGAGAAATATTTTTTTTCTTCTGTTTTTAGCTGGAATTTCGTGCATGGAATGAAAACAATACTTTCATAAGCTTTGACTTAAAAGTTTGACTTGAATGGCTCCTGTTTTTGGAGAAATAGGGGTGTTAATCCTCTTATCGGTACTGGTTAGTTCCAGAACATTGTAAAGAAAGAAAGAAGTGAGTAGAAAAATGCTTGCCACAAAGGCAGTGCTGAGCAAAATCTTGTCAGACACAAAAAAATAAAACGAAACTCGGTTGATTTACTGTCCACTAACGGGGAGTGCCCGCTATCTGAGAGTGTCCGTTAAGGGAGGTTTGACTGTGTATGTGTGTGTGTATATATATATATATATATATATATATATATATATATATGGTGATATGGTATTCTCTAAGACATTTTATTAAGAACTTGAACTCTTGTGAACAATGTTTTTATTATTCCTACACGCGGAGTGAGATTGTGCGCGATGCGGCCAGTTTTGGCGAGTTGAAGAGGAAGGAATGATGGGATGTGTGTGGTGGAAGAAGTGTTGTTCTCGATGTTTACTGTTTATTATTCTATGTTCCTGTATTCGTCTTGTGCTGTCGATTATTAAATGTTTTTCAGTGTACCATGTTGTCATTATGCTTTGTTGTGTGAAGAATACCCCTAGACAAGCCGAGATTCTTATAAACATATATATTGAAAACATATTAAAGAGGAAAAAATTAGAAGAGTATATGAGTAAATTATCTAGCATTATTTTTTCTCAGTTATGAGCAATTTTATGAGAAACAATTGCAAATTTTTTCAAGTATTTCTAAATTCAAAATTTCATTAAACAGCAAACTATTAATTCAAAATTTGAAGTGGGGGGGACTTCTTATATTTTTTACGGCACAATCAGTAAACCAAAATTAATAAATAAAATAAATACATATATTACTCCAAGATGTAAAAGTACAATCTTGGTTCATTTGATATAGATTTCAGAATCTACAAGAATGTTGACCTTTTTAGAATGAATCATCAACAGAGTCTTCTGAACAGATAAAATTTGGTAAATCTGAAGTGTTCAAAAGCTATTCAAATTTGTCAACATTTACTACACAAAATAAAAATAATATAATTTATAATTCACTTGAACTAATATTAAGTTAGACTTTTTTAATGTTACAGCAGTAGTAATGTTAAGTGTTTTCAATTAAAAAATTTAATCACATACCATTTTCTGCCATCCATACATCCTCTTCGTCCCGCAGCAATGATTCTAGCCAGTAGTGCTGCAAATCATTTATTCCTTGTCCAACTTTAGTTTCATAGTCAGCCTTAAAAACAGAAACTTAATTATTGGGATTGCAAAAGAATAAGAAATATTGCTCATAACATGGAAAAGTTGCCGAGCGCTGAAAGGCATACGTGACAATATGAGAGAGGAATACCGATAAACCTTGTTATCACAGCACTTTGATTTCAAGGCCCTTCAGATGTCACGTGACTTTATCAGTCTTGAACTCATGGCATATAATCTTTATGTTAAGTGTCTACAGATTTTACGAGTTTTATAGTTAAACTCTGGTTACGATGACACTTTGAGCTGCTCAGACAGAATAGAATTTTTCTTTGTAATTAAAATATTTTCAGTAACATAATAAAAAACATCTGGAAAAGTTTATCACAGAAACTTCTGACTCTAACAAGAGATAGAGACCTTGTGTTACAATAGACCACACATGCCACCTCAAGAATGGTGTGTGGGTGAGTCGATAAATTCTGAAAGATACAGATTTAAAGCTTTGACAAAAGGGACAATAGAAAGGGATGCAAAGCAGAAAGATTTCAAAATTGGACTAGGGAAGCAGCAAGAGAAAAGGAAGACCATAGCCATCTTAAGCTGTAGTTGGACACTGCCCAAAGGAGAAAAAGAGAAAAGAGCCTCTCATTAGATTGAAAAGGAACACAGAACTTTAAAATGAAGTAAAGAACTAGAAGATGTTTTTCCACTTTCGAAAGGCGGGCTTAGCAGTCAAAATTTAATCGAATTGTGGAAAAAGTGAAGAATTCTTCAACTGGTGTTTGCTGGTTTTAACTGGTTTCTGTCTTGCTGATAATAACCAGAAATTTTTTTTTATTCACTTAAAAAGCAACTCTGTGAAAAGTAAGAAGGTTAAAAGTGTTATTCAAAAACTAAGCAAACCTTTAGTGGAAAATATTTTAGAATGAAAAAAATAATGAATTTTTTTTCCTTATGATTTTAGTTTAACCACCAATAACTCAAAACTACATTAGTTGAATTAAAAACATAAAATTATTACAGTATGAGACCCAAATTTTGGAACCCCAAAATCTGTAACATTTTTAGTTTAAAAAAAATCAAACAAATTGAAAAAAAAAATGTAAAAATTAATTTTATTTATTCTTTTTTTTTTCCATTTTTAGATATTCAAAATAGTTAATGTTCAGCAATAGCTGATTGAAAACACAGTACTTTCAGTGTAGCTTTATTTTACATTTTTATGTTTCTTCCATGTCACCAGCCATGCTCAATTTAGCGGTTTGCAGTAATTTTGCAACAATATTTTAACATCCACTTTCAGTTAACAATAATTCTTTTTTTCCCTCTCATAAATATCAATACAAAGCCTATTAAACAAATGTACAAAAATATTTTCTGAAAACATATGATTTATTTATTGTATTGATTAACACCTTGCATAATAATAATAAGCAACATCCACGAAATATACACCACTGCAAATTATCTCTGAGTTTTATTGTAGCATAATGAAGTATACTTTCATAAAGACCGATCAAGACATATCAGAGATTTGGTAAGCACATTAGCGAAACCAGGAAAATCATGGCAAATACTGCACAACAGGAGAATTTTCACTAATCTCTAATTTTATTTTGAACTAATGTTTAATTATGAATATTTAAACTATTCCAGTTAAGATGTCGCACTGACTATGCCGTTTTGTTCACAGTCCTAAAGGTGATGTGATAACAAGGTTTAACTGTAATTCTGTTACATTTCCAGGCAAAAGCACTAAACATTGTAAAGTACCAAATCTGATGAAGAACTGATGTAAATGGATTTCATAAGGAAAAATGACACACACTCTTCTTTATTCATCTACATAAGTATAATGTGTTATTACTTACCTACCTTTTCATTTTATAAAGGGTTTTTACATTTTGTGCCCTTAATGGAGACAAATTGGAAACATCATTCACTTTACTGACAAGCAGAATGCATCATTAGCCAAGTCTACTGATTGATTGCAGTTTAACCCTCTAATGGTCCTGGGTCATAATTAAGATATGTGAAATTTTTCCCCCATAAAAATTTTTTTTGGAGTAACTTGCGATGTAAATCAAGTGCTCTACCTTCTATCAATGCCTAGCTACCGCCCTGCACCTCTGACCATTTGATAACAAACATTTAGCATCAGAAAAATAAGTATAAAATGCTTTTTAAGCATGCTCACTAGGGTCTGATAAGATGCTCAAAACCATCAGAGAGTTAGGCATCCATATTCTTTTTTCTCTGATGTTGACTGCGCTGTGGAAGTTACAAAATGTTATGCTCTGCCTTGAGGACTATAATTCATTTATATTAAGATTCAAATGGGTATAAAATAATATAAAAGGTGAATAAGAAATGAGTTTGTATGATTCACACATAAACTTGAAACGATGAGGTATCGAATAAAATCTATTTGGAAGTGTTTGGTTATCAGAAACACAAAACTCTGCTTTGGTGTACATTAAGTCTTCAAGGTCTAACTCTGGCACACATTTTCTATGGAATGCCAAGATCCCTGAATTTTCTTTTCCCTTTTTATTTAGTGAAAAAGTTCAAAGTTTTCAACATATCACTCCTATTCTAGCTTTGGTTCATTCAGACTGATATCCTATTTCCAAAAGCAAGAACAATCCAGCTATTGCACTAACGTTCTCCCTATCAATGTCAACTTATAACGATTTTATCTTATCTTTTGGAACGAATGTCAGTAAAGGGAACTTTGAAGAACAAATATGTGCATTTTAACAACAAATGAAGAAATTGCTGTGATAAAGTGTCAAAGTTCATACACTAGAAGGAGGGAAAAAATGAAGCACTTTTTCAAGTACTTTTAAGAGTCAAAAAATATTTCTCAAGGAATTACCATAAATTTGTATACCATAAACATTTTAGGCAGATTTCATTCAATCTAAACAAATAAAAGTAAGTAGCAATATAAAAAGTATAGAAAGACAAAACAGCATTTTTTACAAGAAAAAAGTTGATAAAATATCTACTGCATCAAAATTTTTACAAAATATCTGATAAGTCAAGTTACAAAGAAGAGCAGTTCAAATGTAGTTTAGTTTTTTAAGTTTCATTTTCGAAGTATACATATTTCAAAGAATCAAAAAGCTTAGATAAATAAATTCCTTATTATAGGGCTGTGAATGCTTTGAACATTCAAAGAAGAAACCAAAATAACCAAGTTATAAAATATTCAAGGCCTGAAAATCATTTATATTAGTACGCTGAAACTTTAGTTTAGGAAAAACGAATCATCATAAGGACTTTCAGACCTTTACGTCTTCTTAGTCACTAAGTGACATTGTTTCATAGGTTAGCAGCAGAAAACTTATTATCGTTATTAATTAGTTGATTTATATATTTTGTTTAGCTAGGACTGCTCATTAACTAAATACTTTTAAGTAGTTAGCTTTTGTGCAGGAGAAGGGGGGGGGGGGGTGCCGATATATATCAGTCAATATATATCATGATATATATCACGATCTATATCCAATATTTATTTTGAAAATATCATGATATTTTGATATTTTTGATATTTATTTTTTCAACTACAGTATTTTCAATATAAAAATTATATTAACATAGCAATATTATTCATTTATTATTAAAAATAACCAAAATGTTATGTATTATATTTTTATGATGTATTAATATATTATTAATGTAACAAAGTAATATAATATTCCTTTTTTTTATTTTATATTCATAAAATTATTAGTAATGTAACAATTTAATTCGTATTAATTATTAAACATTAGTCATAAAAAATATATTATGACTGTGAACTTATGCATATTTTTATTTCTGAATCATAAGTAAAAGTAGCTAACATAAGAAAAATGAGTAAAACAGCTAAAACTAAATTAATTTCAATAAAATTGATAAAAATATAACTGAAATGTTAGATAAAACTAAGGTTTCTTTTCAATATTCATAAGTTTACATATTGTTCTAATGATATGAGAATATAAAGAGTGATTTGAGGGTGCATTTACTATTTTAAAGATTTCAGTTTGTGCTGTTTGAAAATATTGGATATATGTCAAAATATTGGATAGTTTCAAACCCGGGGGGGGGGGGGGGGTAGGGCATATTATTAGGGACACTACTTAAATTCTCACATTTTCATGTGCAAACTCACTTTTTGTTGAAATAAACCATGAACTATAAAACTTCTTTATTCTGCATTGCACCCAGTATTATCATTATTATTGTTTTTTAGAAGTGGAAACGATACCAGTCAGGGTCATTTTACAAATAAGAGAGATTATTCCAGTTTTAGTCTCCATAGTGGGGTGAATCCCCATAGTAGGTCACATTAAGTATTCTAGAATTATTTCTCCGAAAGTTATGGTGTTTGCTAATAGTCAATACTTGAGTAACACTATTAATAAAGTACTTTTGCTACAGTTTGTGAATGAATTTCAATATTGGATTTATATTATAACGTGCTATTATCAAAACTTTTTTTGAGAATAGACAAAGCTTTAGAGATATTCCTTAGAAAATGTATTGCTACTCCCCTCTACTTATACCCAGAGAGCTATTGCAAATATAACAGGTATTTTTAAGTCAGTAGTTGGACAAACCAAAATTAAAATTGACCAAAATTGGAAGCGGATCACGTAGGAAAATGTGGCAGAAAACGCATCACTACTCCTACTGACCACAGAATCAAGGATATATGTGACTCAAAAAGTGCAAAAGGAGTGTTCTTAGTTGAATTTAAAGAGTGAAGTGAATTAAATACTCTATTATTTGTAAAGGAATATTATGACAATGTAACTTAAAACTGCTTTGTTGAGTTGTTTGTTGTTCTAATACTCAACAGATTATTTTGAAATTAAAAAAAAATATTCAATCAAACCTAGATATCTTGATTATTAAAAAACAAAAAACATTTTGCCTCTGCATTTTTCATAAAAACTCGAGTGTATTTTCCATAGTTATCAGGGATTTTTTTTATTTTTTTTTTTGTCAAAACCTTGATGTGTAGAAATTTCTGCACAGAAGCAAATTTTAATTGCTGTTTTTTCCTTGGTAATTTTTAGAGTGAAACCACTTCTGGAGACATATGCTTTTACCTATTCATCCCTTTTCCAGATAAGTATAAGAATAGGGGGACTAAAGTGAGATAATAGGAGAGTAGTTATGAGAGGGTCCTGTAGTCTTTTTTAGCTTTATATCTTTCCCAGAGGTTAACTTCTCTGCACTTTTCTTTGGAACATGTGCACACTTTGAGAACATGGAGTCAATTTTTCGTGACTGACTGGTTTTAAAGGGTTCAAAAATGGGAAAGCGTGCTCTGCAGCAATCCGCAGTTTTAATTTTTACAAAATTGCTGAAGAAAAGCATAAATTGAATGTGATTGAAGATAAAATTAGAACCTTGAAGTTGGAAGTTAAAAAAAGAAAGTCAAATTTGCTACTTATTTCAAAATACTTTGTTAATTCTTATTGCAAAGTGGGCATAGCACTTATATAAATATATGTTGCATTGTGTGTAAGTGTGAGAGTAATTAGTGAAATTTCTTCAGAAAAAACCTTTATGACTCAAACACTCGACATCTCGAATTTTTTTTCTTTTCCTGAGTGATTCGAGATATTGAGGTTATACTGTATATTATTTAACCTAGGGGTAAAGTTACCTCAGAATATTTAAGGAATACATTTTCCCATGTTTGAGATGGCCATGGTGCAACAGGTGTAGGAACAATATCACTAGTAAAATTACATGACTGTCTGTAAGAAGATAATGCTGCATACTCCATAGCTCTCTAAAGAAAAAAAATCAAACTATGAAAAATATGTATAGCATGAAAAATACATCATAGAATATGTCTCCTACAAAAAAAAAAAAAAAAAAAACTTCCACATGAAGAAAGATTATAAGCAAGATTCTAAGAGGCATAATAAGCTTCTGGTTTACTCTATGTAGTTCAAAACAAAAATTATCTAGTTAGAGAGTAGAAAAAAAAATTAATCATTAAAAATTGATGATTGCTCCAAAAGTAAATTTTAGGGGGGTGGGAGGGGATCTAAACATTTTTTTTTACTGATTTTTCTATATGAAGTTGTTTTAGAATCTACTTAATTTATCCTTTGGCTAAGTTACTAAATCCAAAACTACAGCTTTGATCTATGGTCAGGACCAATTTTTGAGTCTTTGTGTCAATGTATGAAAAATAATTTTGCGTAAGAAATTGTTTCATAGATATCTAATTTCTGCAGTAAGTAGTTTATATGGCTAAAAAGTGCTCTTTCTAGGCCAGCCAGCCTTAGCTTATACATCCTTGTTGCTCTCTTCCCATACCAAATGTGGCATTCATCACCTTCATTGATTTTTAAGAAATAAGCCACCCTTCCTCTTTTTTTTTTTTTTTTAAATCAGAAGAACAGATTAAAAAGATAATGACCTCCGAGCAGAGCTCTGATTCAGACATGATGGATAGATGCCTCACCCAGCTGGTGGTACAGCCTCTTAATGGTCACTTTAGGCTGAAAAAAGGACATACAGTGCCCCCCCCCCCCCTTTGAATTGCGAATCCTCTATTTTTGCAACAATTAGTCCAGATGCATACTTCCAATTACAAAAGTGGTCAAAATGAGATGCAGAGTTACAACATTAAAGATATAAAAAAGTGAAAAATAAATAGCACAAAAATACGAAATAACTTTTTATATGGTACCCAAGTCCCCTACATTGCATTAATGAAAATCACAAGCATGAAGAAACAATTCAAACACAAAAAATTTGACAGATGTACCACCAATATTCAATGAGATATGAAATGCAGTGTTTTGTGACTTATACCACTTTGTGCTTGCATTCAAATACAGGTTTAAGAGAGAAATATAACGACTAACAAGGATTTTAAAGTATAGGTGTATAAAGAGCATGAGTTTTCAAATTGTATGGACTTTTTTTGTATGTTTTTACGTATCATAGCATAACGTTTGCATTTATTTTTCAATAGCAATGAAAAACATAAATATATTTATTTTTTTTACTTTGAGAACATATCATTCTTCTGAAAGGGACCTTCTTGAAAGATACCTTTCAATCTCATCTTCTGCACGGTCACTAAAAACTTTGAATATCTCCTTAAATTTTGGTCACAAATGTTTTTAATTTTTTATGTTGCTATTATTTTTCAATGGGGATTATTTCCCGAAATGCAATGAGGGTGATTAGAGGGCCATATAAAAAGTTAGATTTCGGACCTTCCTACTTAACTTTTCCTATCTCCAAACTTTTCATATCTTTACTCTGCATCTTATTTTGACCAATTTTGCAATTAGAAATATGCATCTAGGACTAACGATTATGAAAATAGAAGTATTGCAGGTTAAACGGGGATGTGCTGTGTATATAAAAGAGAAATTACATCACAAGAATAAGTAAAGAGATGGCCACACTCTAGGCTTTTGCTTGGCTTCAAACAAATAAGTGCTATGTTCCTATTGATTAATGTAGTGTCTCTATCTTGTTAAGAGAAAATATGAAAAAGAAAAAAAAACAGAAAAACAACAGCTAATAAATAAAAATTAAATTAAATAAAATTCAGTATATAATGCAAAGAAAAAGAAAATTTTAAACTTGCAGTTTTGTTTGCAGTTAAACAAGTCTCTCTTGCATCTCTTCTGACTTTTCGACTTTTCAATAAATGGATTTAAAAGGTGTATGTAAGCTGTTAAACATATTAATAAACTTGTTTGAAGTGCCAACTGCAAGCATTCAGATTGCATCAAAATTTCAGATTTAAAATTTAAAAAAAAAGCAGAATTTGCAGGAAGTTTATCTTCACCACTGCAGAAGCGAACCGCTTGCTTGTGAATGTTTACGGAAACCATGCTCTATAGGAGCTAACTTGCAGATATTGGGTTTAAAGCTCAAAAAGTAGTGTTTGATGTCAAGAACAAAGAATGCAATGGTGCCCCAAAAAGTCGAAAAATGAGGAACATGAGTTATTGCTTGATATTAGTATTAATTTCTAACCTTACTGACTTCAATTAATGGGTTTGAAGCAAACTATCCAAAAAAATGGCTGGAATGACACAAAAGACACGAGAAACTTGATTTTGCAGAACAACAATGCTAGGCCACATGTAGGTCAACCCATCTCAACATACCTGAAAGGGGAGAAATGGGAGGTCCTACCATAACCACAGTATTTACATAACAATGCCTCTTCAAACTAGCATTTGTTCTTGATACAGTTAGCACTTACTGGAGAGTGCTTCACCTAATATGACAACATGCAAAATTAGGTTGATGACCGAGTCCCTTCATAAGAAATGGAATTCTTCCTTCTAGGAATCTGCTTATAGCCTGAACGATGGGTAAAGATTGTTGCTTCAGGTGGAATATTTTGAAAAAACTCATTAATATTTTCAAATTCAAGCCTCATTTTATATTTACAAATAAAACAATTAAAACTTAATTCCATACAAAATACATTATTCATGGAATCGGCATGAAAAGGCAATCACAAATTTTCTTTCTTCATGTTAAGCTTTCGAGTTATCTGCAGTTGCACTCCAAACTTAACGTTTTGGGCGAGAGAAATTCTCAGTTTACTGAATAAAACTCCAAATTTTACCAAATGATAAACTACTAGCATTCACAATACCTACATCTAATGACAAAAGACATTAGGCGTCATTAAAAGAAAAACATTGCAAAATATCAATAATTTTTAATTTGCCGAATGGTCAAATAAAATCTTCTGAATGAGGTAATTTTTCGGGAGGTCACAGCAATTTCCTGTGACCTTTTTCAAGATATTAAGGTCATAGGAAGACCTTAAGAAGACCAGAAGAGAATGGCTGAGAAATATTAAGAAAAAAAAGATAAAAAATAAATAAATAAAATAAAAAGTCATTCTGAAAAACACGACACATTTTTCAATATTTCATTACTCAAGGCCTATGTTTCCAACTTAAAGTTAAAACTCCTGCTCACTTGTTTATATGCTGAATACCCAGCAATTTTGGCAAATTTTTATGCATTTCTTTAATGCCACATGTCAAACATTAAGGTTTATGTGTAATTTGTCAGTAATCTTTTAGCATTGGCTTTCTGGTGACAATATCTTATTATTTTTGAAATAGTACAAATCACATTGAGCAAGAATATGAACATATTTTTCAAGATAAATATGATCTAGATTTTTTATATTTTTATAATCACTTTTTTTATTTTCTTTCTTTCTTTTTTTTTTTTTTTTGTACTCGCCATGTGGTCAATAGGTATTATTCTCCTCCAAAAAACATAAAAATAAAACTATTTGGAGACCCATTTATGGAGCTTGTGAGCTTGCAGACTTCTGATATGCAATTAAGTTTCTGATCATTGGGGCCTTTGGAGTTCTCCAAACCTTAAATCCAGGATTTACCAATACTAAAGAAAATGCAAGCAATGTTCAGTAGCACATACATTTGTTAACATGACAAGTAAAAATTAAGGAGCAAATTACCACATGAACATTTGCAATCAATATTGAGAACTACAACAATGAATCCAACCTGTGAAAATTGGTCGATAAGATTCAGTGACAGCCAGCCAATTGATAATTTAGATTTCACTGTATTTCACTTAAATTTTAGTTGTAGAATGTTTGTACTGGTACCATGATTACTTCTTTTTTTTTTTGTCAACTCATCATTTCGTTTGATATGCATATAATTATCCAGCTAATGGTAGAATTTTGCTTTTGTACTGTAGCCTATTTGCTTTTGCTTTTAGATCTTAAAAAGGGGTAAAAGGATATGAGATAATTAATTATGAGGCTTATTAGTATAATTAACAAGTTGCTTGGACATTAGTGGTGGCTTGCACTTTCAGAGGAACTAATTGCTCTTATGCTTTTTAATGATATTTTTCAAGAAATGTAAGGGAAAATGGTACAAGCCCTAAAAGGAGATAATGAACTCATGCAGGGAACTCTAGTAAATCCTGATGCAGCTTTAAAAATATATGAATTTACATCAAATAGCATGATGAGGTTATTTAAAATCTTGAAGACACCATTAGAATCAACCCCCCCCCCCCCCCCCAATAAAAAAGGAAAACTAATAAAATGGAAAGGCAATGAATTTTACAAGAAAACTTATGCATTTGATTCTTTATTCAGATTGGGCTGCTCCCAGTCAACTCCTTCACTAATGGTGGGAAGGGGATCATGTCACAGACTGTGTCATCCGCATTTTTAGAGAAGGATGTTTTTTATGGGTTCTTTTAAGTTTTTTTGGGGGGAGCAGGGGAGGGGTCTTGCTCTTGAAAAGGGCTCTGTAGTATTTGGGGAAATGCCCAAACGCTTTTGGGAGGGGATGGGCATAGCTGATGAAGAGTTATAAATAATATAACAAAGCATGGATTGGCAGTGATGGAAAACTACGATAAATTTAATGCCAAAGACGAAGAACAGAAGCAATACTAGTTGCCATTAATGAAGTAATTTAGAAGTTAATATCTGTACTCACATTTTACTGTCCCAAAAGACAATATTCTCTAGTTCATCTTTGCAATTCTGTTAATTTACTGTGTTTCCTGGCTTCACAGATTTGATTTTAAACTGTACACAATGCTTAATAAATAAAGTTTCATCTGAAGTTAGATAAATTGTAACTTTTCCAGAAGTTAAAAAGTTTCTAGCTGCAGTAGTGACACTCAAAATGGCATAAAAATCTAAAAAAATTACAGTAATTATATTTCAAAGATTTGAACAAAAGCACAGGGTGCCCCAAAAAAATTTACAACTTTTTTTAAACCCTCATATAAGGTCCACCTTACTGTGGATATTTCTAATGAAAGAGAAGTGTGCATTTATATTTAAAATTTCATGGGACTAAAACGATACATTTATATATGCAATGTTGCATGAAATGTTAATTTTAATTTACAATTTAGAGTTCCTGGTACTGCTTTACTTGGGCAAGCAATAGAGGGGATCAAACGGTTCTGGCGAGGCTGCAAAGTGGACAGACACAAGCACAATGACAGGTGGCAGGTCTTAAAGTTTACCCTTCATGTCCAAAATGCAATATGAATTAAGCCGCTCCTGCCCATATTTTTTCCTGCATCAGCTGTGATCTTCTGTTGTTTTGGGGGGATTGAAAACACACGGGTTTATAGACTCGGTCTCAATGTTTCAGTCTGCCAAGTGGGATAAGAAACAAATAACACAACTTAGAGTGTCCATTAGTATTTTGTTAAAAGCTCTTTATTTTGCATGCAGTATTAATTTTACATTGAGAACACAGATTTAGGCCTAGTTTTTAGCAGTATAAGCTTGTTCTTGCCCAATTAATTAGGATTATAGAGACTGGACTATACATCTAGCAGAAAAAAATACCGTTCTTTTATTGTTTGATTCTTATACACTAAGGTGACAAAAGTCATGGGATAGCAATATGAAAACAAACAGATGGTAATAGCATCACATAGAAAATGTATACACGGGCAGTTCATTGGTAGGGATTTCATTTGTACTCAATTGTATCATTTGAAAAGTTTTCTAACCTGATTATGACTGTATAACAGGAATTGACAGACTTTGAACCTAGATTGGTAGTTGGGCTTAGAGCGGTGGGATATTCCATGTCAGAATTCATTGAGGTATTCAACATTCTCAGTGTTAAAAGAAAGTCGAAAAATACCTATTTTCAGGTATAACCCCCCATCTTGAACAACACACTCGTGGACCACATGTACTTAATGACCAATATTAGTGATGTGTGCGTAGAATTTTCAGAGTTAATAGACATGTCACATTGCATAAAATAATCCCCAGAATCAATGTGTGGCTTACGACAGACACGTCTGTCACAACAGGGCAGCAAAATCTGGCTCTTATGGATTATGGCAACAAAAGACCAACTGCAGTGCCTTCGAAGCCAGCTCAACATCGCCTGTAAAATTTATCTTGGCCTTGTCAGAATATTGGATGGAACATTGACAACTGGAAAACCACAGCTTGGTCAGTGAAGTCAGGATTTCAGTTGATAAGACCTGATGGTGTGGCTTGAGTGTGTTGCAGAGCCTATGAAATCATGAACAGAAATTGCCACTGAGGCATTGTGTAGCATAGTGTTGACTCCATAAAGGTGTGATCTACTTTCACATGGAATGGAGTAGGTCCAGTGGTCCAACAGAGCCTATGACTGACTGAAAATAGTTATCTCAGCTAATTTCAGATCACTTGCAGCAATTCATGGTTTTCAACTATGCAAAAAAAAAAAAGAATGATAGAATTTTTAGGGAGGGCAATGCACTGTCTAAGAGCTACTAACAGTTCCAATTGGCTAGAAAAATGTTCTGGACAGTTACAGAAAATGATTTGGCTCCCAAGATCATCCAACATAAGTTCCATCACTCATTTACGGGATATAATCGAGAGATTAACTCGTGCAAAAAATCTTGCAACAGCAACACATTTCTAATTATGTACGTCTATAGCAACAGCATTGCTTATTATTTTTGCAGAGAACTTCTAACAACTTATTGAGTCTTTACCACATCAATATGTTGCATTTATCTGAGTAAAGAGGTCAGACACTATATTAAGTGGTATCCCATGACTTATGTCACCACAGCGTGTTAAGTACACTTAAGAAAAGTATTGTGCCACACATAAACTTTATTTTATTTTATTTATTTATTTATTTATTTTTTACTTCAAGTAAAAAGAAAAAATATTTTTGTTAGTTGGAAAACATCAACAGCAAAAAGGGGGATTTTAGCACCCACAGACAAAAGAAGAAGTTAAATAAATGAAGAACATAATGCTACAAGTGTTGAAAAAGTATTAATGACACCAAGTTTTTTTTCTTCCAAATGACATGAAATATAAATATATTCAAAAAGAACAGAACAAAAAACTGAAAGAATTTAAATAAATTCAAGCTAAGAATATTTTTTAAAATGTAATAATGACCTTCTACACATTGATGTGTGCTTTACCATAAAGATATTCGCTTCCAACACTATTGCCACTAACACATTTGTAGTCAAACAAACAATAGAAAAGCATATACAGCAATTTCGTTAAATCTTCCCAATTTTAAAGAAAATTTTTAAACATGCTTACTTTAGAAAGTTCTTGCATTGCTTCATCCATTACAAAAAGTTCTTCTTTGCTAGAATGAGCATCAGGTTTTTCTGCCGGCAGCAGCTCTTGAGCCTTAAAAATAGTTAAAATTCTATAATAATAAAAACTGGTAGAAATCAAAAAATTACTTTAAATGAAAAAAAAAAAATCTTTAAAAGCAGAGGTAAAAATATTTTTGGCAGACCTGAACATGATGAAAACTGTCATCAAAGTACTCATGATTATACTTGGTTCTCTTTTGCCCAAAGCCTCTCTCGTAACTAAAAAAAATGAAAGGAATGCATCTTTTTTTTTTTTTTAATCAACAAGGAAAAGAAACATATGTATTAAGAAAACAATGATTGGTAAAGGCTAATGTAATACAGTAGACATTCTTCCCAGAAATGTTTTGTATTGGAATTCAAAATATTTTGCTGTTGCGTGTAGTTGGTGCATTGCTAAGTTATGCATCATAGTTCCACTAAAAGTGTTGCAGTCGTTGGCAATTGAAACTTTAAAGCTTTTTTCCATTTTGTACTTGGGATAATATCAACATATTGTATAAGTATCTTAATACAGTGTAACGTACTTGGGCAATAATGCTTTGTTAAAATTTTGGTTCTCATTTGAAAACTTTTAATCTTCCAGCAGGTATGCATAGCTGAGAGATTTATTAAGAGGTAATTTTGCTTTATAGCTTTATGCCAAATAGGTCTAAGAATGTCTGACTTTAGCTATTCTTCCTCCTACCTTAAACTTACTTTTAGTCATCATTGGAACATTTCTAGCATCAGTAGCAGTCTGCACTGAAGCAATAAGCTTTTTTTTTTTTTTTTTTGCATTTGATTCTGTATTTATATTGTTATTCCAGGATTAAATATTACTCAAGTGTTAGGAATGGCCCCTAGAAACTTTTAAAAGGTGCTTCAATGTAATATAAACTTCATAAAAAATATATAACATCAAATGAGGCAGTGAGAAGCAAAGGTCTGTAAGTTGACATTTTCAAGTTTTGAGTGAAACGCATTTGAAGATAAGGTCCTAGGTAGGCTTTCATTGAAATTTTTATCAAAATATATAGCAGCACCTACCAGTACTAGTACTGTCTCTTTCCCCAAGACAGAGGAGAGGTTCACCTACCATTTGTACTGGTTATGTCCCAATTTTAAATTTTATCACTTACATCCCTTTGCTTCTCACTGCCTCAAATGTAACAAGAGCTTACTTAACAGTTATGCATATCTCTCAAATACACTGCTTCTATTTTAACACTTAACTCAACTAAACATAAAATTTACCGCAACTCATAGACCAAAATGAAAACTGCACTTGACTCATGAGGTTCAGCAGCGAAATAAGCCAAAACTTGATACGGAATAGTGATTGAAGAAATATGCTTAACCTTTCATGTTGGTAAAGAGGCTGTCCCCCCCCCCCCCCCTGGAAAGTTAAGAATGTGGATTCATTAACTGGAGGCATAAAGTAAACTTATTCTTGCAAACTACTGTTGTTGTTTTTGTTCACCTTTCAAGGGTTGATTCAAGCCTAGTACAGAATGAAAAAATAAATTTAATATAAAAAAGTGCTAAGTGAAAAAAGTTTTAGATAAGAATGTTATATTTAATTTTCTAAAATGCATCAATTTCGAAAAACCAATTTATTATTTCTTTTTTGGGAGTAACTAAATGCATAAATGCTTAAAAGAAATAAACTGTAAGAGAAAAATTGATTGTGTAATCATCATCAACAAAAAAAAAAAAAGATGGAGCATTTCTTTTATGCAGTCAAATTCAACATGCTAAAAACATAAGCTTTAGCTTTTACAGGGTTTAACCAAGAAAACCCAGTTTAATAAAAAAAACATATTTTAAGAAATAAGAAATCTTTTTACACAGTCCAAACAAAAGAACATAAATTCATTACAACATAAAGATGTACATATTAAATAGCATGGCATTTTCCCAAACACATGAAACTCCATTCAGTATGAAATGAACTATTGTACACTGCTTAAAACGAGAAAGAAAAGATGGAAGTTTGAGGGTTCAGGCTTTAAATCCATGATGAATGAATTCTTTCAAGCTAATATCTGTTCTCTTCAATTTACAGAAACAATACCATAGATTTTTGTCACAACACTTGTCAATACGATGAACTACCTCAAAACTCAAGTACATTTTCAGGGCTAGATTTAGCTAGCCCTGGGTAATTAGTTGTGTAAGTGTTTCTGGGTGAAAAAATTTTGTACTTATGGGGACCTCAGTTGAAAAGATAAAATTCAAGAACTTTCTAGAATCATAAGAAAGTTACTTCACTTCCTTCTTCTCAAGTCCTTATTAGGTAAGGAGCTTTCAAAATTTAAACTGTTATAATTCACTTGGTAATTAAAAATCCTTGAAAACTTCTCAGCACCAGACATTATTGTGGCTACACTTTTGTAAGAATTACTTTATCTGTAAGCGCTCCCAGAAAAAAAATCACTTGGCATGAACAAGGAATATAAAATATGTTCAATATCTTGGTGCATAAGTTAAAAGAATTTCAATTAAAATTTTTGGGGCAAACTTCAGTTTAAAAGAATTAGATACCTTATGAATCATGCTACTGATCATTCAGTAAGAAACTTACACTGCAAATTTTAAAAAATCCAGAAAAAAACATTTTTGAGATAGCATTTCAACTTTGTAGAATGAAAAAATAGTTGATTATAATAGTCATAATTTATGAATACAGTGACAAAGCTAACAGTTAGACAAGTAACAAAAAACACTATTTCTGCAATATATATTTGTATGCACTACACTTTCTACGAAGACTGAATATTAAATTACACTGATTTTTATTGCTCAAAAGAACAATTACTTCTAATATAATTTCGAATAATTCTAACTTCTTACTTTTAGTAATTCTAATCACTTTTAGTAATGACTTGTCAATGATATCAATGAAAAACTCACCAATGAGGCTTTCAACAATGCATACAATCTTATTATATGAGACAATATGACTGGGAAACCAATGTGAATTATTCTGTAATCAGTTTCGGCAGAAAATCTTTTAACAAATACTTATTATAAATTTGAAGCATAAACAGAACAAAATAGCCATTTTCCTCCCATTAAAATAAAAAATAGTACTCCCATGATGAAAAAATAAAGAGTCAAACTCACATTTTGAAACTAATTTTTACAGATTTCAAATAAATTATCAGAACAAAATGTTTGCAATCCTTAAATTCTTATTGAAAAGGGCAAGTATGTGTTTTTGTACTGTGTGGTTAAGGAAAAGCAAAGTAGTAAGTAAATGATTAGATATCAAACATTATACCTGAGACTATAGTCATCACTGTATGAGTAAGCTTCATAATCAACAGCAGTTGGCACAAAGCAGTTGGCAAAAGGGAAATATTGCTTGGGAACAAATGGTGGTGGAACAGAAAAATCTGAGTTGTAAATGGAGAAGAAATGAGTATTATATCAAAAATTAGATAATTAACAAACATTATAGTTCATGATATATATATATATTCTTCAGTTTTTGAAACACAATGAATGGAAGGGCAGAGTATTAAAAAAGCGTAAATACTAGATACACTGAGGGAGAGGGCATGATATTGAACTAACAACTTGCAACTCTTTAATAATCAAGAAATAATACCAAAGGTTTTAAACATGTTTAAAAAAATAGAAAGCAAGAAATTACACACAAAAAAGTGAAACCTAAAACAAAATGTGAGAAAACTACTATCTTATCCTTCTTAAATGAATTTAATTGTTTAAGTCTACTTTTTAAACATCATAATCAAACACTTATGGTGTGAGCACTCTAGAATCCTCTGTTTTTTTTTTTTTTTTCAAATTTGTAACAATAACCTTTATTTTTAACTTACTGAAACCATACTAAAATTTTAAAACCAAGAAAAACATTCAAAATAAAACTAACGCTGTAATTCAATTTTAATTTTGTGATACTAAAGAGAATAATTTTTACAATATTGTGCAAAGATTTTTATTTGACAAATGCTATTCATTGCTGAAAATTTTCTGAGCTTGTATGAGATTAACATCAGAGCTTACTTAACTGACTTAACTACTTAGAGACTACAGATAAATATTTAAATACAAATTTTTCAATTTCAGTAACAATATAAACAAAATGAGACTTAAATAGAAACAAAGTAAAACTGGTGGAATGTTTCTCTAAATGTGACTTAAAAATCCCCCCCCCCCCCAATTAGCGTGAGTGCTCTCTTGTGTTCCCATATTCAGTGAACATATTTCATTTTCACTGAATGAAACATTGATATTTGCCACATAGAATGGGAGAGTAGAAAGAGTAGTTTTTACCTCTCTGATCATATCTGATTTACAGTACTGATGACAGGTTTATTTCAGTGCAGTATTTTGAAAAAGTTAGAGAAAGTGCAAACAAGAGCTGCTTGCAGTATCACAGGCATGAGAAATGGCTGTGCAAGAGCTTGATATTATTTGAACATAATTTTTGATCCTTGATTTTAGTGAAATCAAACTCCTGTAATTGGGCAACCTGGTCCAAAAACATAAAAATGGTTTTGATTGAATGGGATTCATGAGACTTCATTCAAATTGAGTTTGGGGGGGGGGAGAGAGACATGTCTTCAAATGTGAAAAAGCAAAGAGACCAGGCTGTGGCCATAATTTAGTTGAATGTGGAGGAAGTCTCAAACAAATCCTAGATTACATTCCTAACCTATTAGAGGTCTTGAATCTTTGAAATTAAATGCTGAACCCCATTTTTAGCATGCCAGAAAAAGTTCTTTTCATGAAGGATATTCAAATTAAAACTATAAGTATGTTTGTAGCATTACTGAGATAGATGAAATGAAACACAGAACCTAAAATGTTTTCAATTGATCAGAAGTTTAGAGCAAATCTTTTGGAACATTGATCAATCAATATTTAGGTGGGAAGAGAGAAAATTTAATTTCTTAAATGTTTTGACTCATTATGGAAGAGAGAAAATTTGTTGGTAATGAACATTTTGGACATCATAAGAATTCAGGCATTTATGTTTTTCTGTCCAAAGCAGGATCTCTGCTAAAAGGAAGTAGGGGAATTTCAGTTAAAAAAATAAGCTAAGAACGTTGATTTTTGGTTAATTTCATGTAACTTTGCGGCTTATGTGTGAACTGCAAAAAAATGTAAATATGTATTGGAACAAAAAATTTTAACGTTTGGATTTTTATAAAAATGTTTGAAATGTTGTAATTATTTACCCATTTTTCAAACTTTGCTGCCAATGCGTGATCTGAACACATAAATATTATTTTTTAAAATTATTTTCCCATGTTTAAGATGGTTATACACAACTTTATTTTGCTATTAGAAGTTACGTCTCGAAAATATCCTTCATTCGGCCCTACTACACAACGTCTTTTAATTGCATATTTCAAATTTATATGCAATTAGTGGTTAATTTATAACACACCAAGCATCTAAAATGCATCATATGTGACAAATTATTACATAATTATTTCAGGTTAATACTGCTTCAACAGTATTTTAACCTTTTGACAAAATTTATTAAAAATGTTAAAAAATAAAAGTAAATTGCCAAAACTTCAATTGGTCATCTCATGTCAAATCGCCTAATGCCGTGCGCTGTTATGTCTCTTATTTTATTCATTATTTTTTTACGAATAGCTATCTATGCGACAAGCCCAAATTCCTTTTTTACTGATATTTTGAATAAAAATTATGCATTGGAGACACTGTATTGGCATGATTTTAGAAAAATCTCTCTAATTTCTTTATTTTTCAACCAATTAAGCTGAATTTGGTGTCAATTTGAAGCTAATAATTTTCTCTTTCAGTGCAAATAAAAGAAAGTATTAGGTGAAGAATTGGGTGTAGCCACAGAATACTTTCACAGAAAACTTTCTGTTGTTTACACTGAAAGAGAAAAGTATTAGATTGAAATTGATACCAAATTCAACTTAATTGGTTGAAAAATAAAGAAATTAGAAAGAGTTTTCTAAATTCATGCTGAAACAATGACTCTGAAAAAATGAACAAAAATTGAATTTTTGAAAAAAATCTCCAAAGTGTAATTTTCAATCAAAAAATCTAAAAAAATTGATTTGAGCTTGTCATAGATATCTATCTTCAAGCATAAATGCATATTACAATCAACTAATACATCTCACTAATCGAGATGGCAAAGGATGTGGCATTTTCTTCAATGGTTCTGTCATTCAATGTAAAACAATAAAATATTTCCAAATTGGACTAATGCATAAAATATGTACCTTTTTAGAATAGAATAAAAAGAAAATACTGATGTTAATATGTTAGCAGTGGTTTTCAACCCTTTCACTACGGAGGACCACTAGATACCCTTTTGAATCCAAAGCAGGCCATATACAACAGAAATAATATTTTCACAACAATTATACTAGGGGAAATGAGATGAATCCAAAAGCTTTCTATAATAAATTTAAATACAACTATAAAAATGATATAGATTAATTTTTATGATGGCAGACCACATGAAAATTGCTCATAGACCATTAGTAGTTCATGGACCGCAGGTTGAAAATCTCCATGTTAAAGAATATTATATTAATGTCTGCAAAAAATCCTGCTAGTATCAGTGATACTGACATTAGATGAAAATTAACACATACCTGCCAACATCTACTGGGGAAAAAATTCAGTAGATGATTACGATGGATTTTTCCATTGTTATTTAAGGTAGAATAGGATATTTTAATATGCTTCTTAGTACAACCAAATGTTCCTTACATCATATACATAATCAAGAGAAATGATTAAAATCCAGAAATCTCCCAGAAAAACCAGTAGAGTTGGCAGGTATGTTAACATTGAATTCATAATGACTAAAACATAAACAGCAGAAAGAAATTTCAAAAGGTACGCAATACATATTGATAATGCAAAGAAAAATATTAAGCTATTGTTTCTCTGTTTGCTTATTCATTTTTCGAATGCATCATCCGTTCTAACAGTAATAATATAAACAAATATATAAGTGATTTCTTGCACTCACTTTGTATGGTTTCATCTGCATCCATTTATCAGCAGCAACTACTAGAGATTGCATCTCTTTAAATTGAAGTAATTGTTAATTTTACTTTCCAATTGAAACATTTGTTTTGACTTACAAAACTACTGAACATTTATTTGAATTTTCAGCTCATCTGCCATCCTATCATTATATGAAAAATTAAAAGAGGATAAGAAAAATAAGCATATGCTATACAATGATATCAATTAATGTTTAAAAACTTACTTGGAAAATCTTTAGGAGGGTATGAGGGGTTTAATGAAGCTGAGGGTACAGGATGATGTACAACAGATGTTGAATTAGTTAATCCACTCATCTGAGAAACAGTATTTACTCCTATAGGATGCTGGCCACAAATTGATCTTTTAGAACCTCTTGATATTGGACCATATTTTGAAGCTAAGGGAGGATCAAATGGTATGAATTCATCTTTCTCTGATGGGCAGAATAGGCTGCTGCTCAAGCGATTCCTGGGATGAAAATATCACTAAATGTTATTTCGTGAGATTTTATATCGTACTTTTCGTATTTTTTACCTATTTAATGAATTACATTTAAAAAACAATCCGAATGAGTGATTTTTTTTTATGTTCATTCAATAAATTTAACTTCAAGATATGTACATTGAATTTTGAATTGAATTGAATTGAATTTGAATAAATTGAATAAATTAAATTTAAAAAGTGGTTAGCAACAAAAAATTTTAAGTGAATTAGTCTTAAACACGATGCAGCAAGAAAATGATAAGCTCAAAAGAAATAATAACAATAGGATAAGTAAAGCACAAGTTATGTACAGTAAGGTGGAGTGAAAAAAACTGAAATTGAGGAATATGTAAAGCTTATGTGCGGAAAAGTTGCCTCTTACCAAGCCTATTTATCATACATAATTTCAGCTAAATCAAAGAATGTCTTTAACTACCCATTTGGCATTCAATTTTAAGTTTTTAGCAAGATTTTTCACCAAACTGGCAAAAATAAAATGAAGAAATATAAATATCTCTCACTTGAAACTACGAATGGTTGAAATTAAACTCCAGAGAAGTAAATACGAGGGCTATCCAGAAAGTAGATTACGTTTTCGTCTGTGTCTGCTAGGGGCGGGGCTAGCGCGGCCATCTTGGGGTCAAAGCGTTGCGCAGCTCAGTCTGCATCTAGCCGTGCTAGTGAGAGGTTCGTGCTGTGTTCGTTCAGATACTGTGACGGTTTGAAATGTCTGCGTTAATTGAAAATCCCGCGAGCTGCGAGGTGCGCGCAGTAATAAGGTTTCTGACTGCAAAAAACTGTAAACCGATAGAAATCTATCGGCAGCTTTGTGAAGTGTATGGAGACAACATTATCACTGAAGGTGGAGTGCGTCAGTGGGTCATAAGATTTAAAAATGGCCGAACCAATGTTCACGACGAAGATCGAAGTGGGAGACCCAGCATAGTGAACGCCGAACTTCTCGAAAAAGTCGATGCTAAAGTCCGGGAAAATCGAAATTTCACAATAACGGAACTTTCTTTAAGTTTTCCACAAATTTCGCGAAGTTTGGTGCACGAAATCATCAGCGAAAAGCTTGGTTACCACAAGTTTTGTGCAAGATGGATTCCAAAAATCTTGACAGAGGACCACAAAAATCAGCGAATGGCTGCAGCGTTGAACTTTTTGGACGCTTACCATAAGGATGGTGACTTTTTACTCGATCGCATCGTTACTGGTGACGAAACATGGGTGAAACACGTGAACTTTGAAACGAAATTGCAATCAATGCAGTGGGGGCACACAAGTTCTCCCCAAAAACCCAAGAAATGCATGCAAACAATGTCGGCAAGGAAGATCATGGCGACTGTTTTTTGGGACAGAAAAGGTGTGATTTTGGTGGACTTCCTGGAAAGAGGCACTACAATAAACTCTCAAAGGTATTGCCAAACTCTCCAAAAACTCAGAAGAGCAATTCAAAACAAGCGCAGAGGAATGTTGAGCTCTAAGATCTTGTTGTTTCACGACAACGCCCGGCCCCACACGGCAAATGT
The DNA here is from genome assembly GCF_026930045.1 of Uloborus diversus. NCBI lineage: Eukaryota > Metazoa > Arthropoda > Arachnida > Araneae > Uloboridae > Uloborus > Uloborus diversus. Next base: position 80,136,930 of record NC_072740.1, read on the forward strand.
CACTCGTAAAGTTCTTGAATCTTTTAAGTGGGAGTTGTTTCCTCATCCACCGTACAGTCCCCACCTGGCACCGAGCGACTTCCACCTATTCCCAGCAATGAAGAAGTGGCTGGCTATGCAGCGTTTTGATGACGACGCACAGCTGCAAGAAGAGGTAACGGAGTGGTTGAAGGCGCAGGCGGCCGAATTTTTCGACGAAGGAATTTCCAAGCTCGTACATCGCTACGATAAATGCCTTAATTTGTATGGTGACTATGTCAAAAAGTAGTATTTGAGTGTGGCTTTCATCTGTATATAATAAAAAATTTTTCCTATACTTTGTTTATTTTTTATTCCAAAACGTAATCTACTTTCTGGATAGCCCTCGTACTTTATATGTATAGTTAGTTAAATGGCCTAGACAATTGCGAAATGGCCTTCAAATGTGCATCAAGCGTGCACACCACAGGGGCTCCCGGGGCTGCTGCGGAGCTTGAGCACCTCCTAAATTATTTGTTTGCGTGCTGAGCACCTTCACTGGCTAGTAAGCAGAAGGAAAGTAAGAATACAATAAAGGGGGAAATGCATTTCCCAACTAATTATGACCTCCAGACCAGGAAAGGAAATCTGTGGTGATAGAAAGCTGTTTGCATTTTCTTTTCTTTTTTTGTTTCAATGGCATGAAGGCCAAAAAGCATCACCTTTCATAAATTTTACTCTCATTTCTTCACAATTTAAGCATCAAATAAGCAAAATTTGCACATTATGTATTTTTTCTGTACATGCCAAAACATTCAAAGACCACATCATTTGATATTTATTTAAACCATCAATTTTAGAAAACAATCATAGAAATATTCATCATCATTTACTTAGGCTGTTCAATGAGTAATAAGACTAATTTTACTGCTGTGAAACCACTCATCGGAATGTCAATTTCTGTGGCATGAAAAATGTCTGTTGTCTATTTGAACAAAAGCTGATAGTTGGCATGTACACTCATGTTCCTGAGTATCATGCGATTGAATTGAAGCCTGTTAGTTGGCACCTACAAAACCCAGACAGTTGTCAAAATGGAAATGTCATTGGAACAAAGTTTTGCAATTAAAGTTTGTTTCAGCATCAGAGATCTTTGATATGATACATGAAGTTTTCAACGATGAAGCAATGTTTAGAGTCAGTACTTTTTGCTGACATAAAGCTTTTAAGGAAGGCAGGAAAAATATGGAAGATATTGAACGTGAGGGACAACCTTCAACGTTCATCACAGAGACGATGATTAACACTGCTGCTATTATCATCAAGGGTAATCACAGTATTATTTTACATCAGTGATTTCTGGCTGTTTCCTCAACTCTAGAAACCATTACGAGACAAACATTTTGAAACACAAAATCATGTCTAAACTCTGTGGAGGCGGTTTTGAAAAAGCTCTCACAAACTTAACATTCACAAGTTTTAAAGAAGTGGACAGTATGTTAGAATCAATGCATTTAGGGTAACGTCTCCAGTAACAGACAAGGGTCGAGTAACAGACAGGCTACAATAACAGGAAATACCCAACGTTGTTTAGCACAAATAAACAGATTACAGAATACACCTGTTTCAGGGTTTCAAGGAACCCCTTTTTCAATTCGAAGGTGTGAGCTTCTAAATGTAAAGACACCCAGTAAAAGCAAAGAAAATGGACAGCACACAGTTTAAATATCAAAACAAGCAATTAACAAAAGCAAAATAAGACAAAATGGAACTCGAAGTCAAAATTTATTGCATGATTCCCTTCCAGAGAAAACCGTTAAGCAATAAATTTCAGTAAAAAGATCCAAAAAATACATATTTTCTGTCAAAATGAAACCGTTTATTAATAAATTAGCAATGAATTTATGTCCGAAAAAATTTTGTTATGAATCAAGTGCCATATTTAGCGAAATGAAAAATAAATATAATTCAGGAAAACAGAAAGAAGTTGGAAAACAACAAAAAGTTAAACAAGTACAAAATAAAATATGAAATGGAAACGTAAAGACAGAAAAAAGTAACAAAGAAAGACATTACAATAACCCCCTACAACAACCCGAAGAAAAAAATATGAGATCAAAGAGGGCAAAAAAAGACTACCAATTAATGAATGGCTGCCACACTGCAGAAAAATACACAGAAAAATACAGAATACAGAAGAATAATTTGTTGCCCTCTTCTTTGATCTCATATTTTTTTCTCTAGGTTGTTGTAGGTGGTTATTGTAATGTCTTTCTTTGTTATTTTTTTCTGTTTTTACGTTTCCATTTCATGTTTTATTTTGTACTTGTTTAACTCTTTGTTGTTTTCTAACTTCTTTTTGTTTTTCTGAATTATGTGTATTCTTCCTTCACTAAATATGGCAGTTGATTCGTAGCGAAATTTTTTCGGACATAAATTTATTGCTAATTTTTGAATAAGTGTTTTCATTTTGACAGCAATATGTAATTTCATGAACCAATTGGTATTTACAAGGCAGTGGTGGGAGATTATGAACAGCCACCACAAGATCAGCTGGTCTTTCATGCTGCAGCAAATTGGTTAAGTTAAGATGGTAAGTGTTTTCAACCATCATTTTCCATTGTAAAACTTTGATAAAGTGCATGCTAGAGGTATTTTTTAATGTTTGAACTACGACGCTCTTTTCAGTTTTTTGCATCACCTTTTATGTACAATAATTTCTAATGCAAGTTTTATCTAGATCTGTTACTCATCAACAGAAAACTTGTTCTAGTAACAGACACTGCTGACACCCTGAAGACTTTTTCATTCTTTATATTTTTTTTTTGTTCAGAAGAGGTTTTTCTTCAATTTGATTGTACCTACGGGTTTAACATTGAAAACGAAACGTGACTAGTGTCAGACAGTGTGTCTGTTACTGGTCCAAAAGGGTGTCTGTTCTTATGCCTTTTTTTTTTTTTTTTTGGAACCTCAGTAGCGAATACACATGTTCTTTTTCAGTTCAGGATGCCCAGCATCCAACAGCCTAGAACATCCAAAATCTGTGAGATTGGCGATAGTGATATGAACATTAGTAGTGCCTTGGGTGGTATTCCTAGCCTTTTAAAAAAGCCCTTGTTTGGACTCCAACAACAACTGTTCCTACAAAATGGCTTTAGCACTAAAAATGAAGCATTTTTTCAAATTTTTAAGAGAAAAAACAAATTTTATCTATTACTCACCTTGTCTATAACTCATAGTTTTAGCCTGTCTGTTACTGGATATCATCAGATTTTTTGGCGTGTTACTATTTGTCAGAATTTTTTTTGAATTTTAGCAAATAAAAATAGAATTAACTACTTCAGAGGATTCAAAAGCAGCCAAACGTTAGATCAGATATTGTTGCATAAGAGAAAAATATTTTAAAAAGTCTAAATACATTAAAGGGCTCAGAAAATTCAGTTAACCTGAGAGATGTCTTAGGCATAACTGTGAATGGTTCGGTTACCCTAGTCCCGCAGATGTTATTCTTATAAAAACATGTAAATTATAACCATTAAAGTTGCTCTGTATTTTTTATAAATTTAGTCTTATTAGTTATTGAACAGCCCTCCTACATTGCATCTTTAATTTTGCTTGCTGATTTCTGAATCATTTAACCGGCTTAATTCATTGCTCTTTCAGAATCAAAATATTTTTGATCAAGGCAGAACGGCTAGACGTCATTCGAAACCTTCAAAGAAAAAGCTTATTTCAGGTTTTTTTTCTTTAAATTATTTTTTGTCTACAGTTGAATTGAGTATATTTTATATTTGGTTTATTTACATCCATTGGAAGGGCAAAGAAGTGCATACCACCAAAGTAAAAAAAAAGTTTAAATTTTGGCTCAACCCCACTGTGCAATATGCATTCTACAGTAGAAAAAGAACAAATGACTAAATTCAAACATACATTTGACCATCAATCACGTTCTTTGCACACTTAAATAAAGATTTTTTTCTGCGGTATAAGATGGATAACAAACTTTTTTATTTTTCTCAATCGCTGTAAATATTTCATTTTTATACTGTTATAAAGACATTCAACGTAAGTATTTTTTTACTTATCTTACTAATATATTTATCTTAGTATTTAAGAGCAAGAATCTGAGAGAGTGACACGCTTGTGATTTATGCCATCTCAGATTTTCTCCAAAAAAACCACCAGTTATTACTTATCTTGTTAAAAACCTAAATCCAGAATTCTTTGTTCTGAAGTTTAGTTCAGTTTTTTGGGCCCCTAAAGGTCAACGCACCACAGCAAAAATTGAGCGGATTTTTAAGACATGGATTGCTATGATCCACAATTGTTGCCGAGAACAATTTGCCTCCAAATTCTTCTTATGCATGAAGGATAGAAGGTTCAAACTTTACAAAACGAATGCTAAATTTGTGGCAAAATGTTGCCACAAGATCAATGAAGGTCACCTAAAAGTGGCATTTTTGACGTTTTTTAGCATTTTTGAGGTCTAAAAACAGATTGCACTTTTCAGTTGCCACAGCAAAACTACTGTCGCTTGAAAGGCAAGTATATGCACTCCAAAAAAATGCACAATTAATGGAGGCAAGTTTATGTGCTTTTAGTTATATTAAGCCAAAGTACGGAAAATGTCACATGTTACTAACCGGAGTAACTGTTATAACTCCTTGCGCGAACAAGATATTGAAATAATTTTTTGCCCTTGTTATGCCCTATTATTGGTCTTACGAATACAATAAATGCCATTGAGGCAAAATGCTTTAAAATTTTTACAAAAATAATAAATTTACCTATTTTTGTCGTCATGGCTTTTTGCTTCTTCAAACTATTTGCCTAAATTACTGGTATTTTAATAATATAGTTTGCAACATAAATTGATATTTTATTGTTCTGTGACACATATATGATATTTTTGACATTCATTTAACTTAATGTAAGACATTAATAACATTTAAAATTTGTATTTTTGCATGCAAAGTGATTTAGTCAACATTTTCAATGTTATTATATTGAACGTCATGATGTTGCATCAGCAAAACATGTCTATCACCGCACTTACTTATGAAGGACACGTCAAAAATGCCAAAATTTCAGATATTGAAATTAATAAAGAAGAATGTTCCAGTGAAAGAATTACAATACTAGATATCCAAACATACCATTCTATCAAATTTGAAAATAATAGTATGATATTCTGGAAGTATTTTGAAATTGGTTCAGGGAAAGAAGTTGTACATAGCAACTTGAACTTTTAACTGCAGTTTTCAAATAATTAGCAAATTTAGCTCAGAAAAAAATCAGACAGAAATCAGTATGTATTGGCCAAAAATTTGTAAGTTTACAGTTTTGTCCTGCAGACAACTGTACCTGCACATTTAAAACTGCCGATGAATTATCAATTCAGATAGCAAGAGGAGAGCACAAAATTCCTAAACTTCTATCAGGAATGGATCAAGTTCAAAAGATATTTCCAAAAAGAATGGAGAATCTTACAAATAAAAAAAGCTATCCTATTATCAACTCTTCTGAAAGTGCTACTGCATCGAGTAGTTATGCAATGTTTTCAAGTCAGGTTTCACAATATAGGTGGGCACTAAAGACAAAACAAAAAAAAAAAAAAAGTCACATGGCTAAACCAAAATCAACTTCTTCTTGAGTGCTTCACAAAGGGAGAAAAAAAGCAAATAAATGTACAGCTCATAATGTTTTAAAAATGATGAGATGTTTAAATGTTGAGGGTAAGAAAAAGTATAGCCCAGCAGAATATTTAACACAAGAACAGCTTATGTCATATTTTAGCAGAAAGAAACGGACGGCCAAATATTTTGATGTTGAAATGGATGACAATGATGAACTTTTACATTTCACAATTGTAGAAAATGCTGGAAAAGAAAATATCACGGACAAAATCCACCATTTTGCATAAGCAGAAAAATAATTATTCATCCATTTATTTTATGACTTCTCGCCTGAACATAAAATTTGTAAATGTTAAATGTCATGAGCAAATTTAAATGAATATCAAACGTGTCACAGAACATTAAAATATCAATTTATTTTGCAAACTATATAATATAAATACAGCAATTCAGGCAAATAGTATTAAGAAGCAAAAAACTATGACGACAGAAATAGGCTGAGTTTTTCTATCTTTTTCTATTTCCATTTTCTTTTTTTTTTAATTTAAAACATTAGAAATTCTATTTCTATAGTATTATTGTTCTGATATTTTGATATTATTTATAATGTAGTGGTAAGAATACAAAAGTCAAGGGAAAAAAATAATTTCGTTTTGTTGCAAATTTTTTTACTGAAGTCAATACAGATGTAAATTTTAGAAGTTGAATCAAAAATGTTTTAAAATATACTTTGTCAAGAACAAAAACTAATTTGTTTTACATTCATTTCTTATTAGAATGTTTAAAATGTAATAGTTTAATTAAGTAGCTTTAAGAAGAAAAAATATCCTTGAGAACAAAGTTTTCAAAAAAAAAAAGACTTTTTTTCTTAAATAAATATTTACAGAAATTATCTGTTACTGATCCATTTAAAGTGCCATGATAAAAACACATTCAGGAGTCTTAGATGGAACTATATGTTGGTTTAAAGAAAAAAGAGTTTTCAATATAACATTGAAAATGTTGACTAAATCACTTTGCACGTAAATATACAAAATTTAAATGTTATTAATGTCTTATGTTAAATTAAATGAATGTCAGAAATATCATATATGTGTCAGAGAACAATAAAATATCAATTTATATTGCACACTTTATTATTAAAATACCAGTAATTCAGGCAAATAGTATGAAGAAGCAAAAAGCCTTGACGACAAAAATTGGCAAAGTTGTTATTTTTTAAAATCTTTTAAAGCATTTCGCCTCAATGGAATTTTTTGTTTTGTAAGACCAGCAATAGGGCATGACAAGAGCAAAAAAAATATTTCAATATGTAGTTCACGCAAGGAGATACGACAGTTTGAATATTAGTAAAATGCGACATTTTCCCTATTTCGGCCTAATGTAACTAAAAGCACATTAAACTTGTCTCAGTTAATTATGCATTTTTTTAAAGTGCATATACTTACCTTTCAAGCAACAGTACCTTTGCCATGTCAACTAAAAGGTTCAATCTGTTTTTGGACCTCATAAATGCTAAAAAACATCGAAAATGCCACTTTTAGGTGACCTTCATTGACATTGCAGCAACAACTTGCCACGAATTTAGCATTCATTTTGTAAAGTTTGAACCTTCTATCTATCATACACAAAAAGAATTTGGAAGCAAATTGTTATTGTGGCTCACAGCAATTTCCATGTCTTAAAATTCCGCACAATTTTTGTGGCCGCACATTCACCTTTAGGGTCCCATAAAAACTGAACAACTAAACTGCAGAACAAAGAATTCTGGATTTGGGCATTTAATAAGATAAGTAATAATTGGTAATTTTTTGGAAAAAATCTGAAATGGCATGAATTACCTCATAATGCTAGGCGTGACAGTTTCTCAGATTCCTGCTCTTAACATTAAAAACTTTCATTTTCTCTCATTATTAAAAAAAATATCTTCATAATTTTGTCTTTGTTAGCTTTGTTTATTTATCTAAGCATATATTTTTTAAGGTTCACTCCATCAAAACAAAACCAGGGCAATGATAATAGTTTTCCACTCAGAATTCTAGTTCTTTCAAGTTATAAACATTTGAACTTTTTTAACTTAATAATAGTAAATTCTAAGTCTTAGTAATACAATATTACTGAAGTTTTACTCAATTTTTTGTGATAATTAAGAGTTGCAAAGAACAGTAAATGTAAATAAACTAAAAAACTGCATAATTGTCGTCATTCTCCAAAAAGTTTCACCCTATTTCTGGTAGAAGGTTAATCTCTCATCAAATAAATAGTTTAAAATTCAAAGCTGATATAATTTGGATGGAAGTTTTCATGACACAAATTTAGAAAAATAAAAGTTAGTGACACCCCTTGTAATATAAAAAATGCAATTAAAAACTCTGCCCAGAAAAGACCCTGGATACATTAGTCTTAGTAAAGATTTTAGAGCAGCAGATAAAATAAAACTTTAGACATCTTGTCTTTACATTTTAATGTTTTCGTTTAAAAAAGCTGCACTTTTCTTCACACAATATAAAAATATTTTTTGCCATCTGACTTGAAGAAAAATATCAATTAGCAGCTGAGCAACACTCGGATTTTCCCCAATATGTAATAATAAATTGAACTTACGTTGCATTAGCATCACTTTTTTCTTTTATATTGCAAGAATTTTCACCAACAAATGCAGATCTATCACTAATTTTTTTAAAGTTAACAGAAGATTCACAAGACAAAATGCTTCTAGATGTCCAAGGAGAATACAAGGGAACTTCATCTGCTTCATGTGGGCAGAACTAATACAAAATAAAAAATTAAAAATTAAAAACTGAACTATAAAATATGAAGCTTCAGTGCCGGCAAAAAAAATCTTTACATTTGGTTGGCCATTAAAAACTTTATACATGCAAACTTCTAGTCACGATTTTAGTTAGAATGGCTCCCTAGTGATTTGGCTGAATACCGAATATTTGGTATTTGGCCAAATCACTAGGGAGCATGCCAAGTAAAATAATCACAAGAAGTTTGCATGTAAAATTTTTAATTTCCAACCAAATGTAAAGATTTTTTTTTTTTTTTTTTTTTTGCCGGCACTGTACTGTAACATACTGCTTCAGATAGTAAGCAATTCACTATCCAAAGAGCCCTATTAAAGTTGTATAAAAAATAACAATTATGGCATACAGTAATCTCAACATTTGTAAGTTTTGATGACTCAGAAGCTAAAGATGCAGCAAAACTGAACATTTAGGAGTTGAGTATTGTTTATGAGTTTCATTGCATCTCTAGAGGGATAATTATGCTAAGCAGACACGAGCAAATTAAAAAAAGGAAGAACAGAAAAATGGGCAGGTGAAAATACACAACTCACAGAAAGAGGCTCTTAAAAGTAGGGGAACATGGGGTAAAGTTAAATAGTTAAGGTAATTTATATATATACCTTTAACAAAGTGAACAAATTGGAAATTTATTTTGAAAATTAAAGTACATAAAGAAAGAACAATGCATTAAAAATAAAACTGGCATTAAAACATTTTTATTTTTGGAAGTAAACTTGTGTTTTCAAAAAAAAAAAAAAAAATGGAAGGGGGAGGGTAGAAAACTTTCCTTTTTTTTGCATGGGTCAAAGTGAAAAATAAAACATATTGCTAAATGAAATGTTTTCTATTTGATTATAAAAAATGTTTTTTATCAGATGAATTTGCAAATAAAAAATGAATGAATAACTGAATAGATAATGAAACAATAAGTGAATAAATAAATGAATAAATCAATATATGAGACAAAACAAGTAAGTGAATAAAATAATCAATGAAAAAGAAAATATGGGTGAATGATTTAATAAGTGAACTATTAAATAAAGGAATGTAAATGAATGTGTAAGTGATTTAATAAATAATGGATAAGTAAACAAAATGAACTATTTTACTCTGCCCCATCTACTTTGCCTCACATGCCTTCGACTAATTGTAAAAGAAAAATTAAAATAAAAATAAACTTAATATTAAATAAATAAGTACTACACCAAATAATAGTAGCTTTGAATAATTATTTAAAGTGTTAATACCAAGAACTTTATCAAATTAAAATAAAAAAAAAAAAATTTGTTTTCTTTGACTTGCAACAAAATATTGCATGCTTTTATCTTTAGAGAAAACATTTTCCTGACTGGAATAGACAACATGTGTTTCCACATTGTTAAAATATTACCAGATAGCTGGCGCTAAAAAACAGAGTAGGTATTTTGCCATTGCATTTCACATCACTCTATTTCACTTAGTCCCACATTCCTCTGCTATTAGCTAGCAGAAGGATGTATTAAGTACTTTTTATGAAACATAAGTTATATGATGAAATGTTTTTAAAGGTATTTTACAAACACACTTGCATGAGGCTTCAATGCATGCAATACAATGCCATTTTACTAGTGTATATATTTTTCTCAGAATATATAATATTTTGCTTTTACTTATATTTCAGGGTGTAAAAAAATCATGTTTCTTCTGTTTTTTTAAATATCCAAAAACAGATCTTTTTACAATTCAAATAAGATTTTATTAAATGGGATTTATTTATTTTATTTTTAAATGTTTTTTGTAAGACTTAAGAAACTTAATTAATTTACATTAAATTTATAATTAAAACTTCAAATTTATATCTTTAAAAATAAAAAAAGAAAAAAACAGAAAATTTCTCCAAAAAACTTTCATAATATGATGCAAATCCAATTTAATACAAATGTATGTGATTCAAAACAAATTTAATATGGATGGCATAGTAGTCACTATAAATACCGAAGCATAAGAGGAAAATAATCAAACTGGGGAGAATCTTATTACATGAGATGAAAATGAAATGCAACAAAATTTAAGTAACTTTTTTCGGTTCAATTTTTTTTTTTTCAAAGAACATGTTTCAATATTTTTAAAAATATGTTTTACTGCTGTTTACAGACAGAAATGGTATCTTAACATCTAATACATTTTTATTTACCCACTTTCTTGAAACAATATGTTAGTATCTATATATTCACTGTTTATATGTGTATTTACAGTACAGATGCACCAATTAATCTGCAGTAATTAGTAATCCACAACTTTGCCAATTATTTTTAATTGGCCGATTTTTACTGATTAACAGCACAAAAAATTATTTTAATTAAAATTACTTTAAGTATGATTAGACCAAGACACTCTTTTGAGTGCATTCAATTAACAACAAATAAATATAATTTTCTATCACAAAAATCAACTTGTAACTATAAATTATTATTTATATAGATAAATAATGAGAATAAAAATATGGAATTAAAAAGGTAAATGATTTCTTTTTAAAAATATTGAATTAATGCATTTTTTATTAAAATATAGGTTATGAGATGTTAACTTTTCGTGTGTCTGCCCTCACCAACTTCAAACATTTGAGGGAGTACCGGAATTCTTTTTTTTTTTTTAACTCAATTTATGTATGCTATTATTACTTTTGTTTCCAATTATAATAAATATTTTATAATTTACTTTTAAAATTACAACCTTTTCATTCAATAAAAACGTTAGTACTTTTAATTTTTTTTTTTTTAATTTTATGAACACTCTGAAGCAATACAAAATTAAAAGTGTATATAGATGGGTTACTTACTAAATATTTGAATTTTATGTCTATTTTACAACAGAATAAAATTTTACTAACACTAATAAGAAAATTGGTTTACAGAATTTCAATAATATTTTGAAACATTTGTATGAAAATTTTTCAAATGGAGAAAATTAAATCATTGCTCGCAAAAACAAACTATTGGTTAAGTATTAAAAGTTCAAATTGTAATTAAAAACAAAGTTTTTGGACAAAATGTTATAAAAATAATTATTATAATTAATTGGTAGCGGATTATTTGGCATCGGTCAATTACCTTTTCCCAATTAATTAGTATCGTCCATTTTGTTTATCGGTGCATACCTAAGTTACAGTAAATAAAATTTATAAATTTCAAGCTTTTCATTTGATGAATATTTTAAAATACTTTTTTTTTTTGGTACTTGTTTAACTTTTTTTTAAAGTTTAATTTTACCTCAAAAGCAGCAACTAATTTAAAGTGTCCACTGGCCATTGATAAAAGCTAGGATCTTTAGATTGAGTAAGAAGAGATAATTTGAATTCACGAAACTGATCAAGTGAGGATAATAGTACAGTAAAATTAGCCCAAAAAATGGCCAAACCCAAACATCCAAAAAAAAGAAAGCTGAAACCTGTTGCAAATTACTTCTTACCATTCCAGCAAGCAGGGGTAAAAAGTCCCAGCACTTTGCGCGTCGGGTTTTGGGGGAAACGGGGGGGGGCGAAAAATCCTTTTTTTAAATAAAAATAATTTCTATTACTTAAAAAAAACACTCAAAAGTCGCAGAAATCACACTCTATAATAGTAAAATAATAAACTGTCATAGAAAAAAATGCTAATTAACCGGGGTGCACAGGCGGGGGAGGCGGCGTCCATGGCGCAGATTGCATCATTGGAATTTTTAAGGCAGTTTTTTCAAGGGGTATTTCTTTCTTTTTTGAGGTCTTTTATTCTGGAAGGGTACACCGTCACACTCGAGGGGTGCGCCATTACTTTGGGGGTGGGGGGGAAGACCCTGAATTTGCATTCTAAAATCAACAATTGCTGTGAAATTCCAGAAAAAATTTCACTGATTTTAAACTTTTCCGAAGTACAAAATGTCCCACAATGATATAGTAATGTCAGAAGGATAATTCTAAAAGATCTAAGCGAGATCAGTAACCAATTTAGTTGTGACTGGAGCTATTAAACTGTTTAGAGCGCTGGAGTGACATCTAAAACAAAATCCCTGTGTAACATAAAAAAGGGTCCAAATTGACTGAAGTTTCCCTCCTTCTTCTTAATTAATTCACTTCAACTTTTCTATAATATTTTGCCATCAGCGTAAAGGGAATAAACCGAAATTGCCAATAGTGAGACAGGCAATGCTGCAATTCTGCACTTGCTAAGTCGGCGGGGGTTCTCGTTTGCAAACACCAAGCTGCCCTTCTTTTACGCAGTCGGTTATGTGAATTATGCTAAATATGCGCACATATACTTGAAACACTATCTGAAACTTTTAAGTACATTATGCGATAAAATTTTTTTTGATAAAGGCGTTACATCAGTTAATTACCCAACCATCCAACGCAATGACAAATTTATGTGATCCAGAACCTGTAGTGATTCAACGATAAAAGAAGTCTTGATGAGAACAATGAGCAATACAACAGTAGAATGCTAAATACTGATATTCCCTCTCTATGGGTATTGACTCAAGTTACTAGTGGTGTTGCTCACCGATACTGGTCGATCGCTGATAAAAAGGTGAAATGTGATGTGGCCTTTAACATCCGGGTAGTAACATAAAAGGATATGGAAGGCAATAAATTTAGTGGTATTTCTTTGTAAAGGAGGTATGCAGTTATGTCTCTAGCTTCTGTTATGAGAGTAGTTACTGTCTGTAAAGATACGTAAGCCCAAACCGTCTTTTGCACCATATGGTATGAACAGTAAAGATGGAATAACAAATTGCTAAAAACTTCTAGTATGAGTTACGCGCTGATCCTCCATCAGTATTCGTTGAATCTGGTTTCAGAATGAAAGAAATCCTGTATTGTTAAAGTGTTATATTATCTGAAGCAAAAGATCCATCCACCATCACAAAACAAACAGCTGGTGTCACATATGCTATAGATGGAAGATAGCTTCTCGATCAAGGGGGTTTTTTTTCGGTAATGATCTGCAAGCTTCAAGGAAATATGCCAGCAATGCAGTGTATATGTCACTTATAGGTATGGGAAAGCTAGTGTCATTTTTGATGGGTACAAAGAAGGAGAAAACACCACAGAAATATGATCTGAGTCTACAACAGCCAAGCCTTCTGCTCTAGAAGACTTTCTGCGCCTCATATTTTGTGCTTCCTCTGAGCAGTTCATTGGAGATAGTGAATGTTTGAAAAGTCTGAAAGTGGACTGAAGTGCTCAACTATATGCTCAAACTGTGTTAGACAAAACTACAACAATAACGATTTTGCCAAGGATGTAGATTCTAAAAAAGATCTTGATAACAAAGACTTTTTGTTACAAGCTTAGAGGAGAAATCATTTGAAAACTCCAGTTCTGACGAAGAGTTTATCTCAATCTGCTGATGTATTTGAAGCATGCATGTCATAACGCAAACTAAAAATTTTGATTTTAAATACTGCAAAAAAGCAATATAGTAAAAGGGGGGGGGGGACAGTTCAGTGTAATTTTTATGACCATTTAATCAAATGTGCCATCAGAGAGGGTGGGAAGGGTTAACCTTTAAGTATATCAGTATTTTGTTTTGGGAGGTGAGCTACTGTTCTTGTGGAGTGATTTAATGCATTTTAAATTTGCTTGAAAAAATACTACTACTTGAAATGGAAAGGAGGCGGGGCGGTGGAGGAGGGGTTTGGGGTATTATTTTATTTGGGTGGGGGGATGCTGTAGCTTTGGGAGGAGATGCGCCATCGCACTTGGAGGATGGTCACACTGGATTTCTTATATTTTTGCATAAAATAATGCTTCCATTTGAAATGCGTTTTACGGGGATAGGGGGCTCTGTAGCATTGGTGGGCTGTGCCATCTCTCTTGGGGGGGTTAACAACTTTAATGCTTTTAAGTTCAGTATGACACAAAAATTACCACTTTATATTTACTCTAAAAATTTCGAAAAAATACCCAAAACAGCAATTTTTAGATGCCCCCCCCCCCATTCCCAAACCCGACGCACAATGGGGTGGGACTTTTGACCTGTTTTTATTGGGAGGGTAATAAACAATTTGCAACAGGTTTGAGCTTTTTTTTTTTGGGATGTTTGGGTCCGACCCCTATTTTTACAGTACTATAAACCCTACGGACAATAGCAACATAAGGAAGAAAGATTGTATTGAAGGGAGTACAAAAAAGGTTTGACTAATGAAACTTAAAAATTTCAAGATGATTTCTAAAGTTGACCCCTTTTAGCCCCATCAGAACATATGTGTCCCGTAGACATTTCTAAAAGACCCTATGGGATAAATAAGCTGGAAATTTAGTGGACTGCATGTTCCACTGGTTTTCTGTGCTTACATTGTTACTTTAGTCTAATTTTTTATTACCCATTAATGCCAATTTTGCCAACTTTACTTAATTTACTAAAGCCCTAATTTAACTTTTTCTGAAAAGAAAAAATTGGTGTGTTGAAAAGGTTAAGTTATGAGACCAAGGATTTCTTTTCAAAAAGTCATTTGATTTATGCCGTTGACACCGTTTATTTTATTGTACAATATGCAAATTTTATGCATATATATAAAAAAAATTGACATATCTCTTTTAATTGATTGTCATTTTAACATTTTGTGAAACCTTTGTGCCCTTTTACAAATAGAAAGACTCCTAAATTATTAAATGATTTGACATTCTGTTTTCTCAGAGCATCATCATCATAGCTGGCTCGACAGCCCGTTGTGGGCCTTGGCCTTCTTAAAAAGCTCTCCACTTTCACCAAATGACCAGCCTATCTCATTCTATTCACTCAAAAAAATTTATAAACATCAAAGTCTCAAAAAATATAATAGTAAAATTCAATCTTTGTGAATTTTTACTAGCATTGATACTACTGAAAATAGTTCATAGCACTTTCCTTTCAAAGACTGCAAACAATTTCTTTTCTATTGTGGTTAGTGTTTCAGTACATGTTTCAGACACATATGATAATACTGTTCTTACGAGAGGTTTTACTAGATTTTCTTTTAACCAGGTGGGATTTAAATTTGTTTCAAAAATAAAATAGACAGCGAATGGCAGGAACAATTTTTTTTTTTTTTTTGGATTTCAAGGCTGATTTAATTTTGGTATTCTCAGATCCTACGTAAGTACACGTTTTAACACTCTCAAACCTATGTTCGGTTTTAAAGAAATCATCCAGATAGTCTCTCTTTCCACAAAACACGTATTTGGTATTCCCTAAATTCCTGGTTAGCCCTGCATTTCTAGTAACCTTTTCTAGAGCAAGGAAAGATTTTTCAATGTACTTTTGGATCATGTGATGATGTCTATGTCATCTACATCTCAGAGCACAATACCTGCAATTGTTAAGGGATTAATTTCATATATATTACCCAATACCATAGTTACTTTAATCTTCAATGACTAGTTATACAATACAAAAACAGCCTGAAGAAAGAAATTGGTTCTAATACCCTTTAAAACAGATAAGCTTATTCAATAATTTAAAAACGGACATTAACATTTTATTGTTAGAAAAAATATTTAATAAAATGTTTAATTAATCTAATTGTTTTATTTTACACTTATCACTTAATTTGAGTAAAAGCTCATCAGGATGATGCTTAAGAAAGATAATTAAGAAATAACATAGAAAACTTTACAGTTTAAAAGGAGAGTACTTATTCTTAAAAAAAAAAAAAAAAAAAAAATGCAACAAATGAATGCCAAAGATTGAAATTGGTGATTCAGTTTTTGAAGTAGATTTAACTACATTTTAAAGAAAGTCAGGAAAAAGATGTTTTTAACAGTAAATGACAAAAATATCTATCTGTATGACAAAACTATATAATAGTTTTGAATCTAACAGATGACAAAAACATCTATTAGATTCAAAACTCCTATAAGCTGATTCTTTTTATTATTAATAGCAATAAAGTTAGAAAAGCAAACCTTACAACTGAAAAAAAGAAAAAAAAACACAAGACTGAAAATATTGTGCATAATATTTTCATATATATATATATATACAGGGTGCCACAGTTAAAACTAGGTTTAGAACTTCTAAGAGGGGTAGCATCCTGACCACTCAAAATCATATAGCAATGATGGGTCGGAAATACTTTCCCGACTCGAGAAATTTGAGATTTGTCAGAAGTCTTCCAGACTGTTCGGAGTTCCATGTGCCAAAGATGTAAGGTGTGCATTGTAGACTGATGAAAAAAATTCGAACATACTTTTTTGGACACATGTAACTTTAGCTAATTTATTATTTCTTCCACAAGTGTCTCAAATACTAATTGTATAATTATACTTAACTATATACTTATATTGTTAGGTATATTTAGTTTTTTAATACTGTGTTTTAGTTTGTTTTAGTAGGATAAGGAATTAGTCACACAATAAATTCTCATCTCCGCAACCCAAACACAAAATGTCCTTCTCATTAACAGATGGCAGTAATGGCATCACATTTTATTTCCTATTCATTTTATTTCCTACTCCCCTTGTTTCTTTTCGGTCATAAAGAAATTGTGAGATTTTCATTAAAAAACAAAAAGATAGATTTTGTTTCAAAAACTAAGTGTGATCATTTGGAATTCCTTGAACTTGAATTTCAGTTACGTAAATATATGTAAAAAAAGAAGTTTACATTTTTTCATATGCTCAATATGAGTAGATTGTAGCAACGAAAAAATCATTTCTTTCCCTAAGAAATGCATCCATTAGGCCTATATTAATAGAAAATTCCTCACCTTTGTGATAGCCATTGTTAATTTCATTATTTCGGAGGTGAGAATAAATGATGGAAAGGAAATACATCAATTTTAGACACTCTACAAAAATTATAAACTACCATTATATCCTTAAATTTACTGATTTTGAAATACATTAATACTATATTATTTAACACATACAGTAGAGTCTTGAAAATCCAAGTTAATTTGGGCTAATGTCACCTCGGATTACTGAAAACTCAGATTATCTTGAAAATTCTTTCATATTGAAAATTGACACTACTTGAACGACATAAGGAGGGTCACATTTTACTTCCTTGTACAAAGAAAAGGAAGTTTTTTTTTTCACGAAAAATTTATTACTCAAATTTCAACAAAAATTTATGCTTTAATTGCGTCTAAAGAAATTATGACTTTAGTTTTTCATGATATCCGTTTGTATTTATGTGCCCACAGTTTTAAGCAACCAAAATAACACAAAAACAGTTAATTGTGAAAGGTGTAAATTTCGTTTCTGAAACTCATGTGGCATGAAGTTGTGCTCCTCCTTTTCTTTATTGCAATCAGATACTCCAAAAGGGATGTTAACATGTTCTTTGTTGAAAATCAACGTCAATTTTGCGTATCAAGTTATCTCCAAGGCATCTCTGAATACATATCTTGTAGTCGTAATACATATCTTATAGTCGATGAATATTTCGTCCCACTTTGGGGGATATTGAAACAAACTTCTCAATGTCTTTTCATTATTTACTGTAGGGTTAATTAATTTTACAGTAGCAAAATTTCTATTTTCAGATTTTAATGAAAATATTTTTTAGAGACTAAAAAATTAAGCTTAAAATATAAATAAAGCACCTTGGATTAAGCAGAACCTTTCGTGACTTGGATTTTCGAGACTCTACTGTATTTGAACTAAAAAAATAAATTTAAGCCGTACTTTAATTAAGAAAACTTGATATTAGATTCATACTAATCATTAAAATTGTTCATTGTCTGCACAATTTACAAAATTACATCTTTGATATCAAATTGGGCTCTTTTCAAACACTAAACACTAATCTTTTTTTTTTTTTTAATTTCTGTGAACAAGGTATTTTTTAGTTTTTTTAATTACAAGTAAAATAATTGGAATTTAGCTGGGTCATGGTTTATGGTTACTTTTAGTAAATAACACTTTCATGTAAGAATGAAAAAAAAAAAAGATATTGAAAAATATTTTTGTTCAAAAGTTACTCATTCTGGAGAATGATCCATTAGTAATCTTTGTATGATAATTTATATACAGTTAAGGGATTTTTTTAAATCTAAACTGCAGATCAAAAAAGAGTACCCCAAAGTTGAACTCTGGCTGATATAGTGCACACTATAATTCATAGGAAAAATAAATACATACTGAGGACTCTACTTCTGAAATAAGACATTTTTCAGAAGTAGAAGTATAGTTTCTATTGTAGCTTACCTTATCCAATTCGGCTAATAATTCTCTTTTCTTCTGTTGCAAAAGTGATAATGTTTGACACTCTGAATCCTGAAATAAATAATAGAACATTGATCAAACTTATGGCACAAAATTTTAAAATCAGTCATGTACTGCCAGAGATCATCCCATTGTGCACAAATACAAAACTTATCCATAATAAGAAGTTGGAGACAAAAGTGAAATTTCATAACCTTGACATTACTAGAAGAAACAATAGGTGATACAAGTGGATAAAATAACTTACAACAGTAATAAAGTGTTTGTTTCAGAAAGAATTCTGTTAGTTAAGATTTTTGCATCACATTTGGAATCCAGCATTAATTATAAATAAAAGTATTTTACAAAGAAATTTACATAATTTGCAAATACTTATTTTTTAAATATATTGTTTATTTTTCTACACTTTTTTTTCCAACAGAAAAGGAAATGGCTATATGTAAATACTTAACTTGTATGAGGGATTTTAGTGAAAATGTGTGGCTAACTCTTGGTAAAATTGCAAACCTTTTTTTTTTTTTTTCATGATCTTATACCTTGGTAATAGACTTGACAAAATTTGAGGGACAAAGTGCTTTTTTCAACATCTTTACGAAAAAAGGTTTCTGTTCAGGAATAATCTCAGACATCGAAAATAATAGTAATTTAATTTACAAAATGTCAAACGTATTATCCTTCTACAGTAAAAGAATGAGAAAAAAATTATTAAGTTCTAAAATACTGATAAGGAATAACTATTTTTAAATCTATGAGAAACAAAAGTTTGTAGCTTTAAGATAAAATTACACAAGTGTTTCTTTTTTCCCCCCTTATATTAGGAATTTTAGTGTATCATAAAGAAATTTAATATTTATAATCACTTTTAAATAGCATATTAAGAGTAGTAGTCTTTTTCACAGTGACACAGTATATGTATCAACATTTTGAAAATGACTCATGCCATAGCTTCACATGTAATTTTTGAAATTGCGTTGTAAATCTACATTTGAAAAACCCACATGTCCCCACTGACTCATAAACAGTTAAAACTCATTATAAAGCCACCTTGTAGAGACTATACTAAAGTGATTTTAAAAGCAGGATCTACACATTTCAGCATCTACTAACAATGCTTAAACAATCTAAAAAACATGAAACTTTTACAAAAGTAGTTACACTTTAGATCAATTTCCTTCTTTTACGAAATAAAGCTTAATTGTTAATTAACAAAATGCATAAAACATGAAACAATGTGTAATATAAAATATTTAGAGCAGAGGCATTAATATTTCTAATCATTAAAAATGCTAACAGACGTTTAGGGCTCTAATTTTGGAATCACAAAACACAGAAGACATAAAACCCAAAACCTTTTCCTTAAATTAAACAAAAAAAAATTTCAAATGGTCCACAACTGTTCCTATTCGGCTATTTTATGTTAAAAACACTGTGATTACAGATCATTTTTACATTTATTCAGTGCCACATGTATTAATGCAAGTATTTTGCTCTAACTGTGAAGCAATCTTTTAGCATCCGCTTTCAGTTTGCACACTTATAATTTTCTCATTAGTATACAATACAAAACATATTGAGCAATCTTTTTTATTCTAAATATGAAGTTGATGAAACATAATTTTTACATCAGCAAGCTGTTTATCTAAAGTTTTAAAAAGGAAGGAAAAATAGAAAGTTTCTGGCAACTAAAGAAATGTAAAGATTTTCGATATGCTTGAACAACTAAAAAGGGCAATGAATATAATTACTGTATCTAATGTACAGTACTATTGAAGTGCTGCATTTTATTATTGCTACATACTATACGTATCGTACTGCTTCATTTTATGCCATTCTCTCCCATTGATTTTGGGCATCCAAACCGTGTTTTTATTCAATAACACAGCTTTTTTTTTTTTTAATTCAGTAAAATTTCAGTTCTCTGTTTAAATTTGGTAATAGGAAGTTAAAAAATGGGTTAAAATAGTTTGAAGGATGTTTTCAAATGTCTAAAACAATTGGTATGTTAATAAAAAATGGTATAGATATACTTTCCCATAATGTGAAATTTCAACCAACGCGAGGAGTCTTGGAACCCATCCCTCACGTAAGTTGAGATTTGACTGCATATGCGGACGGCATTCATACTGAAAGCTTTTTGCTTAGCTGGTGAGATTTGCATGAAACGGAAAAATTTCTGTTATCATACATTTCTATAACACTGAAATATTTGTTGTTAGACGGCCAAGGCAGATCATTATCATCCTCTTTCATAACATTTACAGTAGCTTCCATATTAGGAGGATATTGGTACAATACTCTCATAGACATCTAAATAGTTCCTCCATGGGACATTCTCTGCTGACAGCAAACACAAACGTGGTACTACTTGTCAGTAATTAATTATTTTCTTTCTAACCCATGTGCTACGCAAGACCAATATTGGAGAAATGTGAAAAATTCGATGCCAAACAAACTAACGGCATCAAACAGATAGAAGGTATGGCATCAAACTATGTCTCATTTCAGCTCGTATTTCTCAGAGTCTTACAAATCTGATTGATGCAAGTTTTACTTGCATAAGACTTGCACCAGTCAGATTGTTTGAAACCTCATTTTTTAAAAAACTTTATTTAAAAGTAGTTTTCAGAAATTGCTACGAACTTTTTTTTTTGTAGCAAACTACTCGCGACTCTACTTTTTTTTTTTTAAGTAGTGAGCTATACTACAAACTATCAAAAAATGTAGCTACTCCAGTAGCTACGAACTACATATAGCTTTCTATTGTCTATTGTCGCTACAGTACTACAGTAACAACATTAGACAATAGAAATTTTAAATTAAAATTAAGGACAAAACACAAAAACTTAGGAGTTTGAAAAACAAATAAAATTTGGCAGCAGCATTAATTAATCTGTAGCTATCTTTTTCGTATTTTCTATACCCATTTACAGTTGCATTTTGTGCCATTCACCTTTATACACCGAAATTGCCGTGTTCGGCGGCTATCTAACTATACAATCTATCTCGTAATTTTTTTTATCCATCTCCAATTATGTTAACTTCCTTGCCCATTTCCTAATCTAAACAAATATCATTAAAAAACTGCACTTTATTCATTAAAGTAAATAGCACATAAAAAGCTCTCTCCTTGTTCCCATAGTTAGTAAAAAGTAGTGTTTGCAAAAAAAAAAACACCTCACTATTTTATCTAAATTAAGTTCACAAATATGTAACCTGAAATAGATACAGCGAAACGTCTGGCGGGGAAGAGGGGATTGAAAAAAAGAAAGAATTCCTAAATGAAGAAAAAGCAAGTGCTACCATTAGCAATAGCTAAAAAAAGGGGAAGCAAATTGAAATCCAGGCATGACATCACAACAATTGAGAATGCCCTATCATAACGTCACAGATGGAAGAACACTTTTTTTCCACTGATTGGAGCAACGGTAGAAAAGAAATAAGTCACTTTGAATTTTTAAAAATTATAAAAAAAAAAGCTATTGCATATTTTTGAAATAAAAAAAAATTCTGAAGAAGGTAAAATGTCTTGACTACTACATACTAAATTTTCAGAAATAAATCTCTCATACATTTTGTGGGACGCGTTTAGAAAGAATTAAACTTAAAAAAAAGTGAAAAATAACGGTTTTTTCAAAATTTCATAAAAATTCTTTAAAAAAAACCTATTGCACATTTTTGAACCTTTTTTTTTCTGAAGAGGAAGAAATGTTTTTACTACTACACACTATAGTTTCAGAAAGAAGTCTCTCATACTTTTGGCGGGATGGGTTTAGAAAAAAGTTTTAAAAAATGCAAAATAAAAGTATTTTCAAAAATTCATGAAAAATTCAAAAATAGGTCAATCTTTAAAAAATTTTTGGTCATCATATTTGAAATTAAATTTCCTATACTATAGTACAAAAAATATTTACCTGGCGCGATTGGTTGGGGGTCTGTGACGAATTGAACAAAAAAAAAAGGGCTAAAAATCACATAAAACATTTAATTAAGAAAAAACTAATTAGAAATTTAGAATTTCGGCTTTGATGTGCACACCCCCGGGGTACGTTTGAATTTTGTGCCAAGTTTTAGAGCTGCAGGTGCTATGGGGGCTTCTGGCCATCGGGTACAAAGAAAGAAATAAACAAAGAAACACAGTCACCTTTATACAGGGTGTTCCGTTTTAACCTGCAAGATCTTTAGTTTCGCAACCGTTTGTCCTAGATGCATACTTCCACAATAGTAAAGAAGTTCAAAATCAGATGCAGAGATAAGATATTGAAAGTTTGAAGCAAAAATAAAAACGAGTCAAAAAATACAAAATTTAACTTTTTATATGGGCCCTAAATATTTAGAGAAATAATCTCAATTAAAAACTATTACTGACACAAAAAACTTGACATTTGTGTGACCAAAACTCAAGGAGATACTCCAGTTCCAAGTTTTAAGGACAATACTAAAGTTGAGATGGGAACTTATCACCCTTTCAGAAGAATGACAGGTCATCAAACTAAGAAAAACAAGGTATTTATATTTTTCATTGCTATTCAAAAAAAAAAAAATGCAAATGTTATCCCGTGATACGCAAAAACACACTACAAAACCTGGAACAATTTGAAAAACCACTCTCTAAGCATACATAATTTTAAGCACTTTTTAACAGCTATATTTCTCCCTAAAAGTTGTTATTGACAGCGAGTGAAAAGTGGTGTAAGTCACAAAACGCCGAGTTTCATATCTTAGTGAATACTGGTTGTACTAAAATTTCAAACTTTTTGTGTTCGAATTATTTTTCAATGGATATTATTTTCTTAATAGGGGACCTGGGGCCTGAATAAAAAGTTAAATTTAGTATTTTTTGACTTATTTATATTTTTACTTCAAATTTTCAATATCTTATCTCTGCATCTGATTTTAAACATTTTTGCAATAGGAAGCATACATCTA
The DNA here is from genome assembly GCF_026930045.1 of Uloborus diversus. Classification (NCBI taxonomy): domain Eukaryota; kingdom Metazoa; phylum Arthropoda; class Arachnida; order Araneae; family Uloboridae; genus Uloborus; species Uloborus diversus. Next base: position 80,160,407 of record NC_072740.1, read on the forward strand.
GGACTAACGGTTGCGAAAATAAAGGTCTTGCAGGTTAAAAGGAAACACCCTGTATGTGTATATATATATATTAGACAAAAAGAGGAATAAGTGGAGAAAAACAAGCACACTTCATTAGTAAACAAAAATAGATAAATTTAAACAATAAGTAAATATATTTACCTCTTTTTTCATACTTGATTGATATGACATTGCATCATATTTTTTACAATGATCAGCATTCATCATATTATTAGCTGCCTGTAAATTTGGTATTGTTGAAAACCTATCCTCATGGCTATTTAAATATGCAGAGTTATGTAACTGTTGGGAAGACATGCAATTATTTGAGAGATTCAAGTTAGCTGGCAAACGTTGGATGTTTGTAGAAACGTTAAGAGCTGCTGTAGACAAAGATTCATAATTCTGAGGATTTAAGTTGTTATTGTTTGTGACTTGATACTGAGGCTGAGAAAACATGATGCTTGTGGGCTTCGAAGCTACAGGCTGAAACAATGGCATTTGTGAATTTAATGAAAAAGGTGGTTTAATAGATGCTGCATAAGAGATACTACTGGACATTGAACATTCAGGAGTGATTCCAATTTTGTTAAAAACAGAATTGGGGTTTGGCACAGCAGAAATAGAATGATCACTTGTAGACCCTATGTCAAGAAAAAAAAAAAAGAGTTAAAAAAATTTTTTAAATATAATTTCATATTATTTTACAATTAAAAACGCATTATACATTTGAAAGAAACTTTCTGAAGACATTAAAACATATTTACTTTGGAAACAGCATCATCTTTTAAAGATTATGAACCCATTTTTAAAATTCATGTTCATCATTTCATAACATACATTGAGAATATCACTGAATTTCTTAAAAGCCCTGCAGATCCCTAGAATAAGAAGAATTGCTCTTGTTCATTGCTCTGTGTCCATACTGCAATACCAAAATTCTTATTAAGAACTTTCGTATTGCAAGAGCAACTTGTATATGTTACTAAGTTAACTTGTATTGAGTTGTAAGCACATGTAACTTCATCTTTCCCACCATACTAAGTTCACAGAAAGATTCAAAAAACATGTCCTTACAAGTAGTCCCAGGAAAAAATAGGCTTATTATTTATCTTGTACGTTATCTTGCTAACTAATAAGAATATTAATAGCATTACTGTGGTAGAAATGAAAGTCAAAAAAGTTCATTTAAGAAGCTTTCTAGGAGAAACAATTCTTACAATTGAAATTGTTCATTAAGAGGATTACATTTCTTGGTAGTTATCTGGAAAAAGATGTTCTGCTTGTGCGTAGTAAAAAAAAAGAGAAGAAAAGTAAACTGTGCATAAAACAATAAAAAAGCATTAATTTAATCAATATTGTATTTATACTAGAGATGTAAAATTTCCGAAAATTTGAAGTGGTGGGAAAAAACCGTTTTTTTACCGGGTTTTTTCGGGAAAAATTGGAAAAAATGATTTTTTTATGAATAAAATCAGGGTTTCTTAATAGCTCTGTGTTTCTTGGGGGGGGGGGGGGGGTCATAAAGGGTTAAGCATTGAAAATAAATGTTATCCACACATCTTCTTTTTCTGCTTGACAGAAATACACATAAAGGTAAGATGAATAAGAAAAAAAAACTTTTTGTTTTATAACTGAAAGCTTTCGTGGTCAAACACCAGAAATAAGTCAATCGTCATTCAACCAATAATATTGGGTAATGTGTGTCGAAACATAACAATTACATTTTCTATTTTAGATTGCCTTTGAAACTTGAAATATTAATTGAAATTTTCGACTTTCGTACATGATTGATGTATTTTTTTTGAAAGAAAAATAATACAATGTAACTTTACTGTCTGAAAATAAAAGCTATTGAGTTTTGATTTTTTCCAATCCAGTCTAAGTCCAAATCAAAACTAAATTGGTTTTTTTAAGTTGAACCAAAACTTAAACTGGAGTTTCAGTTTATTCATATGGCCGTGCTAAGCACAGTAGTAAAAGCTGTCATACCAGCACTTTTGAACAAAACTGATTTATTATAACTAAGTTGTTCTCCGTTTCGTACTTTACTTAATAAATAAAATGTTTTACAATCATTTGATCAAGAACAATTTTTTTCTTTTTTTTTTTTTGAAAAATTCTAAAAAAAAGAAAATAAAAAAGACATCTGAATCAAATATATGGAAGAGCCAAACATTAAAACACAATATCTTAGCTTGAGCTCAACTGCAGATTCCACCTTTTTGCTTAGCATGGCAGTATACAGTAGGGTGGGCCGAAAAAACTTATTTTTTATTTCAATGATGGGTAGTGCAGGAAAGGTGCCATTGGTGGAGCAAAGTGCATATAAAAAAATTGAATTTTTTTGAACAATTTCTTGATCTGCCGCAATTGGGTTGAAGTTTCGAAAAAATGCTGTTTTTTCATGTTTTTAGTCAAAATTAGTAAAAATGGTATGTTTCTATTTTCGATGATGAGTTGCGTGGAAAAGGTAACATTGGTGGTATTAAACTCCCATACAAAGTTTGAGGTGTGTGGTACACTTCTTTCTTTTGCCACAAATGAGTAGAAGTTTTGGCAATTTTCAGTTTTTTTAATGTTTTCAATAAATTTTCTCAAATAGTAAAAATTTTGTTTTTGCCATATATCTCAGTCTTAATTATATAGCTTTATTCAACGTTATGCATTTTCGGGTGCGTGGTGTGACATAAATTACTTATTTATTGCGCATAAAATTTTTAATTTGAAATGTGCTATTCGAAAACTTTGTACAGCTGTGCTCAATATTACAATTAAACAGCACAAAACTAAACAAAGAGCAAAAGATGGTGTGGATGTACGAAAAATTTCTGCTTGTACAGTAGAACCTCGATTATCCGAAGTAATTGGGACCGAACCTACTTCGGATAATCGAAAACTTTGGATAATCGAGAATTCATCTATAATCATCTAGTTTAATAAGTAGAGTCGTCGTTCAACTGTTATGGTTATTTTTACTGTTAAAGAAATTAAAATTATAAATGAAAATTAATTTATTTCTGGAACAAAATTTACAATGGTTTAAATGGAAGTTTCATCTGGTGCAATTTCGCCGTCCTTTGCCGTGCAGCTCTATCCCGAAGTTTTCTTAAAATCATGAGCTCAGAGGAATCACACTGTTCCTGTTGTTCCAACCAAGCAAGACCTTTTGCAAAACTCTCAAATGCATCATTGTTACTTATCTTATTTGTTCCAGAATCATTCTCATCTTCATCATCATCATCTTCTTTTGGAGAATTCCGGACTTCTGCTATTAAGTCCTCATCATTGAGCAACTGGAAGAGTGCATCTTCCATGTCACAATTCAACCAATCTGTAATTTCTCTATCACCACAATTTTCAAAGCCTTTCATTGTGCTGAAAACGCTTGAAAACTCAGTAACAATATCTTTCGCAATGTCAGTAGCATTTTCATCTGTGCCACTTGAAAAATTCGGCAAAAGTTTTCTCCAACTTCGTCTTAGTGTCGATTGCGGCAAAGATTCCCACGCGTCACTGATCATATAAATGCAGTCTTTGATGTTGATAGTTTTCCAAAACTCAACTATTGAAACTGCACCAGATTCAGAATCTCCTTCAAAAAGTAATTTTCTGATAAACTGCTTTTGGTAATGTCGTTTTAAAGATTCTAAGACTCCCTGATCCATAGGCTGCAGCAGAGATGTTGTATTGGGGGGCAAAAATAAACACCGGATGTTACCAGATTTTAAAGAGTTATGTTCCGGATGAGCTGGACAGTTGTCAAATAACAGAAGCGCTCCATTCAAATGTTTTTTTTCTTGCCAAGATTTCACTGCAGGCACGAAAATATCAAAAAACCACTTGGAAAACAAATTGGAATCCATCCAAGCAATTTTTTGATTTAAATAGTGTACAGGAAGAGCAGATCTGTTTACATTCTTAAAACATCTCGGATTCTTACTTTTCCCAACAACAGCTAGTTCAAGCTTGTGGGAACCCGATGCGTTGGAGCAGGCTAAAACAGTGACCCTATCTTTCATTCGTTTCCTTCCGGGAGCAGAAGTTTCATTTATCGCAGCTAAAGTTTTTTCAGGAAGGGCCTTCCAATACAGTCCGGTTTCATCGCAGTTGTAAATTTGATCTGGAGATAAATTCTCATCTCTTATCAAATCTTCAATCTTTGCAACAAATGAATCAACTGCTGCGACATTTCCAGACAATTTTTCCCCCTCGATATTGAGTTGCCTTATACCATGGCGAATTTTGAATTTCTCTAACCAGCCACTACTGGCTTTGAAGTCATCAGAACCACCAAGCTTCGAGTTGAGAATCACGGTTGACACACCAACGTGAAACTCTTTCGCAAGTTTTGTAACAGCTTCACCAGATTCTAGTCTCGTTACAATATCATATTTTTCCTGTATGGTTAATACGATTCTTTTTCTCTTAATGGAAGCCATCATAAAGAAGAAAACACGAGTTTCAAAAATAAGAAAAACAAAGCGTTAGTTCTATCAGATCCCCCGGCAGGTCAAAACTACCAACTTCACTGATAGCACTCAAGAAAATTCTGATCGAAAATGTAGGAGCAGAAAAAGAGAACCCACAGATTAGCACGAAATTTCCGGGAAATTTCGAATTCTGGCCAGCTGCCCAGCCCAACGCGACAGAGAACAGCAAACGGGTTTTCCTTCTTTTCCCTTTTCCTGGAATAGGTTCACAAAGGATAAGTGACACAGAGTGACCTCCCCCTTTTCAAATTCTGCTGCGAAGAAAACTTCTCTGCTCTTGAGATTACAAAAGAGGTGATTCTTTGCACTTGCTTACAATCAGACGGTGCAATAACATTTGATTGTTCTGGGCCTCGGCAGTATGACCTTCCAAATTTCGAAATGACATGTGTTTTTGTTTAGAACAGGAACACTTGAAAGTAGGGGAGAGTATACTCATACCAAGAATTGAGCTAGTGAGAAGGAATTCCAAACTATTTATCTGCACTCGTAGTTTGGAAAAAACGGCTGACATGTAAAAGAAATGTGGGGAGAAAAAATTTTAAAATGGATGTTTGTTTAGAGAAAATTTTAGATAATAATCGGAGAAAAAAAAAGAGAATTGAAACCGACTTCGGTTAACGGAGAGTTTCGGTTAATAGAGGTTCGGATAAGAGAGGTTCTACTGTACTTCCAACAGAGTGTGTTTATCTACACTGTTTTAAGTAGTAAAAGTTTTTTTTAATTGAATTTCTGCATTTTAGCTCTTTACTTCTGTTACTGTATTGCTACAATGAAAGCATCTTTTCCTTCGGGCCATCTGCAAACTCCATGCTATTTCAGTAATATTTCTATTTACTGCACACAGCTAGCATAAGACTTCATATTCTAAAATTGTTTCGAATACCATGTTTATTCCAGTTTCTTGTGACGAAAAACATTTCTTGATACGAAAATGGCTGATATTGGTTGAGAACCAAACCGGAGCATATCTTTGTATTCAGTTAACCTGAATTTCAATTTTGGAACCTTAAACCTCAAACACGCAAATTTCTCGATCCTTGTTTTTTCTTTGAATTGCTATCTATTTATTCAATTAATATACATCACAATGTTTTGATACCTTGGTTTTCGTCAGTTTCCATTGCTGTGGTAGCATTTTTGTAAATTCTTAGGATGACCATGTTATTTACTTTTTTAAATCCCTTTTGCACATTTTACATTAAAATAATTATATGCAATAATTAGTTAATTTAAAACACACCATGCATCTAAAAATACATTACAGTTGATAAAACCATATAATTATAGCAGAGAAATATGGCAAAAATTAAATTTTTACTATTTGAGAAAATTTATTCAAAACTCTAAAAAAACTGAAAATTGCCAAAACGTCTACTCATTTGTGGCAAAGGAAAGAAATATACCACACACCTCAAAATTTTTATAGAAGTTTAGTTCCACCAACGGCACTTTTTCCACACAACTCATCATCAAAAATAGGAACATACTATTTTTTCCAATTTTGACTAAAAACATAAAAAAACAGCATTTTTTCGAAACTTCAACCCAATTGCGGCAGATTAAGAAATTGTACAAAAAAAATCAAATTTTTTATGTGCACTTTGCTCCACCAAAGGCACCTTTTCCGCATTACTCATCATCGAAATAAAAAAAAGTTGTTTTTCGGTTCAGGCTAGAATACAGGGTGCAGAAACAAAAAATTGGACAAAAATTATATCTTCGAATGGAAGAAAGGTAATTTCATTTTAATGAGTGCCTTATTTATTTTTGTTTATCACTTTATTAGAAAATAATTTACAATATGTTTCCTAGTTTATGTATTGTTTTTCGGCTTTCTTACAATTTTAAGCAAAATACCTGCTATTTTAAGTTGTAAGTATAACGACAATTCGCTTGCTTGTTGTGCTTCGGCAAACAGTATTTGAAACGGTACACCGTTTCAATTGGCTTTTAAATGATAGTCTATGCACGGAAAGTGTACAAAAATCAACAGTGAACATTTCAGTTAATCGTCAGGTCATACAAAAGTGAGTTCAATGAAAAGCTTGGGTTTTCCCCGAGAAAAGTCTTTCGTAAGATGGGAATTTGTGACCAATAAGTGCGACTAAGGTAAAAAACAGCTCAAACAGAAGTTTTAAGAGCTCCAAAAGTGCAGGCATTCGTAGGACTCCAAAGATGCCAGAAACGTTTGAGACGGGCTGCAAGTTCGCGCTGGAAGAGATACCTTTCACTGATTTACCATTCAATCAGCTCATATCCCCCAGAACAATAGGATTTGGTCTGTAGACACGCCAAGCACCTTAGAAAATGTTAAACATCACCAAAATCCGAAGTCAGGCTTGTTCCTTGATGAAATCAGCACAAGCGACAAAAAAATCTCTAGTTTTTTGCAGATGAGGGCCACAAAATGAATCAAAAAGTGAACCAGAAGGACATTTTAGAAGTTATTGTACATCTGTGGGCCTAAGAGCACTTCAGCAATGTAGAGTGGATATTTTAATTAAACTCCACACCGATTCATAGGGCCAAAAAGGCATGAGTGGTGTAAGGCGCATTGTTTTTGACATGATATCATCTTTTAGTGGATGCTCTACTTGCTAGAATTCAATCCAATTTATTACAAGGTATGGCCTATTTTAGAGTCAACGGTCTATCCTAAACTACACATAAGTTTGAATAATCTAAACCAACTGCTTTTAGGGAATAGGATTGATTCAAAGACTTGCGGCACTAGAATGAAAATTTCAATAAGCAGTTGCATCTCTGTATTACTGCAAAAGAATGCCAGTTTGAAATCAATTAAATTTATTGATTGCTAAAGGCCTTCTCATATTATTTTTTGTGTTTTGTTACATTATTTATTTTTAATAAAGTTCCATGGAAAATTGCTTGCCCATATTTTTTTTTTTTTTTTTTTTTTTGCCACACCCTGTACATTTGGTTCGCACAGTCAGCAGAAACTTAGTTTTGTGATTAAAGTTATGCTTGTTTATTTCATGAAGAAGGAAAATTAATTCTTCACTAAGGATATTGGTTTAAGATTTTTTTTTTCAAAAAGTATTATTAAACGTTTTTTGATCTATATGCAAATTATATTATCATACAACAACTTGCATCAAAATTAGGCATCATTTTAACATACAAGGGGGGAGGGGGGAATTGCATCAGAATTTAAGTGTGAGAAATTTCTAATCACTTTTTGCTCAAAATTTCAATTAAAACTTCCTGAAAAGTTAAAAAAATCCATTTTTTCAATTTTTCCGGAGTGAAAATTAACCCCTTCGGGAAAAAAACTTTTTTTTTCTGTTTTTCCGGAAATTTTCCGGTTTCCCCCCCAACTGTTTTCATTTCTAATCTATACTAATATATAATGAGAAAGAGAAAGCAGATTTTGTATGTTTATATGTTCTGGATAATCTCAGGAACCCTTGCACTATTTTAAAAAATTCCTTTCACTATTGGAAAGTTACATAATTAGAGAGTGACAAAGGCAATATATATGTATCTATAATATTTTTCCTATCAATATCCCTTCAAAATTCACAGTTCTATGCTAGCTTAATTTCAGCCTTGAAAATGATTTGTTGACTTTTAATTTAAAGAAATCAGTTTCATAATTATATTATTTAGTTTTGTTTCAGGCAACAATTAAAATTTTAACTTCAATTTGCCTAATTTATGCCATGGAATTGGACTACAAGTCGCTATGGAATAATATGTTTTACAGTACTATTCTTACAGGACCAGCAACAGGTCAGTTGACTCGTTATCTTCTCCTTCCCATGATCCCTGCTGACTTCCCTTTCAAGATTAATTTCTAATGAAATTTTCTTTTGTCATCACAATCAAGAAATTTGAAGGTCATACATGCTAGAACATTGCCTTACTTATGGGCAATTACATGGTGGTCTCTATTGATCAGGAAATGAGGAGAATCAATTTGTTTTAAAATCTCATAAAGAAGAATAAAAAAATTATCTGTATCATGATGTTTTAAAATAAGCAGTACCTGCATTATATTATTTAAGATTGATCAGTTTTCAGAACAAGGTTGGGGCAGGTCGCTAGTTTGTTAATAAAAGTATTGAGTTCAAGACAAAGTATCAGAATTTACATATTATTCAATATTTACACACATACCTGTTCATGAAATTAACAAGTTTATTTCCAAAATGTTCCATCTTCAGAGTTATAGTTATCAGACATCACATTTACAATAAATATTCACTTTTGGTACATTATAATCAAAACTAAGTATTATTCTGCATGCGAAATCAAGTTTAATTATCAAAACAATGCAGTACAGTAGAGTCTCGAAAATCTGAGGTAATTTGGGCTCATGCCACCTCGGATTGTTGAAAACTCAGATTATCCGGAAAATTCTTCCAGATTAAAATTCAACTCTTTTCAGATGGCATAAAAGGAGGAGCATCTTTTACGTTCTTGCACAAAGAAAAAGAAGTATTGCTTTCACGAAAAATTTATCACTGAAATTTCAACATAAATTTCGTTTTTTAAGTACCTCTAAACAAACTTGAATTTTTTCCATGTGTCAGTACATATTCTTGTGTGCAAATTTGTAGGCAACCAAACATGCATTTTAACAATGCCTGAAACAATTCCGATGAGTTTGTCAGTACGTCTGTATCTATGTACTTGCAAGCGCATGTCTGTAACTCATAAAACACAAAAAGTTAGTTGCAGAAGGTGTATACGACTGCGTGGTGTCAAGTTGTAAACCTTCTGTCCCCATTATTCAAATCAATTATTTCAAAAGGCATGTTTACACATTATTTGTGGCGCATTTGCGTAAATTTTATGTATCAAGGTATTATCTCCAAGGCATCTCTTAATTCATATTTTGCAGTTGATGAATATTAAGAGTCACTTAAGGAGTGTTGTTGAAACTAACCTCTCAATGCATTTTTTATTATTTGCTGTATGTTTTTAAAACAGTTTAACACAGTAGTGATTTTTTTTTTTTTTGCACCTCAAATTAAGCAGAACCTCAAACTTTCAAGACTCGGACTTTAGAGACTCTACTGTACATTGTTTTTGCAATAATACCTACCTAAACCTTAGAGAACTTGAGAGCTAAATTTCATGCAAATATTCTAGGTTGCAAATATGTAATGTTTTTACACTGCATTAATTTTGTTTCAAAAACCAATTGATGGGATTTATAGTGCGTTTTCTTGTAAGAAGTAATACACAGAATTTTTATTTTCCACAAAATTCAGCAAAACTACAACTAAATGATTATTAAACATTTAAAACTCTTGTTATGCAACAAAAAAAAGTATCCACTTGCGTCCCGATGGAATGTCCCTGTATATTTATAAAACACATCTGTGTGAGGAAACATGGATGGATATTATTGTCCACAGTTTGGGGGGTCATGACCCCCATGACCCTCTCCTTCTATCCACCCTTGCCTCCACTATGATGAGGAGGCCAGTGTCCAGGATTTCATAAAGAGAGGTGTTTTGGTTTCAATGTTTTTTCATTATTACCTGCATTGTCTGGAAAACAACAGTATGCCAAATAATTAATTTCTGTTAAATGGTCACAATGAGGGGCTTAGTGGGGGGGGGGAGAGATAATACAATAATAAAATTACCAATTCTATTATTGTATTTTATATGCAGTAGAATCTTGTTTATCCGGATCAAATTTGAAGAGTTACAATAATATATTTCCACAAACAATTATTATAAACTATGATTGTACGGATCGCACTATAAATATGTCAAATATTTGGGTTGATGAAATGTACAACTCCTGCATAGAAAGTACAATTAAGTACCATACTAATTTAACAAACATCACGGCATACTTACCAGGGAACCACACGACTTCAGTAATCATGGAAAAAGTTCAAAATGGTTGCATTTGAAAGAGCATATTTAGACATTTTTTTTTTTTGACCAATAAATTGAGCGCCCTCGTTTTTTCATTTTCGAGATAAAGGGGCTTAAAAACCATTGAAATCTTAAGAAAAGTCGCCAGATTTAAATAATTGGCAAGAAATTTAAAACACTGCGCTATTTCATTGTCTTCCGTCTTGCAAGGCACCTCATTGCCATTTTGGATTAATCCCTTACTTGTGAATGTTAAATTAAAGGAATCATCATCAAGCCTATGAAATGAAAAGCAGTAAGCTTTATCCAGAGGAACGACAACTTTCATGATTTTTTTTCATTATTTTTCACAATGAAATTACACATAAATTGTATCATTTCATTTGTGATAATACATTTCAGAATTCTTCTGTATTTTAGTGTATTTAACTTAACTTATTTAAGTGCTAATTCTTATTCATGAAATATGTTGTAAGGACTTCTTAATAATCCGGGAAAATTAATATGAATAAGTACAAAAAGCAAACTAGATTAAGCTCATACACAGATAATAAAACAAATGGTCTTTGATGTTGAAACAAAATGGTTATGGAATGGTATCAGCTCTTTTTTTTAAGTGAAAAACAATACATGAAGGTTTATTGTCTGCCCACCTGTGAGAGAAAAACATTTAGTTTTTAATTTAAAACAGAAAAAAAAACTCTAAAAATAAAACGGGTAAAAAAAATAACAATAACCTGCGCTTCAAAATTATTGATATCGAAAGTTACTTCATGGATTGAGAGAAATGGTTATTTTTGTTCTTAAAAACAGTTAATATAGTCGACGCTCATTACAACAAACCAAACAAAATCTGCCACTACACCTAAAAGTGGGTAAAACGTAAATGCACAACATATTGCATGTTTTTTATTCATTTTTTAAAATACTGGAATATTTTTTCAAATTATGTTTCAATCAAACAACAATCACTTATTCATTTCCAGATTATTATGACCACAATACTGAACATGATACTATATGCTTGGTATTAGTCTGGGTTGTTGAAAACTCGCCCACCTCCATTTTAAACACCTTTGCAATTGTGCATTTCGGAGGAATTTGACAGTTGAAAAATCTGTGTTTGGCTTAACCTCATGACATGCTTCTAGAGCCACAATTTTCTATTTTTTAATCATTATTTCGTTCAGTGTCATATTTGTCAGAGTCAGTAGCATATTTTTGATCTTTCGAAAGGCTTCTTTCATTTTTATTTCACTATACCTCTTATTTGTGTTCAGCATTAATCTGCTGATTAAAATTTCTGAATTAGATTTTTTTTAAAATTTATATTGCCTTAAGTATGCAAATTAACTTATTATTTCATTTTTATTTCACTGTAGCTCTTGTCTGTATTTAGAGTAATCTGTTGATTAAAATTCCTGAATTAGAGGTTTTTTTAATAATTTCTATTTAATTGCCTAAAGTAAAAAAATTAGCTTTGCACATAATCTAAAAACTTATAAGAACTATAATGAGAAATACTTAAAATATATTACATCAATAATATTGTAATTTACACTTAAACTACTAAAGTAAAATCTACTAAAATGCAAAAATATACTTTTATCTGGTTCGTTTCTCTAAAAATTTACTGGGGAAAAAGTCAATCCTGCCGTGGGAAGTTAAAACGCAGTATGTGCAGAAATGAATTTTTGAGGTACTTGAAGAATTGCGTTTTGGATTCCAAAAAAAGGAAACGTTTAAATATGACGTTCTTTTTGTGCTTAGTTTTCACCAGAAACCAAATAAGCAATTTTGTACACTAAAGCTAAGGCAGAGGTGCCCCCCCCCCCTAAGGACAAGGGCGCCCTCCTTAAATATCATGGAGACCCCCAACAAAAGCAAGAGACCCCTCCCCAAAATGAGAAAAATATCTCTCAAAACACCCCCCTTCCCCTAAAAATTTCAATGGCGCGGTCTGCCCTACGACCTGCCTCTCCAGGTGAGCACCCCTGGCTAAAGTACAAAATGTGGCAAAAAAAAGAAAGAAATTTGCTGCTACTACGCTTTGCTTTCGAACGGAAGATTTATACAAAATGCTTATCATGTCGAAAAGCAACAGAAGACACACCCACATACACATAGCTAGAGTTGGAAATGTGTCTGGGATCTCACCTTGGGGTTTAGGGACTCGCCATAAAAAAAGGTGGTTTGAAATCAATTCATATTATATTTGCATTGTTTTTAGAAAAACAACAACAACAACAAATATTTCGGTGACATCGTTCCCTGTGCACGTCCCCTTTCCCTTCCCTTCCATACTACACCATACTTCTATACTTGTTAAAAAAACCAGGAGGTCAACATAGCCCCCATAATCCCCCCCCCCCCAAACTGTAGTGGGTCTACTTTTATTATTAATAATAAGAAAACTTAAGCTTAATTTTGATTTAAAGTTGTTCCTCTGGAAAAACTTTCCACTTTATAAACTTGATAGTGGTTCTTAACTTTGATGCACACAAGTAAAGCTGGGGTGCCTGTTTCCTTCAAGATCGATAATGCTACGCTCCTCCCTCACTAATACTTTGAAGACCCCACAAAAACAAAAGCCCCCCCAAACACACACAGACAAAAGAAAAATAGCCCTGAAAACAACCCCCAAAAAAATTTAATGGCGAGCCTCTCTCCCTGGTAGTCACCCATGAGTAAAGAATCAACTTGAAACATCTTTCATGCATTTTGGTGAAGGCCAAAAATGGCAATGAGATGTCTTGTGAGATGCAGATTTTGAATTCGCGCTGTACCTACCATTTTGAAACAAAACTTGCTAAACATTTGGTGACTTAACTCAAATTTCGGCAAACTTTAAGAGACCTCATATTTCGATAACGGGTTCACAACGGCACATAATTTTTGTACCACAAACATTTTTTACAATACTCTTTCAAATGCTACCAATTTTGATTTTTTTCAAATTTCCTTGATTGTGTGGTTTCTTGGTTAGGAGCGTCAGTCCGATACCGCTGCAGCTGAACTATAAATGATGAAGTATTTGTGAGAGAAACGGTACATATTTCTTTCTTAACGAAAACTTTTTTGCTGTACTGAAAGTCAGCTTAATTGAGAATGTTTTTGCTTATTACTTGAATTCTCAGGATATTCATTTATTCGAATTACTTTTGGATCCAGTTAGTCCGGATAAATGAGGTTGTACTGCACATGTAAGAACTGTTATGAAAACCACTTCCTAAAAGGCAAATTCTGGCTGTGCTAGTAATTTCAGTATTTATTCATTCTATTGCTTGTTCAGATTCAAGCCTTATTATCTGTTTACTGAGGTATATTGCAACAAGTAATTTAAAAAAAAAATTCAAATTCTTTCATGACATATGTTTTTAAGTTTTATGTTCTAGGATAATGCTTAGCAAACTAAATAAGAAAGGGTTCTTTGCAGATGCAATATACATTACCAAAACTCAAAACACAGTTACTATGCATCTACATATCAGCAACACTCATATGTTTTTGTGAAATGCCCAAGTCATCATAGCATCCTTATGAGAAGCAATATTAAACACAGTGAGTGCTTTGTTTGACAGCCTATTTTACGGTTCCTCCATCAGTTTTTTCAAAATATGATTTTAGTCGATAAAATGATAAAGAGGAGGACATTTATTATTAACCGGAAAACCTCAAAAAGAATAATTGAAGAAAATGCTGTACACAAACTTTAATATAAAAGTTAGTTTTAAGTCAGTTATGCACTTTTCTTCATTTGTTTTTTTAATTATTTTTGTTTTGCAATGGGAGGGATTTAACTCCTAAAACCCTCCCCTTGGACACAGCCCTGGGCTAGCCCATGTGATTTAGCAATCATGCTTCTTTTTTTGGTTGCTTTTCCACAGTGAAACAGTCAGTGACTTACTTTCTAACTTCCTGCTTTACTTGTTGCCTAAGGTAGGATCTTGTAGAATGAACTGAAACAATGTGGTGCAATGTATTTGCCGTATTTTTATCCTTTTAGAAAAAAAAAATTCAAATATATTTTTTCCTGAAAAAAAAAAAAGAAAACTCGTATCTGCCACTCTTGTTGAGAGTGCCACATTGGCAAAGTTTAATTTTTTTTTCCTCTTACGGGCCGGCCGCTTACAACTGAAAATATGGTACTTGTAATGCTGCATAGGATTTTTTTTTTTTGCACAAAGGTAGTCTTAAAAAATATATCCTTTTCTTTCCAAATAGGAATTTTTCTTATAAGTTATTACTTTACATTTTACAATATAATGAATGTCACATTAAAGAACTAAGATTAATTTAAAATTTTACTTTTACAATTCATACTAAACTCATAAACATCATCAAAAACATAAACTCACTTCTGGTATCCAATAAATCAAAATTATGCCTATCTTTCTCAAGTTCAGAATTGGGTAGATCTTCTGGTGGAATGTTGCTGCAAAACAGAAAAAGGATAAATAATTTAAACAGATATCACATGTGACCTCTCATTAATACAAATTGAAGTGTAAAATCAAGAAAGATTACTTTGGTGTAGCATTTACAGTTGATAAGCCATCTGTTGAGTCACTTGTCTTCTGCTTTGAAGATGGATTTTCAAGATTTGTCTTCTTTGTACTTCCAGCAGAATGCTTATTAGAAGGATTTTTTTTAGTTTTTGCTCTGTACCTGAAAATGCATTTTAAAATTATTACAATGTGCATAACATACTTTACTTTCAATAGCACATTAAAAAGAACAGATTTCAAGAATTACTAAATATTTAAATAGTAAAAAGTACTTTTCAAGTTCGTCTTGTGAATGAGCAAAAGTACAATTAGCCCCTCGAGGACACACGTCACGCTGAGTAAAATCGCGACACATACTTGTCTTGTACTTCACATTCAAGCTGATTCGATCTTCTTGCATTTGGCGGCTACCAAAATTCTGAATAAAATCAACAAGTCCTTTAACTGCAATACAAGTAGCCTCTTGGGCACTTATTAAATCTTCCCACTTAGGAGCCGGTGCATCTAAACCAAAACAAATTTTATGTTGTAAAAGTATTTTCATAATAAGTAAATATTAATTAGATATCATACTAATTTTATTACTATGCTTTCAAAATCTTGACACATAAATAGTGTTAAATAAAAACTAACTAATTTATGGTTTTAAAAAAAGAAAAAGAAATATTAACGTGAACAGCAAGACAGCAAGACTTGCAAATACATATGCAATGAAATCTCAGTTTGAGTTTTATTTTTCTGATGAAGGGGCCATTCATTAATTACTTAAAGGTCTCGAGGGGGAGGGGGTTGGAAAAATCTCTACATACAATTACTTTGGAGGGAGGAATCCATTCTTACATAATCATATTATAAATCGATATTTTACATTAGAAATTGGGCAGTCAAGTGGTTTGGCAGCAGAGTTCATGATTTTATTTCATTTTTTTTTTAAATCAAAAGAGGCAGATTTTTTTTATTTACATTAGATTTTTTTTTTATTTAAATTAGATTTTTTTTTTTTTTTTTGTAATCTTCAAATTTGTAGTTATTACTCACTTTACATTAAGATAAGTTTTCTAACTATTCAATATGCTTTTTAAGATACACAAATATGTTATAATACTTAAAAAGTGATTTTTTTAATGCTTTGCTTTAAAATAAGGCTTCTATCATCATACACGTTTTAGTGTGAAAGAATATGTTGAGCAATTACTTTTCTGAACTATATTAGTGATGGTGTATAAGAAAAACTGCATTTTTTTTTTTTCTTTTTTTTTGGTTCCATACTGAATTGAACTGTAATTTTGGAGTAAAAGCAAAATTGTAAGAGCGAATATCTGTTTCACTGTTCTCAATGTAATTGAATTTTAGGCAACACATTCTAAAAATGAATAATTAATTTATAAAAATAAAATGAACTGATTTCAATTAATGATTTTGTTTTAAAAAAATCCACTTGATTCAAATTGATTTAAATCAATGATTTTTTTTAAGTCGCTTGATTTAAATCACAATTTTAATCATGATTTAAATCAAGTGACTCATTTAAATCAACGACCCCTGTTTGGCAGGAATATTTCATTTGCGCCTAGAAGGTAAAAAATGTGTTAGGATGAGAAATTTTTTACTTGATTTACAAAGAACGAATGGTGTAAAGTATAATAAAAGAATCACACAAAGAATGGCATGTTTTATTTTTAATTAGTATTGCATCAAACACAAAAAATGTCAAAAAAAAAAAACATTCAGTCTAGATGATCTGAATTTATCTCGTTTTAACTGTCCTAATTTATTTTCTTTTAAATTCATGAAAAACTATTTGAGTATTATTTGAAACATGTTATTGGTTTGTAGATTGTTTAACTGATTTATGTTAAAGATAATTTAAAAACTTACTTTTAACTACAGATAAATGGTATTCCAAAGATTAGATATTTATCTAATAAAATACTTGTGAGCATTAAGTGTAGTGAATTAGACTTACTACACCGCTAGTAGAAGTGAACTTGCAAAACATGTCCACAGCCTGAAGTTGAAGAAAATGAAAAACACATGAAGCATTTTTCCTCAAGGAAAATCTGTATTTATTATCTTCAAAAGATTTCTCAAGTTGTTGAACAACATCTTCATTGATATTTAAAAAAATATTTTGAAAAATAAACAAATATTAGCCGCTATTATACAACGAAAACATTCAGTTTACGAACATGCTGATTCCAAGGAATATAAGGCATTACCGTAACACACAAAAATAGGCCTAAAGGCGTTTTATAACTTTAAAATTGACATCACGTTGTATTACGCCCTGCCAGGAGTAAAGAGCACTGGCAGACATCACGAAATCACGATAAATTACTACGTGCAATACATTACGGCTATGTGAAGTGAGAGAGAGCGAAAAAGAACGCTCAAAGTATTTAAAGTCCTCACATGGCTTTCAAATTTAAGAATATGCAAAACACAAGATGTGTTGCCAATGCAAGAAAGTTAAAGACATGTTGCCAATCAAAAAGTAACTCAATCTAAAAAAAACTTCGCGGTTATAAGATACAATGAACTGGTGACTCGGTTCACCCAAAAGTTCATTTGACTGAGTTATTGCAACCGATCGCACAAATGACGTCACAACGTGATGCAATGTTTACATCGAAAAAGGATCGATTCTGCATGATGCAAAAACGTATTTTTAATGTTTTTTTTTTTCAAATTAAATGATTCTTTCACTTTTTGTGAAAGTTTAAATTGAAAATCTAACAAAAATAATAGTAGTTGACAGAGCGATAAAAAAAAATTACAGCCTCTCGGTTGAAAAATAAAAATCTTTGGGTTACGTCAAACAGACAGTTTCAGTGTAACTGATCCTTTTCTAACAACATTTTATTATTTTGAAAAATGAAATGGAATCTTACTTAAGAATAGGGGATTTCAAAAATCTTACATAACCTTACATGGGGGTAGGGGGGGGTCAAAAATTGCCAAAATCATCCTCACGTAATTAATGAATGGCCGCAAACACATGACATTAAAATCAATTCTTAATATAGAATAACTATTGATACTGCAAAAGCATTTTGCACAAAGTTAAGCACACAACATTATTTATAAGTTCATGCATTATGAAATGTTTAAAAAAATTTAAAATACATGTATAAATACATACACACATAAATTTCAACTTGAAAGATATTCCTAGCAATCTAAAAGACAATTTAACTACATTTCAGAATGGAAAAGTCATCCTCTACAGCAATATTCCATTTTTAACTCACCTAAGCTTGGATCAATACGAGCAAGTAACTCCCAGTGTGGTCGTAACACAGATAAATTACCCGGATCACCAGTACGCTGTAAAGCAATAACTAATTCTTGAATGCTCAGAGAAAATGACTGGGGTGTTTGAAGCTAAAAAGAAAATAGAATGAGCATCAAAACTCTGACAATAATAATGAATAAACTTAACTTTCATTTTAAATAGATAGTAAATATTTTGTTAGTTTTAGACAAAAAATTATTTTGTGCAATGCCAAAGTGAAAGTACTGAGAAAGTGCTGTAATAATATAGCAAAAAATAAAGTTTTAGGAACACATGTATGTTATGAACATCTTTATGAATTGAAACAAACCCAAGCTCATTCATTTTAGTAACATCATGAAGAAAAATATCAATGCCTCACATGGCATAGTAATATACTATTATCAAGTAAAAGCATACTATCACCCAAAAAATTGGCATGCAAAATGTAGTTCACTTCTGATAGTTGATAGTTTATATTATGGTCTGTAT
Organism: Uloborus diversus; assembly: GCF_026930045.1. NCBI lineage: Eukaryota > Metazoa > Arthropoda > Arachnida > Araneae > Uloboridae > Uloborus > Uloborus diversus. Next base: position 80,179,038 of record NC_072740.1, read on the forward strand.
GTTAACTATTTTTTTTTCACTAAAAAATGCATTGCTAGAATGTTTCATTAAAAAAATCAATAATACCAGGAGAAAGAGGTAACAGAGATAGACCCGCAATAGGCACTTTTTGATAAACAATGGCTGTTGCACATCCATAGAAATATAAACATTAACACTATATTATAAGTATACTTTATATCATTTTTAATTACATCTGTAAATGTTTCTTGAATAGATATAAATAATAAGGGGAGTTTCTTTCCTGTAAATTTAAGATGCAACTGATATGCACTTCCAAGAGTTTTTGTAAAACATTTTTACAACATGAAATTTTTTACTGATATGGGAGCTTAGAGGCTAAGTAGTTGTTTTGACACTTTGTCCAAGGAGCACAGTGTGGGGGGATCAACTCCAAAAAATCTTTGGTTTTAATACATAATGCCATTCATAATATGGTATTTTATGTATATGTAAGGACTGTTATGCCTTGCAAGGATAAATTCTGGCTGTTTAGTGCTAATTTACACTGAGTTACTTGATGAAATTTTAATGTTTTCTCCTATTCAATATAAATATTTGAAACATCACCTTTATCAGTCATTCATGAAGACATTGAAAATTCTCCTTGGGTACTCAATATTGAAAAATATCTCAAAATAAAAAGAGCCTATAGAGACTTAGATTTTGTGTCATTAAATACAATAAAACCACTAATCAAAGTAAAGTTGACAGAGGCTTTACTTGGCACTTGTGTACAGTTGAAAACATCCAAATGCACTTTTAATTGTTAATAAATTACACTTTTTAAAACATTTCTTCTACAAAAATTGAAACAAACACAAAAATACATCTCGCTGCAGAGCATACAAAATCGTAAACACTAAAAGCACAAAGTATGTAACATTAACAATACTTGGGTAATACTGAGTCAATACATAATGTTTAACTGCATATAAAAGTAGATTGATATAATTTAAAAGAGTAAAACTTTAAACAGTCAAAAGCTAAAAAGCATGTAAATAGTGATTAAAGCTAAACTTATTTGATACAAAGGCGGCATAAACATGGTTGGAAAATGTTACGGTTTCAAAGTACATTAATTAGGTACGAAACATTTTTATTTTTGGATTACCTTATCAATAATGGACTGCATATGAGACTTGTGGACTAAATCACCATACAGAAGGGAAGACCACTGCTCTGGAGCTATGCGCAGGCCTGCTTCACTTGCAATTTGTACAATTTGAGAATCATGCTCTCGTCTTAGAGTTTCATATGTGCGAAATTCATCCTTTAACTGCATGAGAGATGAATCTCCATCACGTTTAGCTACCTATAGTATTTTCGTGAAAAAGTCATATTAGTAATTAATCAAATAATATTTTAAATAATGAATAATTGTATCCGAACTAATATTATAAATGCAAAAGTGACTATGCTTGTTTTTTTCACACCTTAATTACTCAACTGATCATGAAATTTCGTATAAACCTTGTCAGGGATGAACATGGGGTACCTTTCATTTAGAAAAAAATATTTCATGATTTTTATTCCAATTTTAAAGAAACCCATAAATTTGAGAGCATCTTATCGAAAAAAGGTCATATTTGTTCGGTTTTTGCAGCATAATAAAACCCGTAAAATGCTGCACAATATGAACTTTATACGAAATTTGAGGGACAATAAGAACACCCCCCCCCCCAATTCTTTATTTAAAGTTGATTTTACATTCTAAAACGAGGTTTATCTTCATTTTTAAAGTATCGTCTGTGGTTTCAGGCCACTGAATTGCTGCACGCTCAGTTTAATTAGAGTGAATAAAATCATAGAGAATGATCTGTTGCCATTTAAAATTTAAATTCTTGCTTTTGCTTTTCCTCTAATCTGGAGATTTAAAATTTTTCCCCCTTCTGGTTATTTTTTCAGAAATTTATTATTATTATTATTATTTTTTTTTTTTTTTTTTTTTTTTTTTTTTTTTTTTTGTACTGCCAGCAGAAGATAATCAAAGATTTCAGTAGCATTAAAAATGGAAACAGATACTATTCACTTAGTTCTAATCGGGTCTTGTAGATTTGCTGTTGACAATGTTTTAGAATAATAGATGCTGACATGGTTTCTGAGAAATTGACATTGTTATTCTAATGGAGTCTTTTTGAAGAACTTATTCAAAGAAGAAATTTTTTGAAGCTATTTTTCTAATTCTGATGGTATAAAAAGAGAGAATGTTGATGTCATTTTGAAATTTTTTATCATTCTGAAATGGGTTTTTTGAACTAATATCCACATCAAATATTTTTAATGAGACTTAACAATATTTAAAAACTGTTTCCCTTAATCTAACACAGAGTTTTTGAAACAGATACGTTTATTATTATAGGGAATTTTAAGGAATATCTTTCTTTTTTTAATGAAGAGTTTGGGGAGACTAATGGGGATTTTTAGAGGCTGTTATCTTTACTTTGATAGGGAACTTTAAGGACTATCGTCCCCAGTCAATGAAGGATTTTTTTGAGACTAATGTCTAGATTGTACTCCGGATTTTGGGAGACTTTTGTCTTAATTGTAATGAAGATTCTAACCGTCTGTTGATGCTATATGGGGGACAACTGCCTTTATTCTAATGATCCTTTTATTTATATTTCTCCTTATTTATTTGGTTATTTTAATTTTTTGTGGACTATAAACTTTATTTAATAAGTTTTCTCATTCAAATGGGAATTTTTAGTGACTAAGATTCAAATTCTATTGGGGATCTTTAGTTACTGTCGCCATTATTCAAACTTATGGCAACATTACATTATTTATTTTTTATTTTCTTTTATTTAACACTAATTGTTGAAACGCACTGTTTGACATAACTTTTATTTTCGGGGTACACCATGCAATGCCAGGCAACGCAGTTAGTAAGGCAATATATACAAGAGACAAAACAGTTTCATTGGTTAGGCACTGGGCTCATGGATGAAGGGTCATAGATCAGATACTGCCCATCTCCCATAGATTAACGGCGACAAGCGAATGGTACATTTGCTGTGGCCAAGTTCCCATTACTAGGGTGGCCAACCTTAGAGAAACGATTTGAGGAGTATCCGTAGTGATTTTGATGAGCAATTCAAAGCTTTATGGAGCATTCGGTATACGATATGAAAATCATTTTTGAAAAAAAAATTTCAACCAATTATAAGAATTTTTCTCTGCTTTGAAATGCATTTAAAATACTAGCATAAAATAGTTATTTACTTAAATAAATAAAACAGTTAAAAACAAAGTCATACTTCGAATAAGAGCATCTTTAACTTCCCATATTTACATGGTCATAAAATAAAACTATACAATTAAAATAAACTTAATTTTATTAAAATTTTTATGAAATATATCTTGGCAAGATAAGAAAGCACAAAGACTCAAGTTGGCAAATGGTGATGGCTTAAATTAAATTAGATGGAACTGGACCGAAATTTTCAAACGACTTTGGCATTACAATGAGTGTCTAAGTCTTCTGCAAAAAAAAAAACTGTGTATAAGAAGAGGTGAAAATAATTGTCTACACAAATTAAAAAATGTCTATGCAGAAAAATGGTATAGTACACAAAAATAAGCAAGTGTTGTCGAAGCTGCTGCAATCAGATTTCAATGTCAGACATTTTGAAGCTTGCTGGGAACAGTTTGTAAAGAAATTATGACCTCTAAACCCTGATTGGCCAATTCATTCGTTAACTGCAATATGTAATCACACACTGAAGGTACCATCAATCTCAAGACTTGTTTCTTCCTTTCCTTTTTTTTCTTTCTTCACCGTGAAAGAAGTTCCTTTCTTTTCTACCAGGAGTGCCCCCCCCCCCAAGCTCAATGATGCAAATCCCCCCCCCCCCCACCAAAAAAAAAAAATTCTCGCTCCCAAATCATGGAGGTAGGAGTACAGAAGGAAACATACCCTATCTACTCCCATTGTAACGTTTGAAGAACTGTGAGAGAGGGGCGGCCATGTTGGGTGGTGGGAAAGGTGAAGAAAAAAACTTGTATTATGTGGGCTAAAATTCCGCGTGTTTTACTTTTCTCGCTTAAATTGATAAGTATTTATTGCCTACCTAAAAAAATTAAAAAACAATGCCCAACACAATTATATTTTAAGCTTAAAATTTACAAAGAATAAACAGAAATGTTTCTGTTTAAAGGTAAGGGGGTATATCTTTACAACACATAAACAGTTCCCTTAGTTTAAAATAAAATTACCTGTTAAGTCCCTAAAAGAAAAATATTAGTTGATACAAAATCTTAAGGTAATAGGAAACGCATTAAAAAACTCCTTATAAAAGCTTCTGATTTTAATTGAATACATCGAAGAAATTATGAAGCCAGGTTTTTATACAAGCCAAGTTTTAAACAACGTAAAATGTGTCACATGAATAAATATTGACAAAACATTTTTTAAAGACTTAATATGAAAGTCTGCATCTAAAAAAAAATAAAAACATTTTGAAAAATTTATTCTTCAATGTATATTTGAATGACACTTTTTTCTTACCTGGACCTAAAATTCTGAATTTCAGCTCAAAGTAACAATTTGGTTTTGTTTTAAGGTTACCATTTTAAAGTTTTAAAACTTCACTAAAATAAAGAGTTCATATTTATAGATAAATGAGAAACAGTACACATTAATGGTCAACTAGTTGTATAATTAATGTCTTTACTTAAATAAAATTAATTTATTGACAAATGAATGCTCAACTGGTTTTAAAATATTTTTATTAATAAAACACAGTGATTTTCCCATAGATAAGATTACAAAATTATTTAAATTATCAACTCTTTACATCCTCCAGTTCAGATTACAAAATTAGAATACAGAGCAATGGAAAAAAGCAGCTGGAAATCAACAAAGATAAATAAAAAACTAACATAAAGGAAAGACTAATTTTGATAACTTGCCAGAATGGGAATGAAAATAAAACTGTGATAAAATTTAGATAAGTTTTTTAAAAGGGAATTTCATGCAAATAAATGTTAAATATCATGAAATTCAAAACAACTTGAAAATCTACCCATTCAGTTCTTTGAATTTTGATTATTGATTATTTATTTATTCATTATAATTACAGATGCATGGAATACTTGGCTGGTATTCGGTATATTGCATATTGGCAGACAAACCGAATATTTGGCTTGGCTGATTAGTTCAATATTTGGCAACCAAATGTAAACAAACTTAAAACTTTGAAAATTCGTAAACAAACGTTTTTTTAGGTACAGATGTGATATACCCCCCCCCCCCATTTGGCGACATCTGATTTTTTACACAAAATTGAAGTATTTTTCTCGCCAATGAAGCGATAATTTTTTAAGCATGGCATCCCTGGTGAAACTAACCTGTGTTTGGCAACGCGAAGGCAATCTTGTTCAAACTTGTTTACTTGGTTTCATGCAGGAGAGAAACGTGTTGTTTGATGCAATATACCTTACAGGAAAGCTTATTTTGCGTTAGTTTAAATTCAGTATTTGTGTTTTGAAGTAAAAACATTAGAAAATGTCAGTTTCTTAAAACTTGAAAGTTAATTAAAAGTTAACTCCAACATGGTGTATCTGTAATGTGCCATTGTCATATGATGTTTTGTTTTGGACTGAGTGTGAGGATTTATACCATAAAAAGGTAAGTTCTTTATTTTAGAATTCACATAAAAACCCTCACTTCCGAAATTCTTTGTTTTTTACAAATCCTTGAGGGGCTCTTGTATTTTTTAACTTTATTTTTTCTATATGTAAATTAATTTTACAAAAATAGTAAGGCTATTTTGTTCTAAAAGTTAATTCTTATTGATGCCATGAACTATTTAGACATATTCTGTTAACGTGCCTCCTTTAGGTACTGAATTTCTGAAAATAAGTTGACTCCAGCATTTTATAAAAAATATAAAGGTGTTATTTTATGTAAAATATAATAGGTATTTTGAGAGCATGTTTGTATAGCAAATAAATGTATGGTATTTTTGTATTGTTTATGTTTAGGATGTTTTGTTGAGACATTTCTACTTTTCATACATCGAAATTTGAGTAAATAAGCGCTTTTTTGGCCGAAATAGTTATGGATTTTGGGGATGTTTTCCCCTTTAAACATCGCAATTTGAATTGCTTTGCTCTTTTTTAGCAAAGTATGATAAAAGTTTTTGTTCGATGAAGTGCATGTTGGAAAATAGCTTTTATTTCTATTGGTACATATTTCATTGGTGAGCTGTTATAGTAATTTGTCAATTTAAGCATTTTAAATACTTTCTAGTAATTGTTCTTTGTGTACAAAACCTTTCTAGTTTCTGGTATTTTTGAAGCGTATATCTGTGATGTTTTTTGTTGTGGTTTTATGTTGTTTTTATATATATTGTGTTCTGAAGTGCTTTGATCATGTTTTTTTTTATCTGATTTTTTCCTGTTGGTGCTAAAAAAAGCATAGCTAAAAACGATGTATGACATATGTCATCATACATTGTTTTCTTGGCGACGCTTTCTTGGCGCCAACAGGAAAAAGTCGCCAAGGGTGGGGTATATCACATCAGTTCCGTTTTTTATGGAATGAATGAAAGTATCAGTATAATTCACAGCTCCAATAAACTATAGGAGGCGTTGCAGTCACTGTCTAATGGCGGATGAAAAAGGTAAAACAAACAAATTTTGTAACTTATAACTTGCTTTGACGCTTAGTGAATGACGGTAATTTTTTAATAAGTTTGTGGGAACCTTTCTTTTCTATTCTTCTGAAATTACATTGCACCACAAACTGTCTGAAGCCTGTAACTTACAACAAAGAAAATACGTGAAATGGAAAGTTTTACCTTTTTCTTTAGTATTATTAATCACCACAAGGTAGCGTATTCGAGCTCTGGAGTCGCAAATACCATTTTACAATATTAATTCAAATTCTTACTTATTGATTTTATCATATTTAAATTAATTTTAATGTGTGAAAAGACGCCCAGACCTTAAATTTAAATCTTGTTGCTTTTCAATGTTTATGAAATCTTATGACACATTACAACAACTTTACTATGACAAACAAATATGATACAATAACAAAAAAAATCCATAATGTTAATTAGTAATAAATATAGAACATTAATTTATAACTACTTTACATTAATTGCTCATGTTTTTACATAAAATCATGGATGCAGGAACCTATACCTCTGTGCATAAAATGTGGAGCTTAAGATTTTCTTTTTAAAGAAAAGCATTTGTATTTTAAATTTTGTTGCATTGTAATTTCTAATTTTTATGCCAGATGAAATGAAATATTAATTATTGATTCAAATAACAACCTTTTTAAAATTAATCCTTGTAATCAAGATTTTTTGCACTTAGTAGCAAAAAATGAAAGTCTCTGACAATGTTTCAAGTTTCATTTCACAATTTTACTGATAGACTTATTTATAAGTTACCGAAGAGTAGCAGCTTGGTTAGCAGATGCTGAACCAAATAACTCTTTTGCAGAGTTCTGGAGTTTTCGCTATTTTTGCGGAGCAACACCCCAAAATGCAGATCAGTAGGCAACCCTGCATTACAGATCTATATTTCTAGAGGCACTGGAGAATATGTTGTTAAGCCCTTTGTAAGAATCAAAATCTTGATAGATGGTGCTTCAATGTATTTCATGTTTTCTCTGAACTAAAATCCGACTTCCACCCTTGTGATACATACTTTAGCAGTAGATGCTCATTTGGCCTTAAATCGGGTTACATATTCTGTTCAGGTGATCTTTGGGTTATAAGGTATAAGTAACAACAACATTAGATAATGTAACTCAATGTTTGTGCAATTTGTTCAGAGTTATTCATTTTTATATATGATTGTCTCAGAAAAATAATCTTCATTCAAATACTGTTATTTTAATTTTATTTTATTATATACTTTTTTTCTGAAGATGTATTCATGGGTAACACGAGCATCAAATTCTAAAACTGCTACATTTACTTGTATTTTAAATATTTTAATCAAATATATGCTATATAATGTGCTAAAAAATATGTAGTACATAAATAGTATAGCATTTCATGCAAATTTAAATAAATTAAAACAAAACTGAGGAATAAATAACTTTAGTTAAAAAGATACTTTAAAAAAAGAAAGTAAAAATTATTTTTTTACACAGCTAAATGTATTTAAAAAAACTTATAAACACAAAACTTTTAATTTATTTACTTACCTTAAAGCATGAAGCTCTGTACAATAATTGAACTACATGGCCTATGCTAGTTTTTGATGATTGAGGAAAATGAGAAGATAAACGCTGTACCACAAACATAACCAAAACTTTTCTTGACAAAGCTGAACCATCTTCTAAAGCAAGCATTACCAACTTCAATATTTCTTCCTGCAAGGCTAAAAGAGACAAAAAAATGTAACTTTGATGCAAAATAACAATATAGTGAGAATCTTTTAAAAAATTCAAAAGTTTAGTAGAAAGTGGAAAGTTACTATAATTTCCCCCAAAAGGTTTAAATTATACTAATTCATTTTGTAACATTAAAAAAAATCTCTTCATAGCATATCCATTTTCAACAATGACTGTTTTTGCCACAGAACACCATCCCGTAGCTTTATCTTCCAAGCATAATATTATTAGTACACAGTGATAGTATCTTTTAAAAACCAATAACAACAATCATTCTGACAAGCACTAGCATTAAATCATATCATTGAACAATTAGTATAGTCAAAGTTTACACGTAAAACTTATGCCGCAACATAACCATGTAACAAAAATTCATATAATGAACTAAAAGTGTTACACAGCATCACAGCTAAATGAATAAGAAGCAAAATTAACATGGGTACTGCATGAGTAAGAGTTTTTCAGTTCTGCTTCAACAACAAGAAAGATATTTTTAAAAAAAGTTCTTAAAGCGTCCTCTCTATTTGTACAATGACAAGGACCTTCTGAAAGATTTCTCAAAACTTGCTTTCTCTTTTGCAAAATTACATATTGGTGCTACCTAATACTCAAATTGTTCAAAGATTTCTCTATCTTGAAATTTAGTTGCTCAATCAGCAGTAGCAATGACAAAATCATGTTATGCAACTTTTAAGGGCAAGAGGGGACAAAGTAACAGTGAAACTCAGAACTATATTTAGATATTGAGAATATTATCAGCTTCTAAAACTCTTAAATTTAAAAATCCTTGAATCTTGAAAGGTTAATTCCATTAATTTCACCTAGAAATTCAGTTTGAACTTTGAAGTATTAGAAGTTGAAAATAACTTAGACCAAAAAGAAAAAAAAAGAAAAGAAAATGAAGTAGGAAATATTATAATTTCAAAATGAACACATCACTACTCAACCTCTAAATTATAACAACCTTTATGCTAATTTATTATAATATAAAGTTTTACATCAGCATTGATGCTATTATGATCATGATTTCACTCTTCTACTCCATGACTTCAATGTTTGTTTTCCAAACTGATCATTAGAAAGCTTGCACTGCGAATAAGACATAATCAAGTCGCAATTTTTAAGTTTGCAAAGAGATTTGCTAGGTTGCCTTCTTCATGAATTCTTATTTTATAGATAGGCAAAAATTTGAGCAACTTGACTTTCAAGGTCAGTTTGAAAAGCATTTTTATTTAACAACATTTATACCGTGAAAAGTTGCCCTCTCTAATGGAACTATATATTGACATTTCATTTTATTTTAAACAAACAATTTATGAATTAATAAAAAATATGTGATACAGGCATCTCTTATACAACATGCTACCAAATTTGTGATTATTATAACACAGTTTCAATATTGCACAGTTCAAAACTTGAATTAAGTAATACATGGTTTTGATATAATTCGAAAATTAAAAAGATGGAATCTCATTTTTGTTTAATACACAGTTTAAAAAAATGTATGATATTAATTCTAATAAGAGTTTACTTTGTTTTTATGAAACTGATACGAAAAATGATCTGTATCCAGCTCGAAAGTTCGGTTTGCCAGTATAAAACAGAAACTTTCATACACTTAATTTTTCTCATCAGTGTTCCGAAAACAACAAGATGAAAATTTTGTTTCCAATGCATTATAAGAAAATAACATTAGGATTAAACATAAGCGGAATTTGATAAACTATAAATTAAAGAATGTAGCCGAAACAAAATATAAAATAAAATAAATAGAATAATTCTATTTCTATATTTTATTTCATTGTTGTTGCTCAGACGAACTTTATTGCAGCAGAAAAGCTCATCTTTTCTTTCTGATAGAATGTTTTGTTCTTAGCAATGAAAGTTAATAAAGGTTTTTCGTGTTGTGTATAATATTTTAAATTTGAGTTATGTAAAATAATTAAGTTGTATCCTTTATGATGGCAAATTTGAAAATTTTTAAAATTGCTCAAAGATAACTTTTTTGGTTTCACCCTTTGATAACTACCTATTCATAAAACTTTTTCTGAGTAGTTCACCTAGAAAATATCATATGCATACAATTTTTTTTTTTTTTTTTTTTTGGTTGACAGTTGAAATGATGTAAAGCAGGAAAGTCATTTTAAGTAAAAAAAGTTTTACTTAGAAAAGAAAATATAATACAATTGAAAACAATAAGCACCTGGACCTAAGAATTGGCAACCTCTTGCTCTAACAGCAGCCCATAGATTAACTGATACCTGCTGAGGGTTTTGATGTTGCAAAATCAACTCCACTACTGCTCTTTCTGCAAGTGCTCGAGTTGCTCTTATACTACGAGCTCTACCCTCATCTTCAGCCAGTTGACAATTCATAAGTTGGACAAGTTTTTTTTGCATTGGTCTGCTCAATGGACTGCTCCGTGGAGTACCTTTTAAAGTAATAAATATATATGAAAGATCATTTATCAAAAAAAGAGAGCAATTTTATTATATAGGGCATGCAAAATCAAAAGGAAGAACAATTTCACAGTAAAGTAAAACGAAAAATCATATTGCAATAACGTAAACATAAAGTTTAAAACTTAAGAAGCATGGTCGAATTCGAACATTCAGCAAAGCTTTCTGATCAATCCCAAGTTACTTGTGCAACTACTAACCATTACCTAATAGTTTTTTCTTTTAGCATTCAGAACTATTCAATAATAAAATTTTCAATTATGATTTTGCTATTTTAACTACATACTTATACTTGATATTGCACTGAATAAAAGACTTATTTTAACTTTGAAGTACATTTATGCATATTTACACCATACTTAAATAGAGTTCTTGAAATGAATTAATTTCTTAGTCTAATAATGCAAGGCATATAATTGTTTCATTTCAAAAATGGCCATGACTTTAAGAGGACATAAGGCATAAAATTTAGAAGAAATGCAAGAGCAAAAAAAAATTTTTTAGTTTCCATGCACACACATATATATACAGGGTGTTCTGTTTTAACCTGCAAGACCTTTATTTTCGCAACCCTTAGTAATAGATGCATACTTCCAACTCCAAAATGTTCAAAATCAGATGCAGAGTTAAGATATTGAAAGTTTGAAGTAAAATCAAAATAAGTCAAAAAATACTAAAGTTACCTTTTTATACGGGCCCCAGGTCCCCTTACCGACCAATGGAGAAAATTTCCCTTTAGTAAGGAAATTTTCTCCATTGAAAAATCATTACACCAGAAAAAGTTTGACATTAGTACGACCAATATTCACCGAGCTATGAAATGCAGCATTTTGTGATTTACACCACCTTTCACTCACCATCAATAACACATTTTGGGGGAAAATATAGCAGTTAACAAGGGTTTTAAATTATATGTGTGCATAAAGTGTGATTTTTCAAATTGTTTGAGGTTTTGTGGTGTGCTTTTGCGTATCATGGCATAACATTTGCATTTATTTTGGAATAGCAAAGAGAAATATCAATACTTATTTTATTTACTTCGACAACCTGACATTCCTCTGAAAGGGCGATAAGTTCTAATCTCATCTTTTCTATGGTCTCTTAAATCTTTAAACTCGAATACCTCCTTGAGTTTTGGTCGCACAAATGCCAAGTTTTTTGTGTCAGTAATAGTTTTTAATGGAGATTATTTCTCTAAATATTAGTTAGGGGACCTGGGGCCCATATAAAAAGTTAAGCTTTGTATTTTTTGGCTCCTTTTTGTTTTTGCTTCAAACTTTCAATATCTTAACTCTGCATCTAATTTTGAACATTTTTGCAATGGGAAATATACATCTAGGACTAACGGTTGCGAAAAGAACTTGCAGGTTAAAATGGAACACCCTGTATAATTTTTCCATTTGATTCAAGACCCTGTATTATTATTTTCTATATCGAGTATCAAGAAGGAAAAAGTTTCCCTTACTCTGTCCAAAGCAAAAACAAAAAACTATATTTCTTTGCAGGGCGTTAATGTAGAAACTTACTCAAATAGTAAAGGTACAAGTGATTAATCATAAAAACAATGCAGATTAAAATGCATAGAATGGTAATTGAAGACCTCTGTGGATGATAGAGACAGCTCTACTTTTTGTCAGTTTTGTGTTTTACATTGAAATCTATGAAGGAATAATTACACATAGGTAACTCATTTTATGGGTCATGGTGGCCTGATCGGTAAGGCATCAGACTTGTGACTGGAGGGTCTCGGAGGCGATCCTTGCTGGTCGAAGATCCACCGTTGTCATTAATAGTGACTGGGCGACGTTAAATATGCTCGTGGTCACAGTGTCCTTCAAGTGAAACAATACCTCTGGGGGTGCTAGACCAGAAAGTTATTCAACATCTGGTCTGGTCAGGGTTGGCAGGTTTCTGCCGAGGCGGTAAAAACCACTGGTAGAAACTGGTTAAAACCGGCATGGCAAAAACCCCTTTCTGCCGCATTTATGGCAGAAACTGGCAGAAACTCAAGAAATGACATAAATGAAACTCCTGACATACAATAGAAAATGTATAAGAAAAATAATTAAATATTAACCCAAATACAATTTCTTTACAACACTACCACCATTCAAAATCAAATTTTACATTGTTTCCCCACTGCAGCAGCCTCTAACAAAATAAAAGTTTTGACGCTGTTTCTAAACCTAACCAATTTCCCAACTTGTTGTGCACAAAGGAGAAATTTGAGAAGATACTTTCAATCCCAGTAGAACTAGCTGGCATTATCCTCAAAGAACAAGCAAGATTCACATAACTTTCATCTATAGCACATTTTTTCAAACTGCACCACCATGCGGTATTTGGAGTAGTTGTTACCACGTGATTGGAAAAATAGGTTTTGGGAAAAGGGGCCGATTTGTTTTGTAAAGCAATGGTATAAGGTACATAATCAGGGTTAATATTTGTGAGTAAAGTGCGGGCACTTTCTTCTTGATTACATGATAAATTTACTCCCAAATACTTTGGATGGAGCATATAGGCGAGTAAATGATTATCAGTAACTGCTTGATTAAGCTCTTTTAGAATAGCTTTGTTCAGTTATATTAAGTGTAAAATGAGAAGTTCTTGAATTTTAGAGTTTAATGAAATAAAACAAATCTGTATTTATTTAAATATTTGATATATATATATATATATATATATATATATATATATATATATATATATATATATATATATATATATATTGCACTTTAAATTAAATGCAAACAAAATAATTATAAACACCAAACTGAAAAATTTGTTACTTACAACTGCAATTTCAACTATGATAAATTTTACTTTGCTTTGGAAATGTCAGTTTTGATATTTAACATATTTTTAAACTAATTATTAAATAACTATTATATTAAGTTTTTGCAATGACGAAATGGAGTTATATTTTTTATTTTACTTAATTGCCTGTCATTAAGTAATTACTAGAGCTATTAAAAACGTTTTCTAGTTTTTGCCAGTTTCTACCAGTTTCTGCCGGTTTTTACCGGTTATAACCAGTTTCTGCCACTGGCAGGGCAAAAACCAGTTTCTGCCGGCAAAAAGCCAACCCTGGGTCTGGTTCTAAATTAACGAACTGTCCGTAGATGGTGCTGCCATCTATCGTGTTTTCCGAGCAAAATTGGACTTAGACCACCTAGAAATAGGAGCTCGATTAAAATGGAAGCCGTAACCCCTCAGCCTTAAAATCGAGTAGTATTGCTACTCGGGCTCGGGTTCCCAAGTGGCATAAGTAACAACAACAACTTATTTTATTACAATGTTATTGAAATAGATTTCATGGAGGCAAAGTGTAACATAGTATCAAATATAAACACAAAATCTTCAAAATGAATTTTTATTTTTCATTTGCTTATTTATTTATAGCAATTTCTGAACGTTTTTAAAAAGTGGAGTTGTAATCTCGCCACTTAAGTCTTCAATTTTAAAACATTAGCAGCAAGAGGTGCCATAATTCATGATAATGTATGTATATTTAAAAAATATACTTACTAACAGAAGAAAATTTCATCCATAAAGCTAAATCTTCAACATGTTTCCTGGACTCAACATAATATTTAAGATCATCATCAGATACCAATGGAACAAGAGAAGGCTGCTCAGCAGGAATCTTCCCACCAACAAGTTGAAGAATGGCATAGTTTTGAGGCAATAAATTAATGTCTGTTTTAATGATGGTCTGATCAAAAGGACACTGTTTCTGCTGAAGATTTAGTAAACAGTTTCTACACATAGTATGGCCACATGAAAGACTGACAGGACATCGAACATTACATTCAAACTCTTTGGAACATGTAGGACAGGACAAATATTCAGTCCACTGTGGTGCTTGAACTGGCATTGTGTTCAATTACACCAAGGAGTCCTTAAGAACAAAATTAACAGAAAAACATGAGAAATGACACATAATATACAACTTAAAAGTAATATAAAAGTGATATTAACAACACAATTTAATGAAAAAAGTTATAAAAACCTTTTACTTCTGTAAAATACATATACAGTAAAACAGTTTATATGTACCCACATTTATACAACTTTTATATATATACATTTTATATATACATGGGGAAAATCATTGTTTATATATCATGAGATATGTGTTGCACATTGTTTTCCTCTTCCTAAAATTAGAAAATTTTCTGCCTGTCTAACTTTCTTGATTTATATTACGAAATTAACTCCCTAAGGTATGAAGGGTCAAATAAAGGGGGGGGGAAAAAGTGGTTCTTTTTGTTTGTCAAAGCACTAGTGGAAAGCATAGCATAAACTACAGCACACTAGTTTATATTTATTGCATAAAAAACTTTATTAGATCCTTACAACCTTTATATTTACACAACAACTGAATAAGTAGCGTAAAATTGGAAAACTGAACATGATTTGTTAATGTTTGAGTTATTCTTCCTTTAAGGTCAATCCACTGAAATGCCCTTTATATCGTCGCCTCAGATCAACAATGAGATATCTAATCCCAGAAATAACACTAAGATATCTTACTGTTGCTCTGAGGCGATAATATGATGCTTTACTGTACTATATTTGTGATTAGAGAGTAGTCAGAATTATTTTGATTGAATCTCCTTTTACATTGGTTACATTTCATAATATAACTCTCTTGCAATTTCTTTAATGATCTAGAATGCATCATTGAAACAAAGACTCTGCAATAATTGTGGTATCAACTAGTCGGAAAATAAAGAGTTAGTTCTCATTGAACTAAACCATTTTATGAGAATAAATGTTTTATGCTACAGTTTTTAGAACAAAAATTAAATTGTCTTTACTTTTTTTTCTGTGATTACAACTAAATAACAAAATCTACAGATAATATGTTACAAAATTTAATAATTTCTTACAGAAGACAGGGTTTTAGTTTTTTTGCTAATATTTTGGTGCATGATACATCCATACAATAAAAACACATTTTAATCAAGGAGAGTTTATGTTCATGAATTCAAAAACATCGTAACAATTAAAATGTAAATGTTTTGTGCAAGTCTATATAAATATGCTTCCTGTCAGAGATCATAGCTAAAATCAGAAAGGCCCTGTGGCAGAATTTTATTTTACTTTCTGCGACAAATTTTCTGGACCTAATTTCTTTCTGCATGAATGCTCTGAAGTGAAAAATGAACTAATGAACAAACTTAAGTGCAATTCATTTCAAAAGTGAAAAATATATTTATTTATTAAGAAATTTCGCACAACTTCTTGTTTAAGTAAATTCATTTATACAAAACAAAAAACATTAAAGCTTAGTATCAGGGCTTTCAACAGATTTTCAGTTTTCGTTAGAGAAAAAATAAGGGACCTCAAGCTAAATCTAATGGTTAAAAATATTAACACCATGGTAACAGCAATTGGTAAGTGGAGGGAAAAAAACCAATCTAACCAAAAGCAATGTAAATTATTATGTTAATTAATGTAATGCTAATGTAAATTATTATGTTATAGTAGGGGGTGATTGCTTAAACAGAGAAGCCACTCTCATATTTAAGTTTTCAGTCTTAATCTCTTAGCACTTATCTGTAGTTCTTAATACCAGAAAAATACAGATGCAACATCTATTCAATGTTCAAAGAAATAAGATCTGGAGAAAAGTAATTTTTAATTAAAATATGCCATACAGTTTGGGGGGGGGGGTTGGAAACCCTTCCCCAAAGAAAAAACAAACAAACTAAAACATGCGTGTGATTTGAAAAAATACATAAGGAAAAAAATGCAAGGATCACTACTCCTCCTCCCCCCATAAAAAAAAAACTAAATTAAAATATGCATTACAAAATTATAACGAAGTATCTCCCACCCCCTAAAGGAAAATGAATTTAATTAAAATATGCATTACAGTTAGAAAAAAAAAACTAAAACATGCATTTGATTTGGGGGGAAAATGAATAAATAAAGGCCACACTTCCATTAAAAAAAACTTAATTTATGCAATGCACAATATTATAAACAAAGTATCCCCCCCCCCAAAGGAAAATAAATTTAATTTTAGTCAAAACAAATTTTAGTCATTTTAGTCAAAACAAATCAAAATTATGCCAACCCTCAGAAGAAAATAGGATTTTATTAAAATGCTAAAGCAAAATTTATTGCTACATTTAAAACGAAAAAGAAACCCCACCCTGCCCTCTCCCTCATGTGAAAAAAAAAAAAGAATTTAAATCAAGTACAGAGACAAAGAAAAGTTCCCTTTTCATATGAAGAAAAAAGAATTTAATTAGAATAATGCATTTAGAAAAAAAATCTATAACTCCTCCGAAGAGAAAAGACTTTCATTCATATAAGCAATCATAGCATCAATCTGAATAACGATTGGTCAGCCCAAAATACCACATAATTTATCAAGTATTCCATCTGTTTTCTGTTGGTTCAACCTACGACACTGCAAATAAGCCATTTTTTAAGGGCTTAAATTAATTTTTCAACAGAGGGGAAAAAAGCTTGAAAATAAGTCTGCACAAGTCTTTGACGCAAACAAACACAACTATGTGCCTTGCGAAGCCAATGCGAAACCACTCTTCCTTGATCAACACAAGGTTGCTTTAAAATCGCTCCATGTGGGGAGAAGTTCTGGTTAGAACCGGTTTTTATCCATACATCTCCCAAGTTCCGATGTTGTAGACTACCACAGTCATCAATGATCGCTCGGTTTGGCATTCGGCAAAGTTATTTTTTTTTTTTTTTGTAAAATGTCGCAATTATTTTATTTTTCACAGAAATTCAGGACTTTTCCTTAATTCGTAGCCGAGTTACATTTTTTTTACCGCGAAACAGCAATCCTTAGGTATTGTTCTGCAGAATGGTTTTATTGCCAACTTTTTTTCCTCTTTCCTTCTTTTCCCCTCTTAGTGCAAAATCTTTCTGCACAAACTCTCTCTCATTCTGCGACAATATTGCCAGCTTTCTGCCACGGGGTAGACAGGTAGAGTAAGTACATAATAATACTGGGTATTTTTCAAACATCTTAATTTAACAATATTTTAAAACCTGCCAAAAGAATAAGTTATGATCAATTAATTATCAAGTAATATATAACACTAGGCAACAAAAAACAAAACTTTGTCTGCATACTGGTTGTAAATAGTCTATTCTTACTCATTTTTGGTCAAAAAAAAATAAATAAATATGTAACTGACATTTTTTGATAAGCTATTATTTTTAAGATACACAAAAGCACACTTAAAAAGATACAGCAACCACCCATGGATTTGAAGATAAATTTAAAAAGAAAAGTAAACACTATGCAATAAATGTAATTAAATAGGTTCTGTTTTATTCAACAATGTTTATATTTCAGAAAGCAAGTTGTTTTTAGCATATTACTGTAAAGGTTTCATATTCCATTGCTTCTTGTTTGTATAAGAAGGATCATCTCTTACGATAGTCCAGCAGTATTTGGCAAGCATTAACTCCGCTCAATAACTATGATAACTGCGATCCCTACCAGTGATACCTTAGTGAAAATTTTCCCCATGCCTATTGCCCAGCTCTACAGTTTTTTGGCTAAGCATCCTGGAGAAAGTGGAGCTTTGGAGACATATCTTTTATCAATGATCACAGAACTTCTGTAGGTATAATTTGACCAACTGTTTTTAGTTCTTGATTTGTCTTCTGTTTAGAAATACTTATAACAAATCTTAAGATTTCAAAGGTATTTTTCTCTCACCATTCAAAATTTTTATTAAAAACATTGATCTACATAATTCCGCGTATCGGAAGGAACATAAAAATTCTTTTTTTTTTAATCTTAGTTTCAATATATCTTAAGAATTTCTCTCTAAGGCATTAGAAAACCTTCTTTGTTCATAGCTTTAACAAAGATCATTATTCGCAGCAGAATGAGCATGAGTGGATCTAATTTGTGGCATTTCTCTCCTTCGAATTTAAACTTCTTCAAATAATTTGTGTTTTATAGTGTTTCTATCTCAACTAAGAGTTGAAGTTTTAAAAGATGATCAGTCCCATTGAAGGGGCTTCTATCTGCCAAGGAAAAAAGATCATTAGTGAGATTTCAGTAAACCAGTTGGTTTTATATCTTGAAAACAAGAGCTAATCTCAACGTTTTTTATGGTGATTTTAGAGTTTAGCGAGACAAATTACTTCTGAAACAATTACTTTTGAGCTGTACATTCAATAAAGTACATTTTAAGGACCAAGCTGAAAAATATCAAGGCTCAAGAAAAGTAGGTTTTGGATAATTTAAGAAGTGAATCAATGAATGAAAAATATCCTTTCCAAAAAAAATATATATAGGGATGTAATTAGATCTGGAAAAATCTAATTGCATCACCATTTTAGGCCATTGATTTTTTAAGCTCAGTAATCTCCAAAGGCTATTTAGCAGTGCACAAGTTTGTCAAAATTTACATCTGTATAGTACATTTCATGTCTCTAGGCCTTACCATTTTCCTAGAAAGCACGTCACGGACTAATTTTATATTTTTTCATATGACAGATTCTCATGGAAATGCTTAAGTCATGGGAGAGAAATCATTATGTACTGCATAATGTGTATACAGTCAAACTCCGATTTAGTGTCCACCCTTTAACGGGTCAATTCCGTTATATCGCCGTAATAGTGTCTAAACAAATCTTCCATACAAGAATTTTATTGTAATCTATCCGTTAAGACGCCAACTCATTATAATGCCAACTGATAGCGGCGAGGAAAAATCTGTGTTGTGAATTTAACATTAATTGAAGTTCCGCTGCTTAAGTTTAGCCTTGCACTGAATTGAATAACTCGCATACGATTTTATCTGCAGACGATTTCTTAAAACATGCATTTTCACCCTGTGTTTTTGTTTAAGATTGCAATAAATGGTGGAACAAAGATTATGCGTGATCAGTTGTCTTATTTCATACATTATATCACATAAATTTCATTATATCGCATAAATATGAACATCACCGCATCTACCAGCACCTTACCGCATAAAAATATAATCCACTATCGCACAATCTGAATGGACAAAGAATGCAAATAGAAACTAACAAGATCTTAGAGATATATGGGATTAATAAAAAAAGTAATGAACTATTTTCTCGCATTAGAAAGGACATAGAATGAGTTATTCTGGAAAAAAAATGGCAAAGTAGCTGTTGAAAATATTTTAAACCATAGAACAAGTTGTTAAACTTAGATATAAAATGTTGAAACACAAAAATCTCTCTATATATTATATTTTTTAAATTTTTGATCTAATACAGGTAAGAAGACGCTTTAATTTGATCATATTTTTTAATATTCGAAATTTTTTATGTTAAACCTATACTTTACAACCCGATATACTGCCAAATTGGATGTAATGTCACCACACACTGGGATTCGACAGTGGCACTAGATCAGAGTTTGACTGTTATATAAACTACAAAAGTTAAAATTTTATAAGTATCTATGTTCATTGGATATAATATTTGAGCACACCTGTTGAATAATATTAGAACAAGCACAAAATATTAATAATAGTATATTAATTCATTACACTAAACATATACTTACTATTATATTCTTTGAGAAATATTCATAATTTACATTGCAATAGAGCATGTTTTCATCATTAAAGATGAGACGAGTATAGATTTTGTTATGTACAACATATTACATAAGAAGTAGTTCCCAAGTCTTTTACTTGAAAAAAAGGAACATGATGATGAAGTACTAAACAGCTCAGTGTCAGATAAAGTGATGATGATGATGATAGAAGTGTTTGAATAACAGTTTTTTCACAGCCAAATCAGGTATTTTCTTCTTAGCAACAAAATATACTTCCATTAGTAGTGACGAGTTATTAATGAGAGGAGAATCCTAAAACATAGAATTTCAAGAATAAATTATCAGTTACAATTACGAAATAATTTAATAAACTATAGTCACATATCTAAAAAAATATTAAAATGCAAAATGAACCCTACCATTCTTTATGTTTAGAGACACTTTTTCATTTTTACTTTGAAGTTTTTGTCTCAAAACATTTTCTAGGGTCTCTTGTTAAGGTACAGATGTGATATACCCCCCCCCCCCCCCCCCCATTTGGCGACATTTGATTTTTTTGCACAAAATTAAAATATTTTTCTCGCCAATGAGGCGATAATTTTTTATGCATGGCATCCCTGGCCAAACTAACCTGTGTTTAGCTACCCGAATGCAATCTTACAGATCTGTTCAAACTTGTTTACTTGGGTTGCTTGGATTTCACGCAGGAGAGATACGTGGTGTTGTTTCGTGCAATATACCTTACAGGAATGCTTATTTTGTGTTAGTTTAAATTCAGTAGTTGTGTTTTGAAGTAAAAACATTAGAAAATGCCAGTTTCTTCAAACTTGAAGGTTAATCAGGGTGGCGACAGGAACTGTGAAAAAAAGTTCCCTGACTTTTCCCTGATTTCCCTGATTAAGTTCTCCAAATTTCCCTGATTTATGTTGCCAATGATAATGGTTTTCTTTCTTTGCTCTGCTTGAAATCCATTGTATGTTTGCATTAAATGCAGTATTTTAAACGTTTTAAGTTGTGTAAAGTTGTTGAACTAAAGATATATTTTAAAAAGATGCTACTTTTTTAATAAAATGGTTTAAAAAAAAACAAGACAATTTTTTTGGAAGGAAAGAAAAACCAACAAAAGAGTATATTAAATTTTTATACATGGAAAGATTATAGAAAATTCAAAAAAAAAAACTTTACTTCTAGAAACCACTTAGCATAAGAAATTTCAGAAACTATTAAAATTACTCTTACAAACATATGTGTATTTATGATAGAACTAAAAAGTAATTGAAATTATTTTGAACTAAATTTTCAAACAGTGTAATAATTGTTGCAAGAATAAAAAGTAATAGTGAAAGAATAGAAGTAATGTAGTTATTCTTATCTAACTAATTGACATATTTATGAAAAACAGATCAAACCATTTGACATCCATTCATAGGGAGCTTTTCTATAATCAAGAATATAGGTTTTAATGAATGAATACATCATTTTAACAATAAAAAAATTAAAATATTTACTTAAGTTCACAAGTTAACTCTATTTCAAATGATTTTAGTAGGTATGTAACGAAAAAAAAATCTTAGCTTGCTTTCGTAACAAACAACTTTGAATGCAAGAAAAAAAAGCAATTAGTTAATATCAAAATATATAAAAGAATACAACTTGGTTACAAAATTAAAAAATTACTTAAGTCTGAAGAAAGGAAAACCTTTACAATCTGCGGTGACAACAAATAGTATAACGGCAAAAAACAAAGTTTTTTTAATTGAAAGTACTATTTTAGCAATTAAATTAAAAACTCAAAGAAGTAATAACTTTTAAGCTTTTATAGTATTAATTCAAAAACCAAAGATTTCTTCTTGAAATCGTGATTACAATACTTAATTACTTCGAGACAATGGAATAAAGGCAAAGGAGCTAAGGCATTAATGAAGGCTTCCTCTTTGCCTGTATGGTTGTTTATTTTACGTAGCATTGAAAGCGTAAAAGGAAATTTCAAGCTAGGTAAAATAAACAACCTAACAGACACAGAAGAAATCTTAGGAAGTTCATCATGTGGTTAATAAGTAAGATTCAATACTTTGACGTTGAGGAAAAAAAATGCACAAATATGCGGCAGTGCATAATCGCACCTCATTAATTTTACTTTTTTTGAACAGATAATTGGCGGAAAATGCGTAGGAAATTAGAGTATTTAATTTTGTAAAGCAAAAAAAAAAAATTTCTTCATAAAATGAATTTTCCCTGATTTTTTGTTATTTTTTCAAAACTCCCTGATATTTCCCTGGTTAATAAAGTTCCCTGACTTTTCCCTGATCTGTCGCCACCCTGTTAATTAAAAGTTAACTCCAACGTGGTGTGTATCTGTAACGTGCCATTGTCATATGATGTATTGTTTTAGACTGAGTGTGAATATTTATACCATATAAAAAGGTAAGTTCTTTATTTTAGAATTCAAAAAAACCTCTCACTTCCAAAATTCTTTGTTTTTACAAATCCTTGAGGGGTTCTTGTAGTTTTTAACTTTATTTTTACTGTATATAAATTAATTTTACAGAAATAGTATGGTTATTTTGTTCTAAAAGTTAATTCTTATCGATGCCACGAATTATTTAGACATTAACGTGCCTCCTTTAGGTACTGAATTTTATGTTAACAATTGAAAGTTCTTTCGGTTGTACTCTTAAAAATGCTGAATTTTATTAATAAATCTGCACAATAATGGTGCATATTTCACACTTAAAACTGTGTCATTATTGTACACTGAACGGAAGGAGCCACCCTTGGGTGTCTCCATGAAAATATACATAACTGTGACCATACTCCGACTGTAATGTATAGTAACAGTCGGAGGGATAACGGACCGAGCGGAGCGAGGTCCTGGCGAGCCAGAGGTCTCATAGTACTTTCGTAATGAGACCGAGGCAGGGCCGGCGAGCCGAGGTCTCATTACGAAAGTACTATGAGACCGAGGGCTCGTATCCCGGAGAAATGATGAAAAAAAAATTAATGCATTAATTTCGACTTGTAATTAATACAATAATTTATTTCATTGTATTTTAATATGTTTACAAAAAAACCCCGGCCCTGTACATTTTTGAAGCATATATTCGTGATGTTTTTTGTTGTGCTTTTATGTTGTTTTTATATATATTGTGTTCTGAAGTGCTTTGATCATGTTTTTTTATCTGATTTTTTCCTGTTGGCGCTAAAAAAGCATCGCTAAGAACGATGTATGACATATGTCATCATACATCGTTTTCTTGGCGACGCTTTCTTGGCGCCAACAGGAAAAAGTCACCAAGGGTGGGGTATATCACATCAGTTCCCTTGTTAAATTGGGTGTTTTATGAAAGAAAATACAAGAGCAATGTAAAAATCTTTTATCAAAACAAAATACATACAGAATGAAAATTAAAAAAAAATGCCTGATATTCAATGTGCAATTGCTTCCTTAAAATTTTAGAAATCATTTACATTATGGCATATTTTTATAACAAAACTAAAAATTTAATTGGTAAAAATAAAAATTGAACTAAAAACTTAGCAAAAGATTTTCAAAACGAAAAAAAAATGCAAATGAATGAAATGGAACAGGTGCTCGTCCAAAAATTATAAGATATTTGGAGAAAAAAAAAATGTTTTGTGCCTGTTTCAACTTCTAATTTGATTGGTAAGGGGTAATGTCACGCAAGAGGGGTTTGGGCTCTCCTCTGATATGCCCCCCCTCTTGGCGAGATTTTAATTTTTCGCTCGATACGAAAATCGCCAATAAGGCGATAACTTGGCAACCCTGGTTTTGCAACTTGAACGCTGGAAAGTAGTTTCTCGAAGTCTGTCTTTTTTCACGTGTCTCTGTGGTAGGAGGTAGGTGCTCGTATGTTCCGCTCTTAGGGAGATTTTAAGTTGAATACTCTAAAATAAAGTTTCAATTCAAACTTTATTTTAGAGTATTCTTTTTCTTGTTGTTTTTTAATGTTAATTTAGTTGAATTTTCTATTTTAATTATGAGTTCGGTTTGTGATGTTGTCCAAATGTATCAATTGAAATTTTTGAATGAAAAATTGTGAATACAAAAATGAGGATATGTTTGTAAAGTTTTTGGAAATAATTCGCGAAATTAATTGGGTGGAGTACAAAATACAAGTAAAATAAGGTTGTTTTTTTTGGAATTTTTTTTGTCAAAACAAACATAATTTAAATATTTTTGTAAAGTAATAATAAAAAAATGGGATAATTTCCCTAAGAGCGGAACATATGTGCACTGCCTCACGTGAGGAAGTAAAAGAAAAGTAAAAAAGGTAAGTGAACATATTTTGAATTATTGTGTTTTTAGTGTGTTTCTGGTAGTTTGTATTTTGGTCTGGTTGGCATTTTTGTAGCACAAAAATGGTGTTAATTTCACATAAAATCTGTGACTTTATTGTATACTGAACGGAGGAGATCTGTGACTTATATCCGACTGTGATGTATATTAAAAGTCGGAGGGATAACGGACCGAGCGGTAGCGAGGTCCTGGCGAGCCCGAGGTCTCATAGTACTTTCGTAATGAGACCGAGGCAGGGCCGGCGAGCCGAGGTCTCATTACGAAAGTACTATGAGACCGAGGGCTCGTATCCCGGAGAAACAACGGAAAAAAATTAATGCATTAATTTCATTAAATAATTAATGACATAATTTGAATTTTTCCTGTTGGCGCTAAAAAAGCATCGCTAAGAACGATGTATGACATATGACGTCATACATAGTTTTCTTGGCGACGCTTTTTTGGCGCCAACAGGAAAAAGTCGCCAAGAGGGGGGTATATCAGATTTGTTCCGGGGTTTGTGACAAAGAGGAAGGAGAAGAAAGCAAAACAAATGATGTCATACATTTTTGTCGGAAATTTTTTCATGACAATATTTTTACATTAGTTCGTCCTGTGACAAAGGGGGCAAGGTGAAACATGACACTTAGGGGCTCAGGGGAGGCAGGGTTCAAATAAATTGAAAAAAGTCACATTTATAGACAGCCACAAAGATGAACCATAAGATTTGTTTCAATTGTTTTCAACTGTTGTAGTTGGCATTGTGAATATTTTTTCCTGGTTGAAAAATTAAATAATTTATTCTCCCGCAGTTATTTTTTTTTTTTTTTTTTTTTTGCATTTTTAAAAGTCACATCAGGTACAAGGAAGGAAAACAATCTTAAATTAGATTTTAATGAAAACATCAATCAAGAAGGGAAAAAAGGTGCAGAATCATTTTCAAAGTCTGAGGCAAAGAAACAGAAGAATTATTAAGAACCAAATTTATATATGGGGAAGTGAATTAAAACTCAACTGCTTAGCTTTGAAGAAACAAGAAGAGTCAATTAGCAAAGTCCACCATATTTCATTCGCGCAAAATATTCGAGATGTCATTCAAAAAAAAAAAAAAAACCACAAAAAACTTGTCTTAAAACTATCAAGAATAACATGGAAACTTTATTAAACCTTTAAACTTGATCAAATAGTTGAAAATCAAGGCGAGTGTTTCAAAGCTTCCCTTACTTATTTAAAAATTCAAATTTCTCACCATAAGTTAAGAACCAAGGGAAAAGAAATAATTTACTATTACATGGAAGTTCATTTACACAAAAACTTTAGGTGTCATTCCAAAAAATACATCACAAAAAGCATCATACAATACAGTCAATTTTAAAAGTATCATGACATATTCAGTGACGGCGCTAGACGTCGGCAACTACCTACGGCCTCGCGCAGATAGGGCCTCGCAAAATTCTCAGCAGTTTTAAGATATTTCCATGTTTTTGATTGAAGCTCTTATTAAATACAACAAACGCAAAAGTAATCATATAATAGTGTATGCAGGGGAGACTGCACGCACAAAGCCCAGCCTTAGCAAATGTTTCGCCCAATTCTGTCGGGACCTGAGTTAAAAATATTCAATGGCAAAAGCTTATTCAACAGCTAACTCTCTCCCTTCTTTTTGCTCTTCTTTTCAGTTCTTTTCTTTTTTTTCCTAAGTTCATCTAAAAGTAAGAAAATATTCAAAATACTGTTTCTCCGAACTCCCTACCCCCTCCACACACACCAAAAGCATTATGGAGCAACTGAAATTTTGTTTCCAGGTCTTAAATTTCGTGATATTTAAAGCTTAACACTCCGTCGGGCGCAACTGATCTATTAGGCACACCTCGAATTCTTTAGTTAGCCACGCCTCCTCAATAGCTCATGGAAAAATGTATATTCATTTTCTCAAACTTATGTTACATTCGAAAATCATGAAAAACTGTTTTATTTCTCTTCTTTGGTGTTTGTAGTTGACAATTTTTTCGTAAGAAAATGTAAACATGCGTAGAAAAGATCAGTAGATCAAAGTGTGCTTCCCAGGCTCAATGCGCTCCGATCGTGTTCTACAACATATTGCGCCCGACGGAGTGTTAAATCCCTGAAAATCGTTTAAAATTGCGTTTCAAAAATTACCGAGCTTAATATTACCAAAAATAGGCCCTTAATAATCGCATTTTTAAGACTTGAATTTCAGAAAATATTCGGGCAAGGGTCCCCATACCGCCTTTCTTTTATATCATAAGAAATTAAGCTTTTTAAACAACATTAACAAAAAGTTTAAGTGGAATGGCTCCTGAATATAAAATATTGCTAAAGTTTTTAGTACCATAATTTTCAAAAATTTTCCAGGGAAAAGCTCCTTTCCTTCCTGTAAAATCTTCAAAGTTTGTCTAAAATTCCGTTTTTGAAACTTCAATTTCGAGAATTTGCAAGAGATTGATTTTGACCTTTTTTTTTAAAGAATGGATATGGGACAGTCTCTGTCCCTTAAGTCAATAAATATGGCCTATAATTGCGTTTTTATGGCTTCAATTTCTAGAAATTTCCACCGAGATTCCCTGTACCTTTTTTCCCTTAACATCAGCAAAGAAAGCCTAAAATGGCATTTTTCAACTATAAATTTCAAATTTTTTCCGGGAGAGAACCCCCGGTCCCCCCTTTCTATCACGTAATTTTTTCCCCGTCAATGTTCCCCCCTCCCCACCACTACAAAACCTTCTTTTTGACTGCGCTACTCATCGCAAAATGTTTTTGTCCCAGCAATTAAGTGAATTGGGAACCCTAAGTGCCAATAATTAGTATAAAAATTAATTCCATGAATTCAATTATTTGTCTGAGAATATTTTATGATTAAAAGGGCCTCGCAAAACTGCGTCACCGACGTCTACTTTTGCTCTCGCGCCGCCACTGCATATTCAAAAAGCTATTAAGCAGTTCAGAATTAACTTTGGATAAAACAACCAATTTGCTTCACATTAGAAAGTGACTCACAACAGCTCAAAATGCATTTCTGGTGAAAATTTACAACTTTACTAATTCCAACTGTAGTAGGAAAAAGCAAGATATAACAACCGTAGCGAGACAACAGTGAAAATTAGCAGTTTTTACTATTTTTTCTGTCACATTCTTTAATATAAATACAGGCAAGTATTTGCTTTGAATACAACATACAATATCAAAAGGTAAGAAACACTTAACCAGCATTTACCTTTCAATTTCGTTGACACAACATAATAAACTAAATTACACAAGTAGAAATATTTCAAGAAATCAAATGATTTTCTTGAAAACAAGACGGTAAAGTAAAAAAAAAACAATTCTATACAGTTAACGTTTTATTTACACTCCAATTTCCCACTTAAAAATATAACACTTACTACTGCCAATGAACATATTTTTGTGCTCAAATTTTTGATATATATTATCACAACTGTCAAACTGATTAGTACAGCAACAGACCATAGAATATTTCGAAAGTAATACTGGATTGGAGTAAAATTCAAGAGAAAAGGAATGAGATTAGCGGTTTTTATTCCAACCGAACTTCTCTGAATGTAGCAAACCACCAGACCAATTTTATAACAAAACAAAACGAAGTCGAGAGCAGCGCTGCTTTGCTTGTCACCTTTCTTCACTTTACTTCAAAGCGGTAAGTCTACCTACATACACTCCGCAACCTAGGCTACATTCGGAAACAGGCACCAGTCGCATCGACGCTTGCGGTGGCACCGGTATGACCGGTGCCTGTTTCCGAATGTAGCCCTAGCTTGCCGAAATAAAGAGCGATAAATATACGAAATGGCTCAGTACTTAAATGACGTTATAGATCGCAATACTGCAAAACGGGATATCTCTTGTATTGCCAGTAAAAAGGCGATATTTGAAAATAAATTAATTTATAAATAAAATTAAAGTTCCTCCTTTTCTTTTAAAGATACTTTTAAACCAGGGTTTCCCGACCTGTGGATCGCGACCCCCTCGCGAAGCATTTAGGGGGTCGCGACATTATCTCTAAATTAAAAAATATATCATTGCATAGTTGAAAAATTAAAATACACAGGGAAAAAGTAGCATCATTTTGGAATAGCATCAATACTTGAGCGCAGTGGCGAATCCAGGATAGAAACTATGGCCCTGTTTATGCACACTCCGGCTTCACCCCGGGTTCAAGCGGAAGGTGGATAAAAGGGAGATTGCAGCCGGGTTGATGGGAAGTTTTTGTCAAATCGTGGATTCTTCTTTACGTTCCCATCAGTCTATCCGCTTACGTTCCCATCAAAATATTGTGCAATATCCTTTTTTTGTGAGTGTGTCTTTTTCATAGTTAAATTGAGCATTAAAAAACATATTGCTTTTTCTGAAAATATGGGGCATAATGGGTTAATTACTTATCACGACTACACTGTGAATCATATTATATTGCAATATGAACCCTATTATTTCATCCTTTTAATTTATTACTTGAATTTCATAAATTTAATCGAAAATAGCTTGTGACAAATGCAATAGCTTTTACTAATTTTGACTGGGGATCAGCATTGTGAGAACTAGCATTAATCAGTAAATTGTGTAAAAATATGTCTGGATCTTTTAAATACATTTCTAAATTAAAATTTTTGCCTTTTGTGATTGTCAATATCATGGCCGCACTTAAGGGGTGGGTTTTTAGGATTCCAATCCCCTGCAAAATTTTCACAACTGTTCCGAAATATACTTTTATTATCCTTTTTTTTTCTGAAAAAATTGTTTCAAATTGATTTATTTTAATTAATTTATTTTATTTTGGTTTTCAATTTCATTTAAAAATAAAATTTTTATTGACGAAACATATATACAGAACTTCATCCCTAGTAATTACTTGTTATTGTACTTCTTGTGGGAAACATCCGCCAATAATCCTTCAATGTAGGTGGAGGGAATTCCCTCCTGTATTGAACGCGGCTTGAAGCTGGGTTGGATGCATAAAACGGCCTTATTCCGCGAATCCGGGTTGACTAGAGTAGCTGATCGCCAAGATTTTCTTAAATTTTGGTTTAGGCACTTCAGTATCTATAAATTTCCGCGAAAGAGCACCGAATTTTTCTGCCTCTAACATCATCTAAAATCGTCTAAAATTTCGTTTTGGGAACTTTAATTCCGAATAGTTTCTTTGAGAGATTTTCTTAACAACTACCCTTATCCTGAAAAATGTCCTGTAATTGCGTTTTTAGGACTTAATTTTGGAAATATTCTGGGGAAGAGCCCCGAGTCCCATCCCGTCCCCTAACTTCATTAAAAATAGCCAAGAAATGGGTTTTTTAAGATTTCGATTTTGAAAACAATGCCAGGAGCGTGCCTACTGTCCCCCTTTACATCGTAAAATTATAGTGCCTAGAAGGAGTAGTGTTCCGATCGGCCAATGATCGTATGTTACAAATATTGCCCTTTAAAAGAGGAAACCACGAGAGGGTGCGCAAGTTCCCGCCGGTGTTGATATTTTGATTTTGGTATGCGAAAGTATGCCGTACCCTCCTGTGCTTTCTCGAAATTGTTATAAAGAACACTTGCTTTATAGAGAATTGAAATTGTTTGTAAATGTTTACAAATATAAGAAAAAGTGCGAATAGGACATGCTTTGTTCCTGTATGTAAATATTTTCTGTCTGAATTATAGATGATTCTATCATTTGTTTCAAATGTCATGTCTACAATGAACTTCAAAGAGAAAATCACAATTATTTAACTTTCATTATATCAAATTCGTTTTCATTATAAAAAAGGGGGTATGCCTTCAAATCAGAGGCGGCGATTAGGGCTCATCAGTGAGGGGGGAGGGGGGAAACGGCAGCAAAAAATGAAAAAAAAAGAGAGAAAAGTACAAATTTTGTTAGGGCTGGTTTTGAGAGCAGATAAGTGGAAATTGATGAAAGCTTCTTAAGGTTTTGATGAATTATGTACACAATAACTTACCTTTAGACGTGAATTAACACTTACATTATAAATTATTTATCCCGAAGTATTTTGAGATGTCACAAACACTTGATGGTAATAACTTCATTAAACCAAGTATGGCTTGTTTAAATAAAACAATTAATTTACTATTATCTAAACAATGAATACATAAACTAAAAGTTACTGTTTGTTCTAAATAATGTTTCGTGAACAGATGTACTATACAAAGTACAACAAATGTTCTGAAAATTTTGACATTTCTGCTTTTTTGCAATTTTTAGTTTTTGTTCCTTAATTGGAAAATAAAACAAATTTCCCACAAAAAGTGTGTGGGGGGTGGGGGCAAAATGTTTCGTAAACAGATGTATAAAAACAATTATGTTTTGAAAATTTTGACATTTCTGCTTTTTTTTTTTTTTTGTAATTTTTAGTTTTGGTTCTTCAGTAGAAAAATAAAATAAATTTCTCATAAAAAGCGGGAAGGGGCGGTGTCCCTCTCCTTCGCCCCCCCTGCCAAATCGCCGCCACTGCTTCAAAATTAGTATGTATATGCAAGTGTGTCATAATATTAATTGTTCTTGAAATGATTGTTTCAAGAGAAGTCTGTTTCCCTTATACTGCAAACAGTTTTCATATTTTAGCTTTGTATATTCACTTTTTTTTTCCTTGTGAATTACACAAAGCAACCAAATGAGCTATCAAAATAAAAACAAAAATGTTTTCAACTAGTTTATGTGTTACCCATAAAGAACAATTCAACTACTTGAGTATTTTGTAAAATATACGGAATGTCTACTCATACCCGCACAGCATTTTTTAATACGAATATGTTTATGAAAAGTAGCTTGTAAAAGGAACTTTGTGACGAGGGGGGGGGGGTAAAAATGTTGAAAAAAAAAATGTTACATTATTTATATGGACAGCCCTTTGCCAAGGAATGGGACGCAGATTTTCAAAATTACGTACATGCAATATGAATTGGTTGACTGAGAACGTGCAGACATTGATTTAATTTAATTTGAATTTTTGTTGTTACTAGGATACCTAATCGACAAAACTGTTAGGCAAAAAGAGACGACTGTATAAACCATATGGACATCAATGTCAGTTAAAAAATTGAAACGACGATCAAAGAAGAAGGTTTTTGCGCAACTTTCATAGTAACAGTCAGCTGACAAATCTGCTAATGATGAAGCTGTTGAAAAAGAGACAAATACGCTCCGAGCGTTAGGTGATGTTGACGTTGATATTTTGAAGACAGCTATCATCAGATAGCAAAATTTCTCGGTTGCTATCATTTGAGAGGAAGTCCTCCTGGTTGTTCTTTTGATAGCCAAATCCCAAACTGATCAGATCGTTCTGCTGTCAAAATGTACCAGAAAGTGTCGGATTCGGGGCCGGAGGGTCCTGAGTTCGAACCTCGATGGTCGAAGACCCACCGTCGTCATTAAAGGGGACTGGGCGACGTTAAATATGCTCGTGGTCTCAACGTCCTCCAAGTGAAAAGATACCTCTGGGGGTGCTAGCACCAGGTAGCTATTAGCTCCTGAACTAGTTCTAAATTCTCTTAAACTGTTCGATCCGGTGATGGTGCTGCCATCTATCGGTATATAAAATAATGGAGGCAAGGCACTTAGTCTGCTGTCCTCGACATAAATACAGTTGTAGTCAATTGTGACTCTGAATAGGAATAGGATGTACCAGAAATCTAAAATCATACAACATGTGTCTAAGGTATACATCAAAAGTCCTTCTTCCCTTGAATCCATTGAGGCTGCTGTGGCCATATGTCTCAAGGTATGGTGCTCTAGCGGCAGAAAAGTCCCTCAATGAGTTCCGTTACAGATCATTTATCAAAGTAGCTGCAAACATCAAGACTGATCCCTCTTGATCCACCAGGTAGACCTGTAGCTAGGAACTTAATGGTGAAAAATCGGACTGGGGTTTGGGAAAGGAGGAATGACCAACTTGTGCCGAAATTCTCGGAATCGGATGTTGCTCCTGAGGGAATCTTGAAAATGATTTTGACCGATTGCTTTTCTGCAAGTGACCGGAAGGTCACTTGTAGAAAATCATCTTTAAACTCTCTAACTTGCATTGCAAAGGTAGTTGCAACAACGGAATCAAAATATTTATCCAGGACGAAGGGGACGACGATGACATCTATTACCAATTTCCTAGAACAACTTTTCCACTGCTGGTGACATGACCCTTCCGTCTCAGAATAAAACCAAGATGTCGCCTGAAAGATGATATATTTATTTTCTAATTACTGTCAGTCCATATTCCATATAAACACTTTCAAAATATGATTAGTAATAATGTAATAAAAACTGTAATTAAAAAAGGTGCTGCCAGGCAGCTACATTTACTTACTTCTATATTATTAAAATTTTCGTTATCATGCCATACATAGCATTACATATTCATTTCAATAAGAATAACGAAATTGAGTACATTCTAGAACTTCATAGTTTTTTATTGCTTGTCAGCTGGGTGTCTCGGTGATTGGGCATGGGCATAGGCTTCGTATTTCTTCGGTATCAGGTTTGAATCTGCAGTTCAAGTGTTCAGCTGATGGATTTTCAAGACACAGAAAAACGGCAGGTTCCTTGTCTTATGATTGCTGCACAAGATCCCTTGAGCGCCTGCTTGGAACAGACACTTTGAGACAAAAAGAATGAGTTTTTTTTTTCGAACAGTATTGGTTTTTAGGAATGCATACCTAAAAAAAACACTGGAAATATGACATATAAGTATGCAAACAATTTCACAATAAATTTAGTTAACTTTCACTTTTATTCGGAACACATTTTTCCTGCCGTTTACGAGATATAATCGAAAATTACAAAATTTGGGTCCCCCTTCTCACCTATAACTCCACTCCCTTCCTAGGATCGGGGACTTATTAGTATCGAAGACTTCAGTATGGTTTTCTTATTAAATTACTTCTAACAAATTTCTTGCTGAGGAAGCTTGCTGGTTTTCTGCACTTCCTCAGTTCACTTTCGTTAAATAATGCCATGGGTATGGAGCTAACTCATACTGCATAAGTTCCAAAGCATTTTTTAAGGAATTTTTACTAGGCGACACAAGTTTTATCATAAAGGCAGTAAAACATGTGCATATATCGTCGCCTCAAAGTAGTATTTATGTAAGTACTTTTTGTTTTGACGTGACTCCCTGGGACTTCTGATTTAAGAGGAAGCCGATATGAACTTAACGTAAGTATAATATCAAGTCCGAAGTAAAGGGGGTCCGGGGGTTTCTCCCCCGGAAAATTTTCGAATTCGTAGTCTTAAAAACGCATTTTAGACGATCTTTGGTAATGTTAGGAGAGAAGATGTTTGATAGCGCTCACTTGTATATTTTTCGAAATTGTAGCTCTAAGAATGCAGTTTTAGACGCTCGTTTTGATGATGTTAGAGGGAGGAGAGATTTGAGGGCCTGTCTAAGATTTCTGATTTGGAATCTTTGAAATGCATTTAACTGTCTTTCGTAGTATTAAGCGCTCGGGTGCGACCCCCCCCCCTGCCCATTTTTCGAAATTGAAACCTTAAAAACGCAAACAATATGTCGAATAGTGTTCAGAAGAGGGAGGTTCGAGTATCTCTGGCCGATTTTTTTTTTTTTTTTTTTTTGCAATTGTAGTGCTAAAAACGCAGTTTAATACGATCTTTTCGTGATGTTACGTGGAGGAGAGATTCAAGGACCCGCACCAAGATTATTTTTTAATTTGCAATTTTAAAGATACATTCTAATTATCTTTTATAATGGTAGGGCAAAAGAAGTTTGGAGCGCTCCCCAGGAAATTGTTTGATATTGTAAAATTGTAGCTCTAAGAAGGCTGTTTTAGACGATTTTTGGTGTTGTTAATGGGAGGAGAGATGAAAAAGCCCATCCCAAGGAAATTTTTCTAATTCATAGACTTAAAAACGCATTCTAGACTATCTTTGGTAAGGTTAGAGGTTGAAGAGGTTCTGAGGTCTACTCCCAAATTTTTAACAAATTGCAAATGTAGGCAATCCACAGGGGTGCTCCCCCCTTGATCAAGGGTGCACCCCCTTAAATATCGTGAAGTTCCCCGCAAAAGCAAGAGCTCCCCCCCATTGAGAAAAATACCCGTCAAAACACAAACACCCCCTAAAAACTTCTATGGCGCAATTTGCGCCATGACCCTCCCCACCTTGGTGGGCGAGCAGATTTTAGAGGACCATCAATTTTTTGAAATTGAGCTCCAAAAACGTAGATCTTGAAGACTTTCAATGATATTAGAGAGCGAGGAGGCCCCCCCCCCCCGGAAACATTTTGAAACTCAAGCGGCTAAAACAAAATTTAGACTGATCTTGAACGATATTGGCGAAAATGAGAGGTGGGGAACCTATCTGGAAACTTTTACAAGTTCTTTTTAAAACGCAGTTTTTAGACGATCTTTGGCAATAGTAACAAGAAGATTGGTTTGGAGGGTCCCATATTAAAAAGGGAATGAAGAATAATTACATAGCACTCACAGCATAAAGCCAGTTTTGCAGGGCCCAATTTCCCAATAGGCAGAGTTGGCAGCTGCCTATGGCGGCAAAATTTTCAGGGGCGGCAAATTTTGCTTTAACCACACATTTTTAAAATTAATTTTTTATTCTTGAAAGTAAAATATTTGCATTCTTTTATTTTCCACAGAGATCTACTCTGAATTTCTTGATTCTACTCTGATTTTCTTGAAATTTAATAATAATTACTTTCACACACCTAATGATTTTTTTTTTTTTTTTTTTAATTTTTAAACGTGATATATTTTTTTCAAGTGGACAGTTTTCAAAAGCGGAAACTTTGGACTCTTTTCAATGTAATCCAGTAACAATTACTAATGAAATACTAAGTGAGTGCACGTAATAACAGAGGAAATTATTCAAATCGTTGATTTGTAGATGAAAAAAAAAATCATTGTAAAGATGCTGTTACAAAAAAAGATAGCAACTGATAAAATGGTTAACACACAAGACATCAAAGTTTAGTGCTCATCAGATTCAGCTATATCGATGTTAAATATCTAAGGTAGAGTTTTGACATCAAAACACAGTTGCGATCACAAGAGCACTAATACGTAACTTTTTTAAAAAACAGAATTAATTCGGAAAGTCATCGGTTTTTTCCCCTGTTCTTTTTTTTTCTCTCTAAAATCGAAAAGTCTTTTTAAGCAAACGATGGCAAATAATGAAACAACAAAGAAGTTTGTTAATTAATTCCGAAAATAAATATGCTGTCTTATGTGAAACATATTAACATGCTTAGCGTTGAGACAAATCTCGCTTTCTGTTTACTTCCCCACTTTCTATCATTATTTTTTCCCTTATAGGTTTAACTCGTGTCTATATCATTTTTCAGAATTTCATTTGCGTTGTAATTTTAAGGAATGTTTTAAAACTTCAAAGAATGAAAGAAAACATGTTTTATGAAACTATATTACCATGAAAAAACAATAACCTTGCTCTATTAATTGTTAATTGAAATAAATATACATATTGTAAATATTATTGAAATTGGTCTTATACGAATTGTTTAATAACCTGCCCAAGAGCAGTACTTGAGCCATGAACGATGTACAGAATTAAATAATATAAACAGAGGCGCGTCGAACTAAAATTTTTGGGTTTAGGAAAACTTTAATTTTACCGATTTCTATGTTGCAATATTATCTCCAAATTTGCCGAATTGTCAGCAAAATTTGAGGAACATGGAATTTTTTGGGATATCACTGTGACATCTTATCGGGGCTCCCCGGAATGTGAAACGTCACCATTTCTTAATAAGCTTGACAGTTTAAATTTATAGAAACCTTTTTTTCGTGTTTTTGAGTGAAAGAATTTTTTCTTCTTTTAGGGGGGAGGGGGCTCAAATTTCAAATCTGTCTTGGGGTGGCATGGAGCTAAATTCGACCCTGCAGTTTTGTTAATATTTCTAAAACATATGATCAGGGCCGTAAGCAAGTAGCTAGAATTTTGTTAAGGGGGCGGGGGTCCAAGACGGAATGAACTTTAAAAATGGGGGAATACTGAACAAGAAGCTTTAGCTGTTAATTACATTAATTAGTACTATTTCAATTAAAACTACATTTATTAATGCATGATAAATAGCTTCAAATTAATTAGCTAATCAAAATTTTAAGGCATTAATAAAAGGTAATTAATCAAAAAAAAATTTCTAATCACCTTAGATAGTATGAAATGAAGTCTCCAAAAAGCGTCTTACATAAATTCCCGAATATGAGGGTGAAAAATTACCCGCTCATATTAACAGTTTTTATCGTTGGGAAATGCAGATTTTTTTTTTTTTTTTGCTCTCTATGCAATTTTTTTTCAATTCTCTATGGTGGGAATTATTTACGTTAAAAACCCGAATTTTTCAAGGCTTCGCTGCACTTCAGGCACTGTGGGTAGGTTCCCCATTTCAAATCCTTCGTTTCTTTCTTTCTTTTTTATTTCAATTTCTTCAAAGCATTTTATTTTGTTGTGATCCATAATCCTGCCTAAGAGTTGTGAGTTTCCAGGACACAGCGAGCAAATTCGTGGCAATTCGTGATTGCGAAAAAATCATATAGTTCGCAATCACGAATTGCGATAGGACCCTACTCGTTGGGTTTCTTGTTTATTCAAATGGAAAGGAAATGGTCCAGAAATTGGCACCCGTGGTGGTACTGGTGATTTTTTACAATAGCTAGTACGAGGCATATCCATAAAAAAAGAAATGGTAACTAGGTTCCGGTAATAAAGATTAATATTTTTATGGCCGATATCCACCAGTACACTAAGCATAATGATTATTTACAGCGTGTAACGTAATGCATTTTAATTTCTTATCAAACTTAAAGATGGGTATTAGTAACCTGTAAATATTAAAGACGATTAGATGACGTTTCACTGTTTAAGTTAATCTATATAGGCGTTTTTTAATGAAAAAACATTTTACACACAAAAAAAAACCTTTTTTTTTAAATATAAAGTTTGCTTGAGTTAAGGCCTGAAATAAATATGAATAAAATCAAACCGCAGAAGATTTGTAACTATGACGAAGAAAATTTCACTGTCTAAATAAATATTAAAAACAATTGTCGTCACAGAAATCTGAAAAATCAGAGCAGCATCAGTTTTGTTGAAATGATGATAATAAGTTATTCGTGATTGCTCAATAACCCTATGACAAACTACAGGACTACTGGAAGCACAAGGAGTGTGCAGAATGACAATATGTTATTTATTCGATGCTATTTTTTTCTAAACGTAATATTTAGATGGGATACCAAAATAAGGCATAAGGCACAAAATTGTAAAAATAAAACACATTTCAAAAAAATGCAATACAACTTACGTATCATTTTTGGAGTGCGTTGAATTTTTTTCTTCTGTAGTTCGATTTTTTGAAAGATGTTTTCACTAATTTGAGGAAGGAAAAGTTTGCTATGGATACCAATAATAAATATGCGTTGTGCAACCTCAGAGATTCACAAGCCTCCTGTAGGAGCCCCTGGCACTTTCTAAAAATGTGGTGCTGTCTACAATGGCTCCGCTGCCGACAGCCCCTTCCCTGATTATCCCAAGGTGTCACTTTCCTTTCGCTA
Source organism: Uloborus diversus (assembly GCF_026930045.1). NCBI lineage: Eukaryota > Metazoa > Arthropoda > Arachnida > Araneae > Uloboridae > Uloborus > Uloborus diversus. Next base: position 80,217,266 of record NC_072740.1, read on the forward strand.
TATGGCCCAGGGCCTTGATATGGCCTTTCCTCAAAACCATTCCTACAAATGAGAGTTGGACAATTTCGAGAAAGGTTTATAATGGCTACTCATCATTGTTGACGAATGAAACTTTCCCGTGGTTCCCTCTGGTGTTGCATCAGGGTCTTTGGAAGTTGCATGGCTTTCTCCCATGCAGGCTGCTTCCCTCAGGGGAGTAGACTGATCGGAGAAAGCCATGGGTGTTGAGAAAAAGATAAGCAAACCAAACCAGGGCCTGAAACTAAACTACTTTTGCTCTCCCAAGTCAGCGTTCCTGTACACAGGCGCGAAAAGCTTATCGGCTATCATCAAGGGAAGCGCTAATGAGGTGGGGGTACTAATTGATTGTTTAATCTGTCGCCGTGTGCGAGGTGACCCTGGGTGGCCCGTCTATGGGCAAGGCCTTTCCACAAGGAAAAAAAGCTTTCTTTCGGCAAGTACGAGTCGGCGGTTTTAATGAAGACGATGGGCTTCCTAAGGTTTTACAAAGATATGAAAACCGTTTACAAAAATGAGTGAACCAATCTTGGATTTTCCTATGTCGCCCAGTGGTTTGATTTTGCATCTTCTAGGCGACAGAATTTTTTCACTACGCGACATTGGTGTCGCGTAGTCCCTATGTTAAAAAATGCTCTGATAAGTTCTGCAAATCTTCGTCCGATTTCTTGGTAAGGGGCTGTCCATATAAATGATGTTACACTTTTTTTAAACATTTTTGACCCCTCTCCATCTGTTACGATGTACTTTTCATAAACTAATTTTTATAAACATATTCGTACTAAAAAATGCTTGATGTCACACTTCTTACTCCTTACTTCCCTTGTCACAAAATCACACCCCCCCCCCTAAAACATCATTTGTGTTGTCGTAATCCACGAATACTTCTTTATTGTCCATCAGGATTGTCGAATTCATTGAGGAAAGAGGAAGTGCGCGATCCTTCGAGTCAGTTTGAAATTTGTGAATGGCAAGTGTTCAATTTTTTGCCATGAAAGTGAGTTGTTTGGCGGGAAGCTTTTTGCTTGGTGAGCAAAAAGCTTCCCGCCAAACAAGATAACCACTTTAAAGGATCTATCCATATTTCTGAGGAGTTGAAGGTGGGAGGAGGTTCTAACGGAAGTAGGTGCGATGAAAGAGGAGAACAGGGAGGATGATAGTTTGGCAGATACTTGGCGGGCAAACTAGATATCATGACTTTTTAAGGCTGAGGGTTTTTTGGTTTAGGATGAAGGCTTTCTTTTTTGTGAGAAAGAGTTAAAGGTTTTCTTGGCGGGGAAATTTTTACAACAGGGTTGTTTTTGCTGAGATTATTTTTTTCTGAGCAAAAAACAATTCCATTGTAGTCTGAATTCTTAAACCTGATAATTATATCTTCGCTTACATTAGGTTTTAATTTTCTTACCGGAGCCAAAGCTTAAAAAAAGAAGCCTTACAATTAAAAATCAATTTAGCTCCATGTTGCATCAAGTTTTTATAACAGCAAGGAACGTTTCCATCTCACCTATTCTATTCCCTCACATATGTTATTCATTGTTATTAAGTGTTCATGTAATGCGCGATATTTCTCCATTTTTTTTTTGCTGCAGATTGTCCGGACATAGGCCCGAACACTCATTCTCCTGGTTACCAGTCGAACGCTCTGCCGATCGAGCTATTCAGCTCTGTCAGTCACAGTGCAAGTTAAAGTTATAAATTTAACCGAAAACCTCATTCTGGTTCTTTAAAACAGGTTTTTTTGCCAGGGAAAAAAAGTGCGAATAGGACATAGGACCCACGGTCTAAAAGAAAAAATTTTAGACCGTGGGTCAATTTCTCGTCAGTAGCCTGCACGATAGGCTTTAAAATAAGGTGTAAATCAAAGAAATCGCTCAAGAATTGAGGAAGATCTCGCGTAGAAACAAAAAACAGGCTACAGAAATAATATATAAGGATAACAGGTTTTAATATTAAGTTTAAAACTCGTGCATTCTAACTTTAGAGGAAGTGGTGCAAATGTGGAAGCGTGTTGGTAATGTGTTAACATAACCTGTACGGTAGGGTGGATCGAAAAAAACAAAATTTTGAATCTTAATTTGGAATACCTGCCAAAAGCTGTGCATGTGTAAGTGCAACACACATATAAAATATTATCAAGTTTGAACAACTCTTTGAGGGTCCTACCACGGCTTGAATTTCTCCAAAAATAGAAAAAAAGGTCAATTTTCCAAAATTTTTATGAAATTACTAGTGTTTAAAATTTTTGTTATAATACGGTTAAAATGCTACTTTTGAACACTCTTTTCATGTATCTTCACAATTATTTGCAGTCTTTGCACCATTATGTTCGCACATAAGCCGTTAAGTTTCGCGAAATTAATTAAAAACTGACTTTTTTTAAAGCTTTTTTGCACATTGCAATATTTTTTCTTTTAAAGTCCAGTTTTCTTTTTTACAACGCCTGTACAGAATGCAGTTAAACTTTATTACATTAACAGCCCAGTATCCACTAAACACAGGTAGCTGCATTTCGAGTTCCATTCTACCTTTTCCATCTACCGAGCCACATGTATTAAGTATAAATTTATTACTAATTTTACATTAGAAGTAAACTATCAAAATGATTTAGTTGTATTAACTAATAAAACATAGAGAGAAGTGCATTGGTTACAAAGAATATATTTAGTCACACACAGTCGCTCTGACATATAAGCATCAATATTTCACAAAATGAGGGACTTGAAAAGTATCATTTAGTTAAAGCCACAGAAAATAGTCAGATCGTCACATCCATTCATAAAACCTCTTTGAAATCATTTTTTGATTCAAACGATGACATGATACTTTGAGATTTGATTTTTGCTCTTGTGAAACCATCTCTTGCCGATTGACTAATCACCAACAAAGAAGCTTCTGTCACCCACAGCGTTCCACCACGTGAGTGTGACAGGAGAACTAAACGAACGCAAAATTGGCGTTGGTGTTTTCAATCTATTGTTGAAGACTTTCATTAGATATGCCAGCTAAAATAGGAGAAGGGTGGCAGTTACTGCACATTTTTGCCGGTTGATAACATCACAGTAGTCTGATGCATTAAAGTTAATCCTTGAGTTATAGAATTCTCTTATTTCTTCATGAACAGAAGCCACTTGCCTGGCCTTCAAAATCTACGCAACAGGGACGTAGCCAAGGGGGGGGGGGGTCCATGGGGTCCGGACCCCCACCCCCCTTCCCGATAGGTCACTGTCCTCCTGCACTTACATAAACAGAATTTTCCAAAAAAATAAATAAATAAATAAATAAAAAATTCTTTTGTCCTAAATATTTTTATTAATCGATAACTTTTTCACGTTCAGTTTAGTTCAGAACAATAGAACCTCTGGGAGTGGTGGTGGTGGTGGGGGGGGGGTGGCGACAGAAGTCTTCATTCCGTGGTACGCGTCGCAGACCTGCCCAAAGGAGACATTATCTTATTAGTCCCCTGCCCCGCAAGAAAATCGCCAGCAGCTATCCGAAAATATCCGAAAAGGAGACATTATCTTACTCCCCGCAAGGAAATCGCCAGCAGCTCGTAAACAAACATTTATTGTCAACGAAAGATTGATGAGAGTCATCAATGATGAAAATGTCGGAGACAGGAAATTTGTCGGAATGTTTTTGAGGGAAGGTCATACAAAGAGGACAGTTGTGGGGTCAGCCGCCGTCTTTTTAGAAGGTGCCTAAGGCCCCTAGAGTCATGGATAGTGCAGAACTCTTTTCGCACATTCACTTTCTCTATTGCTGCCATTGGTATGGGTTGTTTGCACGAATGTTTTCCTCCAAAGTAAAAGGGAAAAATCAGGAGTAAAACCATAAACTCATAAGAAAAAATTAGCCAACCCCCACTGGGTAAGTTGTATTGCAGTTTTTTAATGTGTTTTTTTTCTTTTTTTTAGATATAGGAGCAATTTTATGCATTGTTTTCTCATTTATTTAAAATTTTGTTCTGACAAAAACAGCATCGAATATCATTTCATTTTTTAACCAATCAATTCAATTTATCTCACTTATAATTTTCATTCCTAACAATGATGGATTACTTATATCATTGTGTCCCGGAAGCTCGCAGCTTTTAGCATTCATCAAATGCCTTTCTACAACCATGAAACTAATGTCTGGAAATTCGTTCTGAATATTTATTAATTTTCATCACAAGGTAACAGATTTTTTTTTTCTTTCACTCTTTCTGAGCAAAAATGTACCGAAAAAAACTAGAATTTTTGCGAATGTTTAATCTCTTGCGTATTTATATATGATTTATGAAAAAGGGGAAAAAATATGTATCTGGAGGTAGTAAAAAATAGAAATGAATAAGTAAAGGTTAATACTAATGTAACAAAATTGATTTCAATGATATCAAAGTTAAAAAAAAAAAAAAACAAAGAAATTGAATTAAAAAAAAAAATTGAATGTGTTTGGTTTTTTAAATTTCAACTTTGGAATGATTAACACATGTGTGTAAAGATGTATAAGTTTAAAGATACATATATATTTCACAATGAAATTATTTTAAATCTATATTTTAAAGTACTAACTGAATTGTTTTCATGAGGTCAAAAGAAAAAGTTATTAATTAGTTTAACTGAAAATATATATTTTCTTCTATAATCTAGTTCCATTTTTCGAATAAAATACTATATAATATTCGTGCATATGCTTCATTTAACAAATTTTTTGATAGCTATTTACTGACTTTTTTGTATTCAAGAATTATTTAATAAGTATCTGTACATTCATAGTTAAAAAGCACAGTAGACTCCAAATGCAAAAATAATAGTAGTTGTTCTTATCCTTATAAATATAATAGCCAATGATCGAGTAACGCTCTCGACCTCATCAACAATGAAACTCGCGCCACGCAAGGATAATTTGATAACAAGTTTTGGTAATGTTTAAAATGCAGGGAAAGGCTTTATTGTAACAAGGCTGAACTGGATCCAGTAACTTAACTGTTTTACTGGTAAGATTTTCATTTCAGGAAAACGAAGAAAGCAGAATAATTAACGCTATCTACTGGGGTTTAGGGTTAATCCACAGTTGTTAGGGTTAAAATTTCAACTATCAAAATATCTCCAAACAGGCAATTGCTTCGTTCAAATGTAGAAACATTTTTCACCCGTCATACCATGACCGGCGATTTTCTAGTTTGTTAATATTACATTTCGGGTTATTCTGTTCATTCCGTTTTTAAAAGAATATTCCTTCTTTATCATCGCGTGAGTGCTTTTTCTTTTTGTTTTCTGCTACAGATACTGCTACAGATAGAGAAATACTCTTGAAGTAATTTTTCTTAAGGTTTTTATGCATTTTTTCCATGTATCTTATCATTTTACGTTTTCAAAGATTTAGAAATTTATTCTTTTATAATGGCCAAGTAGAATGGCCGTTGGGTTTCTTGTTTATTCAAATGGAAAGGAAATGGTCCAGAAATTGGCACCCGTGGTGGTACTGGTGATTTTTTACAATAGCTAGTACGAGGCATATCCATAAAAAAAGAAATGGTAACTAGGTTCCGGTAATAAAGATTAATATTTTTATGGCCGATATCCACCAGTACACTAAGCATAATGATTATTTACAGCGTGTAACGTAATGCATTTTAATTTCTTATCAAACTTAAAGATGGGTATTAGTAACCTGTAAATATTAAAGACGATTAGATGACGTTTCACTGTTTAAGTTAATCTATATAGGCGTTTTTTAATGAAAAAACATTTTACACACAAAAAAAAACCTTTTTTTTTAAATATAAAGTTTGCTTGAGTTAAGGCCTGAAATAAATATGAATAAAATCAAACCGCAGAAGATTTGTAACTATGACGAAGAAAATTTCACTGTCTAAATAAATATTAAAAACAATTGTCGTCACAGAAATCTGAAAAATCAGAGCAGCATCAGTTTTGTTGAAATGATGATAATAAGTTATTCGTGATTGCTCAATAACCCTATGACAAACTACAGGACTACTGGAAGCACAAGGAGTGTGCAGAATGACAATATGTTATTTATTCGATGCTATTTTTTTCTAAACGTAATATTTAGATGGGATACCAAAATAAGGCATAAGGCACAAAATTGTAAAAATAAAACACATTTCAAAAAAATGCAATACAACTTACGTATCATTTTTGGAGTGCGTTGAATTTTTTTCTTCTGTAGTTCGATTTTTTGAAAGATGTTTTCACTAATTTGAGGAAGGAAAAGTTTGCTATGGATACCAATAATAAATATGCGTTGTGCAACCTCAGAGATTCACAAGCCTCCTGTAGGAGCCCCTGGCACTTTCTAAAAATGTGGTGCTGTCTACAATGGCTCCGCTGCCGACAGCCCCTTCCCTGATTATCCCAAGGTGTCACTTTCCTTTCGCTATATGGCCCAGGGCCTTGATATGGCCTTTCCTCAAAACCATTCCTACAAATGAGAGTTGGACAATTTCGAGAAAGGTTTATAATGGCTACTCATCATTGTTGACGAATGAAACTTTCCCGTGGTTCCCTCTGGTGTTGCATCAGGGTCTTTGGAAGTTGCATGGCTTTCTCCCATGCAGGCTGCTTCCCTCAGGGGAGTAGACTGATCGGAGAAAGCCATGGGTGTTGAGAAAAAGATAAGCAAACCAAACCAGGGCCTGAAACTAAACTACTTTTGCTCTCCCAAGTCAGCGTTCCTGTACACAGGCGCGAAAAGCTTATCGGCTATCATCAAGGGAAGCGCTAATGAGGTGGGGGTACTAATTGATTGTTTAATCTGTCGCCGTGTGCGAGGTGACCCTGGGTGGCCCGTCTATGGGCAAGGCCTTTCCACAAGGAAAAAAAGCTTTCTTTCGGCAAGTACGAGTCGGCGGTTTTAATGAAGACGATGGGCTTCCTAAGGTTTTACAAAGATATGAAAACCGTTTACAAAAATGAGTGAACCAATCTTGGATTTTCCTATGTCGCCCAGTGGTTTGATTTTGCATCTTCTAGGCGACAGAATTTTTTCACTACGCGACATTGGTGTCGCGTAGTCCCTATGTTAAAAAATGCTCTGATAAGTTCTGCAAATCTTCGTCCGATTTCTTGGTAAGGGGCTGTCCATATAAATGATGTTACACTTTTTTTAAACATTTTTGACCCCTCTCCATCTGTTACGATGTACTTTTCATAAACTAATTTTTATAAACATATTCGTACTAAAAAATGCTTGATGTCACACTTCTTACTCCTTACTTCCCTTGTCACAAAATCACACCCCCCCCCCCTAAAACATCATTTGTGTTGTCGTAATCCACGAATACTTCTTTATTGTCCATCAGGATTGTCGAATTCATTGAGGAAAGAGGAAGTGCGCGATCCTTCGAGTCAGTTTGAAATTTGTGAATGGCAAGTGTTCAATTTTTTGCCATGAAAGTGAGTTGTTTGGCGGGAAGCTTTTTGCTTGGTGAGCAAAAAGCTTCCCGCCAAACAAGATAACCACTTTAAAGGATCTATCCATATTTCTGAGGAGTTGAAGGTGGGAGGAGGTTCTAACGGAAGTAGGTGCGATGAAAGAGGAGAACAGGGAGGATGATAGTTTGGCAGATACTTGGCGGGCAAACTAGATATCATGACTTTTTAAGGCTGAGGGTTTTTTGGTTTAGGATGAAGGCTTTCTTTTTTGTGAGAAAGAGTTAAAGGTTTTCTTGGCGGGGAAATTTTTACAACAGGGTTGTTTTTGCTGAGATTATTTTTTTCTGAGCAAAAAACAATTCCATTGTAGTCTGAATTCTTAAACCTGATAATTATATCTTCGCTTACATTAGGTTTTAATTTTCTTACCGGAGCCAAAGCTTAAAAAAAGAAGCCTTACAATTAAAAATCAATTTAGCTCCATGTTGCATCAAGTTTTTATAACAGCAAGGAACGTTTCCATCTCACCTATTCTATTCCCTCACATATGTTATTCATTGTTATTAAGTGTTCATGTAATGCGCGATATTTCTCCATTTTTTTTTTGCTGCAGATTGTCCGGACATAGGCCCGAACACTCATTCTCCTGGTTACCAGTCGAACGCTCTGCCGATCGAGCTATTCAGCTCTGTCAGTCACAGTGCAAGTTAAAGTTATAAATTTAACCGAAAACCTCATTCTGGTTCTTTAAAACAGGTTTTTTTGCCAGGGAAAAAAAGTGCGAATAGGACATAGGACCCACGGTCTAAAAGAAAAAATTTTAGACCGTGGGTCAATTTCTCGTCAGTAGCCTGCACGATAGGCTTTAAAATAAGGTGTAAATCAAAGAAATCGCTCAAGAATTGAGGAAGATCTCGCGTAGAAACAAAAAACAGGCTACAGAAATAATATATAAGGATAACAGGTTTTAATATTAAGTTTAAAACTCGTGCATTCTAACTTTAGAGGAAGTGGTGCAAATGTGGAAGCGTGTTGGTAATGTGTTAACATAACCTGTACGGTAGGGTGGATCGAAAAAAACAAAATTTTGAATCTTAATTTGGAATACCTGCCAAAAGCTGTGCATGTGTAAGTGCAACACACATATAAAATATTATCAAGTTTGAACAACTCTTTGAGGGTCCTACCACGGCTTGAATTTCTCCAAAAATAGAAAAAAAGGTCAATTTTCCAAAATTTTTATGAAATTACTAGTGTTTAAAATTTTTGTTATAATACGGTTAAAATGCTACTTTTGAACACTCTTTTCATGTATCTTCACAATTATTTGCAGTCTTTGCACCATTATGTTCGCACATAAGCCGTTAAGTTTCGCGAAATTAATTAAAAACTGACTTTTTTTAAAGCTTTTTTGCACATTGCAATATTTTTTCTTTTAAAGTCCAGTTTTCTTTTTTACAACGCCTGTACAGAATGCAGTTAAACTTTATTACATTAACAGCCCAGTATCCACTAAACACAGGTAGCTGCATTTCGAGTTCCATTCTACCTTTTCCATCTACCGAGCCACATGTATTAAGTATAAATTTATTACTAATTTTACATTAGAAGTAAACTATCAAAATGATTTAGTTGTATTAACTAATAAAACATAGAGAGAAGTGCATTGGTTACAAAGAATATATTTAGTCACACACAGTCGCTCTGACATATAAGCATCAATATTTCACAAAATGAGGGACTTGAAAAGTATCATTTAGTTAAAGCCACAGAAAATAGTCAGATCGTCACATCCATTCATAAAACCTCTTTGAAATCATTTTTTGATTCAAACGATGACATGATACTTTGAGATTTGATTTTTGCTCTTGTGAAACCATCTCTTGCCGATTGACTAATCACCAACAAAGAAGCTTCTGTCACCCACAGCGTTCCACCACGTGAGTGTGACAGGAGAACTAAACGAACGCAAAATTGGCGTTGGTGTTTTCAATCTATTGTTGAAGACTTTCATTAGATATGCCAGCTAAAATAGGAGAAGGGTGGCAGTTACTGCACATTTTTGCCGGTTGATAACATCACAGTAGTCTGATGCATTAAAGTTAATCCTTGAGTTATAGAATTCTCTTATTTCTTCATGAACAGAAGCCACTTGCCTGGCCTTCAAAATCTACGCAACAGGGACGTAGCCAAGGGGGGGGGGGGTCCATGGGGTCCGGACCCCCACCCCCCTTCCCGATAGGTCACTGTCCTCCTGCACTTACATAAACAGAATTTTCCAAAAAAATAAATAAATAAATAAATAAAAAATTCTTTTGTCCTAAATATTTTTATTAATCGATAACTTTTTCACGTTCAGTTTAGTTCAGAACAATAGAACCTCTGGGAGTGGTGGTGGTGGTGGGGGGGGGGGTGGCGACAGAAGTCTTCATTCCGTGGTACGCGTCGCAGACCTGCCCAAAGGAGACATTATCTTATTAGTCCCCTGCCCCGCAAGAAAATCGCCAGCAGCTATCCGAAAATATCCGAAAAGGAGACATTATCTTACTCCCCGCAAGGAAATCGCCAGCAGCTCGTAAACAAACATTTATTGTCAACGAAAGATTGATGAGAGTCATCAATGATGAAAATGTCGGAGACAGGAAATTTGTCGGAATGTTTTTGAGGGAAGGTCATACAAAGAGGACAGTTGTGGGGTCAGCCGCCGTCTTTTTAGAAGGTGCCTAAGGCCCCTAGAGTCATGGATAGTGCAGAACTCTTTTCGCACATTCACTTTCTCTATTGCTGCCATTGGTATGGGTTGTTTGCACGAATGTTTTCCTCCAAAGTAAAAGGGAAAAATCAGGAGTAAAACCATAAACTCATAAGAAAAAATTAGCCAACCCCCACTGGGTAAGTTGTATTGCAGTTTTTTAATGTGTTTTTTTTCTTTTTTTTAGATATAGGAGCAATTTTATGCATTGTTTTCTCATTTATTTAAAATTTTGTTCTGACAAAAACAGCATCGAATATCATTTCATTTTTTAACCAATCAATTCAATTTATCTCACTTATAATTTTCATTCCTAACAATGATGGATTACTTATATCATTGTGTCCCGGAAGCTCGCAGCTTTTAGCATTCATCAAATGCCTTTCTACAACCATGAAACTAATGTCTGGAAATTCGTTCTGAATATTTATTAATTTTCATCACAAGGTAACAGATTTTTTTTTTTCTTTCACTCTTTCTGAGCAAAAATGTACCGAAAAAAACTAGAATTTTTGCGAATGTTTAATCTCTTGCGTATTTATATATGATTTATGAAAAAGGGGAAAAAATATGTATCTGGAGGTAGTAAAAAATAGAAATGAATAAGTAAAGGTTAATACTAATGTAACAAAATTGATTTCAATGATATCAAAGTTAAAAAAAAAAAAACAAAGAAATTGAATTAAAAAAAAAAATTGAATGTGTTTGGTTTTTTAAATTTCAACTTTGGAATGATTAACACATGTGTGTAAAGATGTATAAGTTTAAAGATACATATATATTTCACAATGAAATTATTTTAAATCTATATTTTAAAGTACTAACTGAATTGTTTTCATGAGGTCAAAAGAAAAAGTTATTAATTAGTTTAACTGAAAATATATATTTTCTTCTATAATCTAGTTCCATTTTTCGAATAAAATACTATATAATATTCGTGCATATGCTTCATTTAACAAATTTTTTGATAGCTATTTACTGACTTTTTTGTATTCAAGAATTATTTAATAAGTATCTGTACATTCATAGTTAAAAAGCACAGTAGACTCCAAATGCAAAAATAATAGTAGTTGTTCTTATCCTTATAAATATAATAGCCAATGATCGAGTAACGCTCTCGACCTCATCAACAATGAAACTCGCGCCACGCAAGGATAATTTGATAACAAGTTTTGGTAATGTTTAAAATGCAGGGAAAGGCTTTATTGTAACAAGGCTGAACTGGATCCAGTAACTTAACTGTTTTACTGGTAAGACTGTGTCATTTCAGGGGAATGAAGAAACGAAAAAGTGGTCAACGTTGAACCCTATCTACTGAAGCTTAGGGTTAATCCACTGGAGTTAGGGTTTAAAATGTCAACTATCAAAATGTCACCAAACAGGCAATTGCTTCGTTCAAATGTGGAATCAATTTTCATCCATCATATCTTGACAGGCGATCTTCTAGTTGTTATGTAATTTCAAAATATCAATTTATATCGTATCTAGATTTTTAATTTACAACTTTTCTTAGAGTTTTTACAAGAGATTTGTCCTTTTTTAAAAACATCTCATGACTTAGAGCAAAATGTTTGCTAACTGAGGCTTCAAACTACCTATAAACCTTTTATATTTGTCACCGAAAGATGATTAGCTTTTTACAGTAATATCTAATTTTGGTGCTGCCGCATTATCACAAAATAGGGCAAAGATTACTTCCTAAAGGAACGAAATCGGATGACTACCGCCAAATGTAGAAATGTAAATTTTTATCTTTCCATATTGTTAGTGAAATAACTAGGTTTAAAGTGTCAAATTTTGTTGTGATGATTCATTATTGTTACTATCGGTCATTTCCCCTACAGTTGTTTAAATTGAAATTTTAAATTTAGAATGGAACATTTTGCACAGAAATTGTTTCGAGTCAGCATAAAGAACAGAACTACAGATTTGATTTAGTTTATTTGTTTTCCTGAAGAGGAGTAAAGACATATCTATACATAAAATACTATGTAAATACAATGTGTTCGTAAGTGTATTCATTCAATTTCCAAAGTTCTAAAAGTAATACTTCCTCTTATCACCCTTAAATGACCCTGCATGCGAAACTCCTTAAATAGAAAATGTCCAAGAAAAATGTTTAATATCATTGATAGCCTTAAAAATAGTATTTATAAACAAATTATCATTCAAATTTTCTTCAAAATTTTGACAAAGATATTTTATCGTTTAACTTAATTCATCGTAAATACCATAACTGATCCTTAGATATTTATTTTAGCAATACATAACAAGAAAATACTTATTAACGAGCAACGACACTTCCTATGTATTTTCGTTGTTTGAACAGCTTTAATGTTTTCCTAATAAGCTTTTATATGAAAATATTATTAAAAAGGATGAAGATTAGAAGTATCATTCCATTTCTTATCGTTGAATGAATCCTAAAAATTTAAATGAATTAAGACAGTTCGAGCTTCTCTTTAATGAGCCTTGGCGATATTTTCGTCCATAGAAGCATTAAATGCAGTTCAAAATCCAATTCAAAACAGTCAGGAATGGGGAATTATGGAGCATTTATTGAGTTAGACAGTATTGAGCGTTTTTTTTTTTTTTTTTTTTGAAAGCAAATATATTGCAAAGCTTTAACAATCATACTTATATTATATCATTACTTAATTAAGCTAATTATCATACTTATTAATTGTAGTTTTGATTGGAATAGTATTAATTTATACAATTAACAGTTAATGCTTCTGATTTAGCATGCTTCCATTTTTAAAGTTCGTGCAACCTTGGACCCCCCCTTAACAAAATCCTAGCTACGTGCCTGTACGCAAAGTCAGTTCTCTGATGTACTTCGTTCATCAGTGATCACTGTTAAGAGAATATTTTCCGGGTGGCAAAAATAGGCATTTTGTTGAATGACAGGATCAATATTTTTTTTTTTTTTCAGATTTTCACTTACGTAACGAGATGCTGTAATAACACTGATGAGGAACAGCAAAGTTTTGTTTCAATTCCAGAAGAAGAAAAATTTGCAACGGCTATACTCCCGCCAACAGAGCCATCAACATTTTTTGGTGTCACTTCAAAAGTGGAACAAATTAGGCTTTCTCTGCCAACGCTATCAAGAGTGCTACTAGTACGGCATTTCTGACAGATGTGCGATGTACTGCAACAATTGCTTCAGAAACATTACAGGATTTTGGTACTGTGTCAAATAATTATCGTTCTAAAGTCGTTGATATGAATAAAATTCGAAGACAGCGACAGAAGTGTCACAGGTGTCACAGACGAAGTACGTGCTTCTCTTCAAAACCTGCAAACTAGAAGTGAAAGGGTAGATATTGATAGCCGAAAAGACAAAACTATGACAAAAAGAAATGGTTGGAGACAGATACCATAGAAGAACCATAAGTGAGGAACCCATGATTGAAAAATCCAATTCTCTTTATTTGGGTCATGTGACGCCAACTTCTCGAACGGCAAAACATGTCGCGACAGCAAGGTGATTTTTGAACTGAAAATTTGTTTAAGCCTTAAGGATCTTTTAGTTTTTGGCTGTGATGGCACGGTCACGAATCCCAGAAAAAAGAACGGTGCAATTGCGGCTATAGAGAATAAAATTGGACATCCTGTCCCATAGTTAATCTGTGAACTGCATACGAGCAGCCTTTGCGTCATCTGTTCACATTACTTGATGGTGAAAATGCTGGTTCATGTGAATTTTCTCAGGACCAATAGGTAAATTGCTGCGACACTTTACCACTGGGTGTAGTTTGAAGCAATTACGCTCCTTGTCGTAGGTGCTGGGCTGTTAATATAATAAAGTATAATTTCATTTCCATTTAAAACTGCATTCTGCACTGTCATACAAAGAAAAAAAAAGTTGGACTTTAAAAGAAAAAATATTGCAATATGCAAAAAGGCTTGAAAAAAGTTGGTTTTTAGAAATTTCACGAAATTTTACGAACTTGTGTGCGAACCTAATACTGCAAAGAATGTAAATAATTTTGAAGATGCATGAAAAGCGTGTTAAAAGGAAACATTTTAATGGTATTAGAACAAAAATTTTGAACCTTATTATTTTCATAAAAATTTTGGAAAATTGACCATTTTTCCTATTTTTGGAGAAATTCAAGCCTTGGTAGGACCCTCAAGGAGTTATTCAAACTTGATAATATTTTACATGTGTATTGTTCTTACACATGCACAGCTTTTGGTGGGTATTCCAAATTAAGATTCGAAATTTTATTTTTTTCGATCCACCCTACTGTACGGCTTGTGAGGCGTCGCACTTTTACGCGGAACGCATCAACTTGTTACTGTGTTTGTTTAGTAAGCCTGTAGGAGCGTTGTTAGTCAACTCGTGGTTTATTATCAGTGAAGTTTTCTTTAGTTTTTCTTGATTTTTCAAACTTTTGAGGCAAGTCTTTAAGGTTGTTTTAATTACATAGTCCATTAAGCTATTTCTTAGTACTTAGGCAGTTATTGGTTAAGCAAATAATACTCTGCAATCTGGTATCATTAAATGGATTCCTAGCTTGAAAATGTAGCGTAGTTTTATCTTCATAGTTCAACATGGCTATGCTGGTAATGTGGAAGCGCTACACTGGGGGTAATGTGGAAACGTTTCCACATTTCCCTCACCTAAATTTGTTGTCTATTATATTTAGTTTAGATTTTAGAGACTATAATAGGTATTTGTAAAAAATTGAAATATAATATTTGTTGTACTACATTTCCTTTGCGCCTATTTCAGATGCTGAGGAAGATTGTTGGTCCCAAGCAAAATGGTAAATTTAAGAATTTGGATGCCCAATCTATGGTAAAAGCGATTGTTTCCGTAAGAGAAAAGAAGATGGGTTTGAGAAAAGCTGTGAAGCTTTATAAAGTTCCTCAGACGTCATTACAAAGATTTGTAAATAGTTATATAACACCTGAAGAGTGTGTGAACCTCAAAGTTGGACGAAAGTCTGTTTTACCAGCTCATTTGGAAACTGAGCTGGTTGAATATTTAATAGAAATGGATGACCGTTTCTACGGCTTAAGGAGAGATGTTATAAAAAGATTGGCCAACAGGTTGGCTGTTCGGAATAAATGTTCCACACCCGTTTCTAAATAAAACTGCAGGGAGAGCCTGGTTTGACTTGTTTATAAGACGTCACAAAGAGACTCACTAATCCAATCAGTACCTCATTTTCTAGAGCGAATGGCTTTAATAAGGATATTATTGATAAGTTTTTTAACATGTTAAAAGCTGAGTACGATAAACATCCTTACCCAAGTGATAGGGTATTTAACGTCGATGAAATCGGGTTAAGTGTTGTGCAAAGTAAGATACTACATGTTGTTGGACTAAAAGGGAAAAGGCAAGTGGGAGCAATCACGTCAGCAGAACGAGGTTCCCTTATTATTGTAATTTGTTTCATGAGTGCCTGAGGAAATTTTGTCCCCCTATGAGGACTTTTCCCAGAAAAAATATGGCTCATGCTCTAATGAGAGCACCACCAGGGTCACTCGGCAGATGCCATCCATCTGTATGGATCCAAACGGATTTATTTACAGAGTGGTTTAACCACTTTATTCAAAAGACACGCCCGAATGAAGAATCCCCTGTTCTGCTAATTCTCGACGGACACGAACACCCACACAAGGAATCTTGACGTAATTGATCTTGCTCGTAAAAATCATGTGACGATCATCAGCATTCCTCCACATACATCCTACAAAACCCAACCGTTGGATGAAACCTTTATGGGACTCTTAAAAAGTTATTACAGTGAATATGTGCACCAGTTTTTGCGATACAATGATCATCCTGTATGCCCTTACGAAATCGCTGAACTTTTTGGCAAGGCTTACATGCAATGCCAAACATGATTTATAGCGGCAACTGGGTTCGAAGTTACGGGAATATACCCTTGTGACCGCATGTCTGATATTCCCTACCTTCACAATCTTGTTTGCCAACTGAACCGATTTCAAGTCGTTGTTTAAATATTCAGTCACCTACGTCTATCCCCCCTCAGGTTAGTAATTCTTCATGCGCCCCCATGCCTGCTGCTCAAAATGTTCGAGATGCTCGAATTCAAGACAAAGGAACCCGACCCAGTGTCATTGAACTGGCAGAAGCTGGCCCTACAAATCTACTTGAGCCCTGTGTTATACCTTGGGATGTATAAGGCCTGTACCTGCGCCAAAGCGGAATATTCAAACAGAGGAAGAAAACCTTCTTCGGCTGCAGTTATTACAAGTTCTCCATATAAAACGGAACTTGAAAAAAGTTGTAAACAAATCTAAAAAATTAATTCCGACAGGGAAAGGGAAAAAACAACTACCCAAAAGAAAATTCTTACTTAATGAAGAGTCAGACGACAGCGATTCAACATCCTCAGGGGAGTCGGCAATGGAGATGCCTGTTGGAGAAGTTCCAGCAGAAGAGGATGAGGCCATTTGCATTTTTTTGCGGGGAGGCTTTTTCGAATGATTTTCAAAGGGAACTTTGGATCAGATGTTTGGTTTGTGAGTCTTGGTGCTATACTTTGTGCGCTGGATGTGTAAATGAATATTACATTTGTGACTTTTGCAAGTGAACATTTTATTTTATTTTTTTATTAAAAATGTTTAATTCTTAAGTCTTTGTATTAGTTTTGCTTTGTATAATAAATACACATTTAAGTATGAATTTTTTCAGTTTAGTGTTTTTATCCAGAAAACAAATGTTTCCACATTACCAGCACATTTTGAAAATCGGGTTAAAGAATCAATTTATTATTAACTATTATTTATACAATGTAAACGTAATGTTTTGCATAAAACCAAAAGCAGTTATTGTTGTAATCTTTTTTTGAAGTGTTTTCCAGATTTTTGCCCACCAAGCAACTACTTCAATTAGAAAAGCATCCCGCCAAACCAGATAACCAATTTAAAGGATCTATCCATATTTCTGAGGAGTTGAAGGTGGGAGGAGGTTCTAACAGAAGTAGGTGTGACGAAAGCGGATACCAGGGAGGATGACAGTTTGATAGATACTTAGCAGATAAACTAGATACCAAGATACCATGACTTTTTAAGGCTGAGGGTTTTTTGGTTGAGGATGAAGGCTTTTTTTGTGGGGAAAAATTAAAGGTTTTCTTGGCGGGGAAATTTTTACAACAAAGTTGTTTTTGTTGAGATAGTACCATTTCTCACAGAAAAATTTAATATTATTAAGCTTTCTGCAGATTGTCTAAATGAAAAAATTTATTTACTTCAAGAATAGTGCACTGGAATTTTTCTTTTACCTTGACCATAATAGTGATTTTCTATTTCAAATTATTTAACTCAAAATCAGTCATTTTCCTTGGATAGTTTTACTTGAAATTAACCTATCAGTATTTTTGCGCATCATTTTTAGAACTAAAATGAGTTCTGTATGAAGATAGGATCCTTTTTCATTTCTTTGTTACATTGTAATGAAATGAATTGTTTTCAGCAACATCTAGTATGTCAACTTGATGATACATACCTGTGTAGCTGCTTCTGTAGGTAAGCAAGCACCGACATGTGTTTTAGTGGGACCGGTGGGAGTGAGAAAGGTATGTTCTGGCTTGAAGCACTTGATTAGTGATTTAAGGTAAACTTTGAAATTTAGTTGTGTGCTTAGTGTTTAAAAAAGACTATGTTGTGGATACTCATTTTGTTCAGAATTTTAATTTCTACAAGTTTTCTGCCTATATGTACGGCCATTGGAAGCGTTATTTTTGAAACATTGTTACATTAATGAAAAAACAGGTGTTTTTTGACACTAATTTGGATGTAACGGCCAAAACTCACTTTGTAGAAGGGGGGAAACTTAGTATGGTCATTCCAGACCCATACGGCATCGATTGAAGCAATTTCCAGCTTTCCACCAATTACTTCCGTATTCAACTCCCCAACCACTGGGATAATCAAAGGTAGCATATGCAAAAATAACATTTGATTAGCCAAAATATTTGCAGGATGCAAAAAGATTGAAATTTCAAACACTAGCTATTTTCCCCAAAATCTGAGTAAGTTCAATGTTGTAATGGTTTCAAAAATAAATCATATGTTAGTTATTGAAATTAAACAAAAAAATAAGCTAATCTAAGGTAACATATGTCAGAAAAACTATTGTAAAATCGTCAAAATATTTACAAGATGCAAAAAGATTGAAATCTCAAACAGAGCAGCAATTTTTTACGATGCTGCATAACGAACACATGTTCAGAAAATTGCATTGGTGAAACATTTTTCAAAAATTTTTAAGCACTATCTGATGATTTTTGAAAGAATTCAAGTTCTAAGAAAATTTTTCACAGTTATAAAATTTTTTCAATGTCTTCAAGCATTTGAAAATGAATTTATATTTCAAGAACTTTTCCAAGGGCGTATGAACTCTGTTCAATAGCGCTCCTGACCATGGCACCTGGCGTTTTGCAGGTATGAATTCAGATTACACACTCTGGGAGGTGACTTTCCCATGTGTAATGCCTGACGCGTTACATGTTCATAGTTATAGTGCAGATTAAATGTGGACTCATCCGAGAAGACGATCTGTTGCTAGTTTGCAGGCAATCGGGTGTGTTGCTGGGCCCATTGAAGTCGGAAGAGAAAATGGCAACGGGAATCCTGCATACAGGGTTCATACTTATTTTTAAAAGTGAAAATTAAGGACTGGAAATAATAAGATAATTTTAGGCATACCATTTCAAAGTTTCCCAGGAGGGTAAAGTACTTGATACATACACAAATGCATAACATTGTTCCCGAACTGCAGGAAAAGGAGCAATTGATTGACTCTGATGCCCCATTATCAGTGAATTATATTTCAATATAAACAGGGAAATATAAACAGGGGTAGAAGTGACCGACTTGTCACATATAGGACATTTTCCGCAAAAAATATCGGACAAATATAGGACACAGTATGTGAATATTTCTGTTATGAACAAAGAACTAATACATATCATATATTATTTATTTATTCTTATCAATGATTTTGTTTAAAAAAAACCTCATATGAAATTATTCCTTACATCTGAAATGACTTTCCTGTAGTTGAAAGAATAATTTCTGAAAAAAAAGTGTACTTTATAGACGAAATAATTAAACAAAATTTGAACAAAGAAAATTTTTATTTTTTCTTCCTCACTCATGATCCAAGTACTAATTCCACTGTTATTTGATTTTATATCTAAACTGAACCCTTTAACACTTGTGTTAAGAACAAACAGAGCTTGAGAAGGATCCTTCTGACGTTTTTCAGAGTCTTCTTTATGCTTGAATGTTTTAGGATGCTGCCTCCATTGCGAAAATCCACTATTGCTTATGGGCACTGAACAGTTGCAAAAATGGCAAAAAGCGGTAAAATCATCTTTTCCTTTAGTGTACCATGCACCAAAATTTGTAGAATTAATGTCCTCCTGGTTGAACAACAACAAAAGTGGAAATATAGGAAATATAAGACATTTTACAAAAATATAGGAAATATAGGACGATTTTGATGCTTTTCTTGAAAATATAGGATATATAGGACTACTTCGACCCCTGTATAAATTTAAATTTTGAAAGAACAACACATGCAATTTTCGGCGAAACACGTGTTTGACATCGTTGGCATGTTTCCCAAACATACATTTTCGGCAGAAAACGCGGAGGGTGAAAATTTGAAGGGAGAAAATAGAAAAATTAAGAAAAGGGGACCAAACTTAATGTAGTTTTGAAAAAATTAAGGAAATTTTCAGAAAATTAAGGACTTTTTAAGGGTTTTTTAGGGACCTTAATTTTGCTTGATGAAAATAAGGGTTTCTTAAGGGTTTTTTAAGGAAGTACGAACCCTGTGCATAGGGGTGAATCCTTGCATGCAGGGCCCTGGCGCAGCCGAAGTCGACGAACCGGGGATACAGCAAGAATGACACTGTACTCATACTCCAACGTTGTGCTAGCGTACGAGAGAACGCTATACGTACAATCACAGCTAGGCGGGTGAGGTGTCGATAATCTTCTGACGTCGTTTGGTTGCATGGGCTGGCGCGAGTCTTTCGGCTAATTTCATCGACCCCTGACCATCTTTTACAAATACGCACCACATTTGATGCATTACGCCACATACAGGCACTAATTTCTCTATACTTAAGTTCACCCTCACGCATGCAGATCATACGGCTACATACGAACTCCGTTACTCGTTTGCATGACACTCTGCATTTTGGGCAAGGCATATTGATTACTAGAGAAACATCTACCATCGGCAGATAATCATACAATAATTCCAAAATACTTTACAGCCCTTTATATAGAGTGAGCCACAGTTCAGAGGACGTTACTCGGTACATGCATGCGCGACGACTCCAATTCTAATTATTTGCATATCTTATCCTGCTATACACTGGGGTCCAAAAGTTAAGCATAATTCATAAAATGTGAGAAAACTCTTGTAAATGTTCCTAAAATTACTTATGGAGATTCATTGGTTAAAGAAGAAACATTATGTTTATGCAAAATATCATAGTCGATGGCATCATTCGCGAAATGGGTGTGCATGTCGGAATGTGGATAAAACGACTCACATTTCAGAGAGTTCAGGCGTGTTCCTAGAAACATTGGTTTTGGTGAAACAAGATTAATAGCATAAAGGTGCTGATTGGACATGTTTGCGAAGGAAAGAATCGTTGGAATACTGGAATCTGGACGATCACAATCCGAAGTGCCTCGTATTCTTAATGTGCCTCAGTGTGTAATCTTGAGACTGTGGCAGAGGTTTCAAAATACGAGAGATGTTCTCCGACAGCCAGTACCAGGTCAACCAAGAGTCAAAACCGCTCACCAAGATAGATTTCTGGCAATTTCTGCGTGACGTTATAGGGACAGCTACCAGAGAACTGGGTTTGGCGCTCAGTGCCGCCACAGGAATAACAATTTTGAGGCTAACTGTTTACAGGAGATTTAATCATGTTGGTCTGTATGCCAGAAGACCAGCAGTTTGCATTCCTCTCACATCAGCACAGAAACACATTTGTTTAAACTGGAGCTTGCAACATCACCATTGGAGTGCGGGGACAGTGGGCCAATGTGATGATGAGTCCCGTTTTACTCTACAGAGTGATTCTCATCAGGTAACAACATGGAGAGAAAAGGGAACTCGTTTCCAACCGCAAAACATAACAGAAAGACATCACTTTGCATCAGCGGGAGCAATGGTGCGGGCGGGCATTATGTTGGACGGTCATAACAACCTCCTTATGTGTGAGAAAGGTCCTGTCACTGATAAAAGATACAGAGACGAAGTTCTTGAACCTTATGTTTGCTTGTTTCGAGGTGCTGTCGGTCCTGATTTCATATTCATGGGTGATAATGCGCCATATCCCAGTACAGCTGTGGTCAATGACTTCCATAAATATGAAAATATCTAGCGAATGATGTGGGCAGAGAACTCCCCTGATTTGAACCCTATTGAACATGTATGGGATATTCTCGCGAGAGAACTTGTGGCCCATTCGTCCCCACCAAGCTCTGTTCTGGTGTTAAAAAGAGCTCCCCAGCATGCTTGGAATTATTTGAGCCCACAACTCATCCACCATGTCATAGAGAGCATGAGTGATCGGTGTGCAGCATGCATGGCTGTCAGAGGTGGTCATACACATTTTTAAACTTCAGTATCCTATTTTTTTCTTTTTCTTGTGTAAAGAGTAGATTCCTCAAACGCGTAATTTTCTTTCAAACTATTCTTTTGAGTAATAAAAGTAAATACTACAGTTTTTTTTAATAGTTTCGTTGTTTTGTAACCGTGTTGCATTCGCATATCACGTTTACTCCTATTCCGATGCATATTTCATTCATTCCTCACATAAATAGCAATTATGCTTAACTTTTGGACACCAGTGTACATTTCCCGTGAATTTCAGTTCATTTGCATAATTCCTTCTCGGTATTGCAATTTTCAAACATGAGTGTATATTAATTCTAAAAACCCTTACAGCAAAAAGAAAACTCAATATTATAACTTAAAAAAATATATTCTGATCTCTGAAAACAGAACACTAAAAACATTTACTATTTGAAAACGGCTAACGAAAAAAGAACAATAAAAAATCAAACCAGTACTCAATGTTAAAAAAAAAAGCATTTCATCTTGTTCGTTATAGAAAATTAAAGCAAATATAATCACCAAGCATTGGCCATGAGACGTATTAACGAAAAACATGTCTCTACAACTAGTGATTCAGCAAATAACATTTTTCTCCAATTTAAAGCCGGTAAATTTGTTGAGGCTATTTTGAACAGAAGTATATGTTTAAACAATTACAGGAATATTCTACTCATTATTTTTTTGTATATAAAGAGTTGTAAAAAAATATGTTAACTTCAAAAAATAGGTATGACAAAAACAATACCCATTCAACTCAATGAAAAGAACATCAAAAACATTTATTTGAATTTGAAGTATAAATAGTAATGAAAAAGTAGAAATATAAAGAAATCAAACCAGTATCAGAGTTTAAAATAAATACAAAATTTTATAGTTATAAAAATATTAAGCACATATTATCAAAAGTGTTGGCCATTTGTTGAATGTCCTAACATAAACTTGACTTTACAATTATAAAACAAAATAACACCCACAGGAAGTTTCTACACATTATTTTGCAGTTTATGAACACATAAAAATGTTGAATAATAAAAATATTTATGGCGAAAAACTATCCAATATTGTGAACGAATTATATGATGAAAAATATATTGATATTGGAAAACAAAACACAATGATCATTTATTTGAAACTGAAGTAAAAATGGCTAAAATGAAAGAGCTATAATAAATAAAACCAGTACTCAATGTTTAAAATACATACAAAGTGAATTCATATGAGTTATTAAAAATTACAGCTAATTGCGAGATGTACTAACAGAAAACAAGATTACACAATTAATTATGAAGAAAATAACATTATTCTCCAAGTTAAAGCCAGTACATAAGATGAGTCATATTGGAAAAATAAGATGAGTCATATTTGAACTGAAGTATATGTTCAAACAATTACAGGAAGGTTCTACTCATTACTTTTCAGTAAATGAACATTTATTTTAAAAAAAGTTTAAAAAAAAGTGTTAAATTTCAAAAATACATATGACATTAAAACACATTTTAAAATGAAGTATATGCTTGAACATTTACAGGGAATTTTGACTCATTTTTCAGTAAATGAACATTTATTAAAAAAATATATGTTCATTTATACAATAAGTATGACATTTCAAAATACAAATGACATTGAAACACATATTAAAAAGAAGTAAATGCTTGAATAATTAAAGGGCATTTCCACTCATTATTTTTCAGTAAATGAACTTTTATAAATAAAATATATGTTAAATTTCAAAAATACTTATGACATTAAAACACATTTTAAAATGAAGTATATGCTTGAACAATTACAGGGAATTTCTACTCATTATTTTGTAATACCTTGTGTGTTAAAAATTAAAAATATATATACATATGATACAAGAAAAATATTCAGATTAAGCGATACAAATGCTTTTTAAAAAAATGGAGCTCAGAAAACAGAACATCAAAAACATTTATTCCATGGTAAGCTATAGTCGATTATTAAATAAGAGACGCACAATGTCTTCAGCAAAGAGCCCCCTCCCCCCAAAATAAAAGATGAAACATGAACAAAATGTAATTTATATGATAAGAAAAGTAAAAACTACAGCACATGTCATCAACATGTATAGGGTATTAGTTAAATTTTTTAACAAAAATCCTGATGCTATAACTAATTGTAAAACGAAGTTACATTTTACCTCAATTCAAAATCAGAGGTTTTCATTAAGATAGATTGCTAAATTAATTACAGGCTCAAACAATTACAAGGAGTTTTTAATCATCATTTAGCAATATATGAACATGTAAACATGCTTGCAAAATGTTTAAAAGTGTAACATCAACAGCTATAATGAAGGTATGTTTTGGCCAGAATTTGAGGGCCCTATTAATTCATGTGCAGTTGTTCCCAGGGAGATTTTAATCCCTGAAGCAAAACCACCATATAATGATTGGCAATCACTAGATTTCCTAAAGTTCCTTGTCCCACAAAGGACTTAGTTTTCGTATCATAGTCTGAGTGGCAAGCTATCTCCATTTCATCAACTGAAAGGCAACACAGTTTGTCCAACTGATACAGACTGGCTTTCTTCGTCTCCAACAGGTAGGCTATGTCTGTCAAAAAACTAAAGCAAAAAGAAATTTTATTTAATCACACTTATACTAAATATAGTATAAATAAATTACTTAACAGCACCTTGTTTTAAGTTTTTTCTTCACTCTTTTCAAACACGAACTGCTAGGTATTTGAATGGAAATACAGTAGACCCTTGTTTTACGCGGGGGTTACCTTCTATGGAAATGCTGCGTTATTCAAAATCTCATAATCTAAGACTTAATAAAAGTGTTAAAATAGGGGTTAGGTTCCATAAATGGAAAAAAAAACTTTACTAAAGTGATAGAAAAATATTTATAGTAAGTTTAATATGTATTTATTCCAATATATAGGCACAACGTGTATACAGTAGACTTGAACTAACTTCAAGTTTATTAAAAAAAAGAACTGGTTTTGATATTCTTTTAGCAGCCATTAATTATTTTTCAACGTAGTTCTTTGTGGGGCATTAACGTTTCCATGAACATTCCTATCACTTCCATGATGGAATCTTCCTTCACTAACAAACATGAAAGATCATTTGTCATTGTCAAGGAATGGCTTAAAATTTTCAGTGTGAAAGCTTTTGGATTTTTGTCATCGATGTATGCCTTCTCTTTGGTTTCGTTCTTTTTTGTTACTTCTAAAAGCTCTTTTTTTAGTGAGCTCTGAATTGTGAGTTTAATAATTTTACTTTAGGAAAGAGCTCTGGGATAAATCACATAAAATGTCTCCAAGCTCACTTATTAGCATGCCAAACATAATACACACAAACATTCATAAACTTGGAAATTAATGATGAAATAATTCTTAAGGCTCACCCAAGATGTGAGTAGGAATTCGTTTATTTTTAAATTGCGATTCCAGGTCAGAGTGGTTAAAGAACTGTTTCATATAGGTTATTAGTTTCAATATTCACCGACCTTTTTTTTTCTTGTCTTAAGTATTCATTGTCCCTTATAGTTGCTCTCAAGTTTACGGCCCCTTTGAGAAGTCAAGTTGCCTCTTGGGGGGCAATCGCCCCCAAGATGGGAACCACCGAGTTTGTCGATCTATAACTCTTAAACTTTCCTAAGTACCAGTTTACATTTGTATTTGTTAACACACTGCAGTGTGCGGATAAACAGCAGTGTCTGCAGAAATGAGTTTGAGATATTTGAAGAAATGTGTGTCGGATTCAATATTAACCATAGAGAAATCTTGGAATTAGACGTTTTTTTCACGCCTTTTTATTCAGAGGAAACAAAATGAGCAAGTTTGCACAATACAGCTAACGTACAATAGATGGAAAAAAATGCAAAAAAAAAAAAAAAAAAAAAAAGGAAACAAGAAAAATGTGCAGTTCCTGCCCTTTACTTGCACATGGCAGTACAGATCTCTACATGGTCATCAACAGATGGCATTGGCACAAAGAGCAAGATGAATATAACAGTCATTTGCTTAGATAAAATTCTCAGAGTAAAGAAAACAATCCCTAAGCATTTTCATTAGAATAAGAACAGTCCTTAAAACTCTTCATAAGAAAAAGAAAAACATTCCCTAAATTTTCCTATAAGAACAGGTCATCTCTTTTGAAAAATCCCTGATAGAATAAGGGTTACAAATTTCAAATAACGTCAACAGTTCCTCTGAAAATATCTATCCGCATGAGGAAAATAATTCCAAAGACCCCTCTTGGAAAAAGAAAAGAAAGGATTCAAAAACTCCCTTTAGGAGATAAACAAAAGCATCAACCATTCTGAAATAGTTATTTCACCATTTCATTTTGTCCTGCTATTTCACTTTGCTCTACACTACCCTGCATCACGGTTGTCATTGCCGCCACAATGTCCTTCCTTGTCTTGAAATGTCATACCTTTCACTTGTCTCTCCAATTTTGGGAAGAGCCAGAAGAGAATAAAGAGCCTATTGAACCACAACAAGGTAAACACACCAGTAGTGGCCACTTCAATGTCTGTATTTGAAAACATAGGATTACAGGTCTCCAAATGGTGATTCAAAAGTGAATCAAATGTGTAGGAGGTATCACCTCCTGCTTGTTTACATCCATTGGGGAACCTTAACCCATTTTTTCAAATATAAACTTTGAAGTAAACACTACTGAATCAATATTTAGCATTGGCCACTACTAGTGTGTTTACTTTAGTCGGATTTTTTTGGACAAAACATCAAAATCAAATGCGAAAAATAATCAGCAAAATTGATCTGTATCCTCCAAATGGTTTCTACTTGGGTGTCATCCCGCTTCCGGCAAAATTTTGTTGCTTTTGAGCAGCTCCCGCCATTCCATCATTTTTCGTGAAATTAAAAAATCAGAAGAGAGCCTTACACACTACCTCAAACTCTGCTTGCCAGCGACCGATGCTATTGTCAGACGAAAAAACATTTACCTATGCGCACAAAGGTTCCAAGTCAGCTCGTACAAGCACACTGATTCATACCCATCTGGTTTTCCCCCAAAAAAGTGATACTTTAAGTCCTTGTATACAATCAATCCGTATTTAATTATAAATTTAAAAAGGCGTAGGTGCACTATATGATTAAACTACATTACACTGACTTGCAGTAACAGTTAAGGGCAGTTAGTTCACTTATCGGCCACCCGTCCCATCCACCCCGTTTTTTGACGTGACAGACTGCCGACGAAAACAGTAGCATTCACATACGGTCGCCACTCACGAAAACAGTAGCATTCACATACGGTCGCCACTCATCAATCACGTGGCTGAACTCACCCAAAAGAGAAAAGAGTGCGCTGCTTGGTGGGAAACAATGAAATGCTGTCCTACTTTTGACGGCTGTCAGATATCAAGGTTCTTCTGATCAAAACCGGTCCAGTGCAAGATGGATTGCTGTCATGGCAACGAGCAAAGAAAACCTGTTTCGGGAGAAAAAAACGTGATGGACGGAACGGACGGACGATATGTGAACAGGCCCTTATTCATGTAAGCTTTTGATGTTCATTTAAATTAAATTACAAAGCAACTTTACAAAAATAACGCAACAATTAGAACGTAACTCCCTACCTGTTATTCTGTAACTGCGGAAATCTCCGCTTCTGCTGCCACATTCTGTCACAGTTTTGACATTTCTCAGGGCAGCGCTTAGCCACTGTTTTGAGTTCACGAAATCGTACCTAGTTTTAGGGCTAGGTCTCCATTTCAACTTATCCCAAGCCTACAAAAAAAAAAAAAAATAGATTCGTAAATACATTGACAAGTTCAATTATATTAATTTTTGCATGCACAATATAATTCAAATTAATAAAAAATGACTAATGGTCCAAAATTTTCATTATTTAAAGAAAGATTAGATTGTTGTAGCCCCTACGGTAGCGGCAAACTTAACCTGGCAGCGTTGTGAAGGGTTGCTGATAGGTTAGGTTAGCCCTGACTATAAAACTAAAATGTGCTTTAATATATATTTTATCCTTTTTAGCTTTGACCTTTCGAGCAGGAAAATAAAATTTGGAGACTAGTACAAAAAGCAGATTAGCTCATAGGGTCTATTGGCCCTATGGTTTATTCTACTGCACAATGCTCAATGGGCAAGCAAAAAGGGTTGGCTGGCAAAGTTTCAAACACCATGGCATTTACCATTCTGTTCAAAACCCTTGGGTCCAAAACTATGTTTTTAAAGAAATTGTATTTCATGAGAAAAATATCAAAAACGGAATAAAACGTATCAAAGTAATGTATTTAATCCAACATTTATACAATGTAAACATTCAAGTATAAGGGAAAGGTGGGGGGGGGGGGGGGGGGGGGGCACATAAATTTTTTTCAAACTCTTAATTTTTCAAAAAATATAAATTTCTCGGAGCAAAAGTATCCCTATGATAAAAGTCTTTTCTTTATGCCCTGGATTTTTTTCAGCTTTTTAAAAAAAATATTTCTTTCTTTTATATCGAATTTTGAAAAAAGTCTTCAATTGTTCACATGTGCCCACATTGGGGGGGGGAGCATATATGAACAGAATTGAAAATGCAGGACAATCATATTTCAATGAAAGGTACTTGAATATGAAACATATACATATTTACCAATTACTTTGAAGGGTTTGTGACCAATACTGCGTCAAATTAAATTGTACAAAACTGTCTACAATAAAATATTTTTTCCGATTTATGTAACTCTAGCTCACATATTTGGCGCGGGGGGGGGGGGGGGGCATCGCTCTCTCAAGTATCAATATTTATCTACCATTCTACATTATGTTAAATTATACTAGAAATATTTCTGTACAGTATTTAAAATAATTGTAACAAAAAAATAAATTTCAGAATAGGGTTCAGCATTTAACTTTTTGACCCAAGACATTCTTAAGCACAGAATTTCGATTAAAACTTATAAATTCCGTGATTTTAACAAAAATAAAAAGATATTTTAATTGTTTACCTCTTAACAAAGTGTAATAAACATCAAAAATTTGAAAAATCGGATTCCCATAGCGGATGCAAAGAGATCGCAATTCTCAAAGTGAAGGCATCAAAAGTATAAAAACGGCTTGTAAAAGAAATATTTTTGATAAAATTATTTTAAAATTGCATTTTAGAGTACTATGATAAACATTTCATTAATATCTGTGGACACAGTTGATGCAAAAAAATAAATAAATAAAATAAAATAAACCATCTATTCATCACTTAAATTTTTGACTCATAACAGAAAATGGAATTTCGCTTTAAAAACTTGAAATGAGAGTTCAACAGAAATAAAGAGACTTTTCCTTTATTTGCATCCTAATTAAGGGAAGTTAGCTTGAAAAAAGAAAAATTATGATTCTCATATCGCATGTTAAAAGATTGCATTTTTCAAAATGTAGACATCTAAAGAAAAAAAACGGTAATTAAAGGAGTTTATTTAAAGTTAATCATCCTTGTTAGCATCGAAAAATCAAAACCCATATAATTTTCTCCCAAAATAACAATTAAATATCACACCGCACCGTAAAAACGCAAGTATTGACAAGCTGGTGAAATGATGAGAATGTTTTCTAATCAAGTCATTATAAGGGTTCAACGCCAGACGCTAAGTGGTGATAATTTTGAAGTTGGTAACCCTATCTGAAGAGATATTTTTCCCCACCCTTACTATCCCTTTGCAGTTCTAAGTTCATTTCGCAGATATATATTAATATTGTTTATTAAATCATGAGCAGGGAGAAAAGTGCTTACCAATGCCTTTTCAGAAAAGTTTACAACAACACTGTTGCTAATTAGCTGTGATAAAACAAACAACCATTATATTTATTTGGCATAGCAATCATTTATCCCTTGCAGGAGCATCGCAAGAGTGCCGATTTTTTTTTTTTTTTTTCAAAATAAGCCGATTTTGTATAAGCTGATCCCTCTAATTTGACTTTAAAAAAAGGCTCCAAAAATTATCGGTTTATACACAGAAATATGCGGTTTATACACAGAAATATGCGTTATTTTGCTTTCAGATTTGTTCTTTAAATAAACAATTTGTGAAAGATCCGATCTTGTTTATCAGAATTTTGTGAAGGGTCCGTTTTGTTTGATCGGGATTTTGTGAAAGGTCCGTTTTGTTTGATCGGGATTTTGTGAAAGGTCCGTTTTGGTTGATCGGGTTTTTGTGAAGGGTCCGTTAACGGACCCAAATATCCTCTGGCCAGAACCCTGAATGAAATAAATTTGTAGTACATTGCAATAATTTTATAGTTTTATTTTGTATCAGTCACTCATTAGCCTTAAAAAAAAAATCTTCCATTTTTTTTGTGACAAAGAATACTTTTTTATTTCAGTTTTCTGAAATATTCTAAATTTTACAAGATTCCCTAATGTTATAAAATAAGAGCTTTAAGTGGAACCGGAAACATAATTTAATTTAGCTGACAGCAAATATGTATAAGGAAATATGATAACTTAGAAAGAGCAGATAAATTTTTTAAAACCACCCCTGAGAGCTTAATTAAAAGATATATATATATATATATATATATTCGCGATGCAAAGTGGGGGGGGGGGGGCGCTCGCGCTGAAAAGACCATTTGAGCTAAAATATTGTTGGACTGGCCCGCCTCACCTACAAAAATTTTCAACGTAGCCCATGAGCGAAAAAGGTTGGAGACCCCTGTTCTACAAGTACACCAAAATTAAATGAAATCGGAGATGGTGGGTGTCATTTTCAAATATCCTGGATGATTTGACATTGAATGACCCAATCGTGATTGCTCAAAAATAAAACGCTCTGACGAAGTTGTAAAAAGGAAAAAAAAACTTAATGGTTTCCTTTGTGTCAAAAATGTATAAAGTATATACATTGCTTTAAATGGGGAGGGGAGAGAGGGGGAATGGGTCCCCCGACATAGTTCATTTTTTATTGCAAAATACTGCAAATGTAATGTAAACTGGTTTTGAACCACCTTTTCTTTTGGTCCGCCACGCATGTTTTTCCAACTACAGCTCTGTGTACACCTATTGTTAATAAAAATGCATCAAAATCAACAGTATTTTGTGATAATAGTTGAAAACATTTACAAGGAATACTGCGGCATCCTCCTCTTCCCATGTTGCCTTGGCTTTGTGCGTCCACTTGAGCACAAACACTGAAGAGTCTTTCGAGACCCACTTCAGCAAACCCCAAGTCCTATCCTTCAAAGCAGGCACTATGAGTCTTGAATTAACCAGCAATTCTGAAAAATAAATGAATTACATCAGAGCTTCGACACTTTTTCTCAACGCCGTGGTACCCTAACAGTTCTCAACAGGGAACCACACTAACAGTGAAGGAATAATAAAAATATAATAAGTAGCAGTTGAAAGAGCAAAGTGAAACTTCTTTTGGCGCATCCCCATTTTTGAAACCAGGGTTCATACCCTTCAGGGAGAAAAAAAATTCAAGCACTTTTCATGGGAAAAAATTTTTTTTCAAGGTAATAAAAATTTGTACAAAAAATATTGTATGCAGATTTCATTAACTGCAAATATAGAAATAAGGCAATAATACAAAAAGTATAGCAAAACAAAATTGCTTTTTCTACAACAAGAGACACTTAGATGAAAGATCTACCGTGTCGAAAGTTTATCTGAAAATGTCTGAAAAGTTTGGTCATAAAGAGAAGCAGATCCCAAGAGGTTTAATTTTGCAATCTCCACATTGAAAGAAGTATATTTTCTAGAATCAGCAAATTAATATTAAAAAAATCCCTTTCATGAGTGCTTTTAACTTTTATGGGAAGAAACCAAATTACCCAAGTTCAATGACATTGTCCCCCCCCCCCCCCCCCAAGGTTTCAACATTTATTTTCAATATTAATGTGATGGTTAATCACAATATAAGTGCGGTTAGGACAAAAACACCACCCAGAAGGTAATTTCAGGTTGCACTTTTAAGTTGTTGTTGTCGTGTGCCAGCTTAGGCTGGCAATTTGGGGTGCGATGCTTCACTTTTCCAACTGTACCGTAATTTCGAGTGAAGTTCGACTTCTACAGTACACACGCGCCATAAGGACCCGTTTATAGGGTAGGCAACAATTCACAGCAGAACAACACATTCTCACAAAGAAAGGACAAGGACCGGAGAGAGAAAGTACTTCCATGCTCAAGCCGGGATTCGAACCCGGACCTCTGTCTCAATCAGACTTCTCTGACCACTAGACAAGGCAGGCAGACAACCATTCTGAAATCAAGTTATTTCACCATTTCACTTGGTCCTGCTGTTTCACTTTGCTCTACACTCTCTTGCATTGCAGTTGCCACCATAATGTCCTTCCTTGTCTTTAAATGTCATATCTTTCAATAGTCTCTCCAATTTTGGGAAGAGCCAGAGGAGAATAAAGAGCCTATTGAACCACAACAAGGTAAACACACCAGTAGTGGCCACTTCAATGTCTGTATTTGAAAACATAGGATTACAGGTCTCCAAATGGTGATTCAAAAGTGAATCAAATGTGTAGGAGGTATCACCTCCTGCTTGTTTACATCCATTGGGGAACCTTAACCCATTTTTTCAAATATAAACTTTGAAGTAAACACTACTGAATCAATATTTAGCATTGGCCACTACTAGTGTGTTTACTTTAGTCGGATTTTTTTCGACAAAACATCAAAATCAAATGCGAAAAATAATCAGCAAAATTGATCTGTATCCTCCAAATGGTTTCTACTTGGGTGTCATCCCGCTTCCGGCAAAATTTTGTTGCTTTTGAGCAGCTCCCGCCATTCCATCATTTTTCGTGAAATTAAAAAATCAGAAGAGAGCCTTACACACTACCTCAAACTCTGCTTGCCAGCGACCGATGCTATTGTCAGACGAAAAAACATTTACCTATGCGCACAAAGGTTCTAAGTCAGCTCGTACAAGCACACTGATTCATACCCATCTGGTTTTCCCCCAAAAAAGTGATACTTTAAGTCCTTGTATACAATCAATCCGTATTTAATTATAAATTTAAAAAGGCGTAGGTGCACTATATGATTAAACTACATTACACTGACTTGCAGTAACAGTTGAGGGCAGTTAGTTCACTTATCGGCCACCCGTCCCATCCACCCCGTTTTTTGACGTGACAGACTGCCGACGAAAACAGTAGCATTCACATACGGTCGCCACTCATCAATCACGTGGCTGAACTCACCCAAAAGAGAAAGAGTGCGCTGCTTGGTGGGAAACAATGAAATGCTGTCCTACTTTTGACGGCCGTCAGATATCAAGGTTCTTCTGATCAAAACCGGTCCAGTGCAAGATGGATTGCTGTCATGGCAACGAGCAAAGAAAACCTGTTTCGGGAGAAAAAAACGTGATGGACGGAACGGACGGACGATATGTGAACAGGCCCTTATTCATGTAAGCTTTTGATGTTCATTTAAATTAAATTACAAAGCAACTTTACAAAAATAATGCAACAATTAGAACGTAACTCCCTACCTGTTATTCTGTAACTGCGGAAATCTCCGCTTCTGCTGCCACATTCTGTCACAGTTTTGACATTTCTCAGGGCAGCGCTTAGCCACTGTTTTGAGTTCACGAAATCGTACCTAGTTTTAGGGCTAGGTCTCCATTTCAACTTATCCCAAGCCTACAAAAAAAAAAAATAGATTCGTAAATACATTGACAAGTTCAAATTATATTAATTTTTGCATGCACAATATAATTCAAATTAATAAAAAATGACTAATGGTCCAAAATTTTCATTATTTAAAGAAAGATTCGATTGTTGTAGCCCCTACGGTAGCGGCAAACTCAACCTGGCAGCGTTGTGAAGGGTTGCTGATAGGTTAGGTTAGCCCTGACTATAAAACTAAAATGTGCTTTAATATATATTTTATCCTTTTTAGCTTTGACCTTTCGAGCAGGAAAATAAAATTTGGAGACTAGTACAAAAAGCAGATTAGCTCATAGGGTCTATTGGCCCTATGGTTTATTCTACTGCACAATGCTCAATGGGCAAGCAAAAAGGGTTGGCTGGCAAAGTTTCAAACACCATGGCGTTTACCATTCTGTTCAAAACCCTTGGGTCCAAAACTATGTTTTTAAAGAAATTGTATTTCATGAGAAAAATATCAAAAACGGAATAAAACGTATCAAAGTAATGTATTTAATCCAACATTTATACAATGTAAACATTCAAGTATAAGGAAAGGTGAGGGGGGGGGGGGGCACATAAATGTTTTTAAAACTCTTAATTTTTCAAAAAATATAAATTTCTCGGAGCAAAAGTATCCCTATGATAAAAGTCTTTTCTTTATGCCCTGGATTTTTTTCAGCTTTTTAAAAAAAATATTTCTTTCTTTTATATCGAATTTTGAAAAAAGTCTTCAATTGTTCACATGTGCCCACATTGGGGGGGGGGGGGGGGGGGGGAGCATATATGAACAGAATTGAAAATGCAGGACAATCATATTTCAATGAAAGGTACTTGAATATGAAACATATACATATTTACCAATTACTTTGAAGGGTTTGTGACCAATACTGCGTCAAATTAAATTGCACAAAACTGTCTACAATAAAATATTTTTTTCCGATTTATGTAACTCTAGCTCACATATTTGGCGCGGGGGGGGGGGGGGGCATCGCTCTCTCAAGTATCAATATTTATCTACCATTCTACATTATGTTAAATTATACTAGAAATATTTCTGTACAGTATTTAAAATAATTGTAACAAAAAAATAAATTTCAGAATAGGGTTCAGCATTTAACTTTTTAACCCAAGACATTCTTAAGCACAGAATTTCGATTAAAACTTATAAATTCCGTGATTTTAACAAAAATAAAAAGATATTTTAATTGTTTACCTCTTAACAAAGTGTAATAAACATCAAAAATTTGAAAAATCGGATTCCCATAGCGGATGCAAAGAGATCGCAATTCTCAAAGTGAAGGCATCAAAAGTATAAAAACGGCTTGTAAAAGAAATATTTTTGATAAAATTATTTTAAAATTGCATTTTAGAGTACTATGATAAACATTTCATTAATATCTGTGGACACAGTTGATGCAAAAAAATAAATAAATAAAATAAAATAAACCATCTATTCATCACTTAAATTTTTGACTCATAACAGAAAATGGAATTTCGCTTTAAAAACTTGAAATGAGAGTTCAACAGAAAATAAAGAGACTTTTCCTTTATTTGCATCCTAATTAAGGGAAGTTAG